>NC_053391.1:445823219-446136719 GCF_905171765.1 Bufo bufo
CAACTCAGGGCAGAGATGGAAGATCTCATGAGCTCAAAAGATGACGTCGGGAAGAACGTCTATGAGTTGGAGAAGTCTAAGCGTGCTCTCGAGCAGCAGGTGTAAAATTAGAAGAGTCCTCTGAAGCAGTGGTCCCCAACCTTTTTTGCACCAAGGACCGGTTTCATGCAAGACAATTTTCCCAGGAACCGATTGGGGGGTGGAAGGGGGCGGAGTTCTGGGGCGGGGCTTAGGGGGTGGGCGGGACCAACTGATTCACGCGCATAACAAAACACAAAGGTGCATATTAAAATATATAACACTATATAAACTGACTATGGTCTCTGCTGCACTGGTCTCTGCTGCACTGGTCTCTGCTGCATTGGTCTCTGCTGCACTGTACCGTATTTTTCGCCCTATAAGATGCACCTAGGTTTTAGAGGAGAACAATAAGAAAAAAATATTTTTCATTACACCTCAGGTCAGACCAGCAATCAGACCCCCAATGTTAATCAGACCTCAGATTAGACCCCCAATGGCTCAGATCAACCACCAAACCTTTAGCCATCTATCAGCCCCCAATGTCAGCCATACACCCCCCCAATGTCAGCCATAAACCCCCCCAATGTCAGCCATAAGCCCCCCATTAGCCCCTCATGTCAGTCATAAGCCCCCTATTAGCCCCTCATGTCAGCCATAAGCCCCCCATGTCAGCCATAAGCCCCCCTCTAGCCCCTCATGTCAGCCATAAGCCCCCCATGTCAGCCATAAGCCCCCCATTAGCCCCTCATGTCAGCCATAAGCCCCCCATTAGCCCCTCATGTCAGCCATAAGCCCCCATGTCAGCCATAAGCCCCCATTAGCCCTTCATGTCAGCCATAAGCCCCCCATTAGCCCTTCATGTCAGCCATAAGCCCCCCATTAGCCCTTCATGTCAGCCATAAGCCCCCCATTAGCCCCTCATGTCAGCCATAATCCCCCATTAGCCCTTCATGTCAGCCATAAGCCCCCATTAGCCCCTCATGTCAGCCATAAGCCCCCATTAGCTCCTCATGTCAGCCATAAGCCCCCATTAGCCCCTCATGTCAGCCATAAGCCCCCATTAGCCCTTCATGTCAGCCATAAGCCCCCCATTAGCCCCTCATGTCAGCCATAAGCCCCCCATTAGCCCCTCATGTCAGCCATAAGCCCCCATTAGCCCTTCATGTCAGCCATTAGCCCCTCGTGTCAGCCATAAGCCCCCATTAGCCCCTCATGTCAGCCATAAGCCCCCATTAGCTCCTCATGTCAGCCATAAGCCCCCATTAGCCCCTCATGTCAGCCATAAGCCCCCATTAGCCCTTCATGTCAGCCATAAGCCCCCCCATTAGCCCTTCATGTCAGCCATAAGCCCCCCCATTAGCCCTTCATGTCAGCCATAAGCCCCCCCATTAGCCCCTCATGTCAGCCATAAGCCCCCATTAGCCCTTCATGTCAGCCATAAGCCCCCCATTAGCCCCTCATGTCAGCCATAAGCCCCCCATTAGCCCCTCATGTCAGCCATAAGCCCCCATTAGCCCTTCATGTCAGCCATAAGCCTCCATTATCCCTTCATGTCAGCCATAAGCCCCCATTAGCCCTTCATGTCAGCCATAAGCCCCCCATTAGCCCCACATGTCAGCCATAAGCCCCCCATTAGCTCCTCATGTCAGCCAGCCCATAAGCCCCCCATGTCAGCCAGCCCATAAGCCCCCCATGTCAGCCAGCCCATAAGCCCCCCATGTCAGCCAGCCCATAAGCCCCCCATGTCAGCCCCATGTCCCCCAGGTCAGCCATCAGTGCAAATCAAATAAAATTAAATAAAAAAACACTTACCTCTCCTGCTCCTGGTCACCATCGCGATCCTCTTCATTCTGCTGTCGGCTGGCTGTGTATAGCGGCGCACAGCGTGAGGTCACAGAGCGACCTCACGCTGTGCGCAGCCCTGCACAGCCGATAGCCGAGCCGAGGACCAGGAAGCGGTGAGTACAGATCCTTCACCGCTCCCTGGTCCTTCTGTACTAATGAAGCGCTTCCATAATGGAAGCACTTCATTAGTACAGAGTTAAAGACTGCCCTGATCGCCGCGGCCAGGCTAACAATCTTCCACGGCCCGGTCCTGGGCCGCGGCCCGGCGGTTGGGGACCGCTGCTCTGAAGGATGTCAAGAGGTCTAAGCCAGAGCCTTTTAGGAGGCGGTCTGGAGATGGTGGCGCTGTAGTACCGCCCGAGGCAGAGAAGATGGAAGGTCTTTCTGCTGAACCCGTTGATGGGGCTGATGTGGATGCAAAGGCCAAGAGTCTCATGACAGTGTGTAACCAGGACCAGGTCGCAAAAGACGTCCCCTCTGCCTACAAGGCCTTCCAAGTAGCCAGCAGCCTGCTGGGGAAGAAATATGAGGGGATGGACGACCAGTATGCAGATCCTGTCTACTACTGTGGGCTGGCTCCCGAATTCCTCTCAAAAGGAGAACAGTGTCCTGGGTGAGCCTCTGGAGAAAGAGGAGAAGGACTTAAAAGGGGAAGTATATGATGCCGGGTCCAGGGAAACGAAGGCTGAAGAAGTTAAGGCCGAGGTGTTGGGGGACGTGAAGTCCTCAGGTGCTGCAGAGACCGAAGGAGTGGCCGCTAAAGAAGCAGAGGTCTCTGAAACTGCTGCCAAAGTGGGGGAAACCACAGCTGGGAAGATGGAAGATGTGCACAGGAGGCACTTTAAAAAAGCGTGCGGGGACAAGCCTGCTCTGCTGAAGGAGAAAGGGTCGAGACACAACCATGAACTGGAACCGTTCAGTCAAGAGTTGCAGCAGTCCAAGAAAGGACATGAGGAGCATGTACAGAAGCCCGAGAATAAAAAAAAAGAGCTTGCCGATCATATAAAAACATCTTCTGAGAGAAGTTGCAGAGGCCGAAGGCCAAATGTGGAGAGAAAAAGAAAGAAAAGAGGGAGGCCACGGGTGTGAAGGCGTAACATCCTCACTCGTGAAAGAGAGTACCTGCTCATGAGATGGGGAAGAAAGTCCCATAGATATGATCTACTCCATAATAAACTCGTGTTCGTGACAAACCAAGCGCTGTTGTCCTGGGTCTGGCAGAATAAAGGGAAGACTAGGCCAGGTAGATGCCCTCTCACAAGCATCTGGGTTTTGTGCTAGTGTTCACCCCTACGGGCTTGAACAAAGGGGTGGGATATGTGAGGCAGTGACAGGCCTCACGGCTGCTAGGGGAGAGATATGGCAGGAGTTTCCATTTCTTCGCTGTCAATCAGCAGGTCAGAGGCCGCACCAGGTGGAACAATCAGTCTGTGATAAGAGCCCAGTCCAGACTGTTAGGAGGAGGAAGAGTCTGTGTGCAGCAGAGGCCTGGGAAGGCTCTGTACAAGTGGGCTCAGTCGAGCTGGCTGAGTGGCCACGGGGCTAGGAGTTAGCCTGAACTTTGGGGGACTCCGCGAGGTCTTGCAATCGACGGTCGCTAGGCCACAATCCCCCAAAAGGTACTGGACTTTGTTACAGCCTGGAAGTGCTGGATTGTTAGACTGGGAAAAGCCGCATGTTCTTCCCGTGTGTGAACGGGGCTTTCAGTGAGGTAGGGAGTCCTCATGTTTAGTTAAAGCCCAGCCGGGCAGGTGTTTTATTTGTATTGTTTGTTTTGGTTTTGCTGAGTTGCTGTTTGGCCCCTAACCCTGTGGTCGATGAAGATCATTGTGAGAATGACCCCCGAATAAGAGAGCTGATCCCCTACAATATATACAGACAGACATATAAAATAATTAAATGTATATATCATTTTTTCTATATTTAAAATGGGTTAATAAATACTCCTTTTTTCAACCAGACCTATGTGTGTAAATATATATGTTTATATATATATCATGTAGCTAGATCACAAAGCTACGTCTTTTTTCCTGTGTGTCCTTAGAATAGTCCGGATTTTTATCGCGAATATCGGCACTTTGAGAATTCGCGAAGATCTAGACTATAGTGCTATATCTTCGTAATCACGAATATTCTAGATTTTTTTCCATCTGAACCCATGATCCCTCCCTGCTTCTTGCTTGTGGGCCAATAAGAAGGCTGCAATATCTTTTTCTGAGCTTAGCAACATCCCTAGCAACCAATAGGAAAGTTGCATACCCCTTATTAGTGTTGATCAAATTTTTATCACGAATATATTACATTACTGATTTTCACAATCAAGAAAATTATGACTGGAGATCACGAATTCTAGAATTTACGAAAATACGGTGAATATTAGGCCAAAAATTCGGGTAATATAGTAACAGCGTCTAGTTCTTGGAGCTTAGATTGCAATTTATTTAGGTAATGTCTAAGGCTACTTTCACACTAGCGTTTTGGCTTTCCGTTTGTGAGATCCGTTCAGGGCTCTCAAAAGCGGTCCAAAACGGATCAGTTTTTCCCTAATGCATTCTGAATAGTAAAGGATCCGCTCAGAATGCATCAGTTTGCCTCCATTCCGCTCTGGAGGCGGACACCAAAACGCTGCCTGCAGCGTTTTTCTGTCCGCCATGTGGTGCCGAGCAAGACGTTTTCTCTGACACAATCTGGCACAATAGAAAATTGATCCATCTCCCATTGCCTTTCAATGGTATTCAAGACACATCCGTCATGGCTATAGAAGACATAATACAACCGGATCTGTTCATGACGGATGCATGCGGTTGTATTATTGTAAAGGAAGTGTTTTTGCAGATCCATGACGGATACGCAAAAAACCCTAGTGTGAAAGTAGCCTAATAAGGGTCCATTCACACGTCCGTTTTGGTGTTCCGCATCCGTTCCGATAAAAAACGGAACGTTATGCGGATCCATTCATTTTCAATGGAATCCGCAAATAATCGGACAGCACTCATGGTGCTCTCCGATTCCGTGATTCCGTTCCGTTCCGTGGGTTCCGTTATTCGGATCCTGGAAAAAAAATATACCCTGTCCTACTATTTGTCCGATTTTGCGTTCCGTCATCCCATTCTAGTCAGTGGATCCGTCAAAAATGCGGATGACATGCTAAAAGCATCCTCATGTCATCCAGATTTTCGGATCCGCAAAAAACAGGAACGTTTATCTGGAAAGGTAAAAATACTGACGTGTGAATGCACCCTTAGAGATATGTCAGTTTTTACTGATCCCATTTGTGTTGTTAAATTCTCTAGGGCCTCATTAGTTCTCTGAACATGTGCAGGGATTTCACAGAGGATATGCGCATCTTGGTTATTTGTATCTGGCAAATTGGTGGAGGTGGAGGTAGTGGAAGTAGAGAACCCCAGCTGACCCGATTCCATGGCATCACTTGCAGCGGGCTGATCATGGTTACTTTCTTAAGTGCCTTCTCCCTGTGTAATCTTAGAGGCCATCTTTGTTTTGGGTACTGGGGATTTTAAATAATGGTCGATCTTAGATGATCCCCCTTCTGCTCTGCTCCCTGAGCGGCCTTTTGGGGAGGACAGTACGCCTGATATTCTGCTGCTTTTATGGGCCATGATTTACTGGCAAACTTTTAAATAAGCCTTGAAAAGGTTTTTAATGAAAGTTTGGCTCTTCAACCATCTATACACGCCGATCTCAGGGTACAGGCTTACTCAGGTCAGAGAGCGTGGCAAAGGAAAAGAAGAAAAAATTAATAAAAAGAAGAAAGTATTTAGAAGCACAGGCTGAAGAGTGACTTTAGTAGTAGTGGCACTTTCCCCTCTTCAAGTAAGACAGCTTACTTTTACCACTACGTATTCGAAATGCCTCCACTTTTCCCCTGTTCATACCTCCACTCCTCTTTTCCTGTATTTAGATGCCCTCTCCTCGTCCTCCCCTCTTACCGACCCAGTAGCGCAGGTGGCCTAATCAGTGACTGGATCACAGCCGAAATCTCAGCTACATACCACTCACAGGCTGGGAGAGGGCAATGGTGCAAACCGTGGAAGCAGCACAGTTCTCCGTCCTGCTATAGAAGGAAGCGAGTCAGTCCATAATCTTCCCCTCTCACCGCCATCCACCAGAGCCTAGAAGAGACCTCCGTTCTTCAGCAAGTGCCGGGGGCTGGGGACTTACACAAGGCGCAGCAACCGGAGGCACGCACATCGCGAGCAGGCAAGAGAGGTAGGCGGGTAGGGTGGAGAGCACGCACACCCCGTTCACATCATGCCGCCACGCTCAACCTCCCAAAATAGCTAAGCAGTTATCTTCTTTTATTAAATGCCAATGTCTATTACTTTTTTTACATTTCTATATTCTGCCATATCATTGGGTAGTTGTAGTTTCTCCAAAAAGGAGGCCCTATCCATTTCTCTCACTTTCTATAATGACTTGCCTAACAGTTCTGGGGGGTATTCTTTCTCCAGAAATTGTGACTTCATTTGTTGTGCTTCTAACTCAAACTGTGCATTCAGAGTGCAGTTTCTTTTCAGGCGCCTAAATTGCCTGCCCGGTACACCCAGAAGCCATCTTGGTAGATGGCAACTGCTGTGTAAAGTAAAACTGTTCCAGGAAACCTCTTTCTGATAAGTGCTACAAATCAATGACCTCCCACATATCTCCATTTTTAAATCCAAAAATTCCACCATACTTGTACTTATTTGTGGTGTGAACTTGAGGCTTTTTGCAAGATATTTCCGTGTACCATACATCTATCTATATTGTATTTTATTTAATTTTTTATTTTTTTTGACAAGTAATGCTACCCCAACATACAGCATCTTGTTGCAATTGTAATAAAAATTGTAATAAGGTTATAAATGGGGTGGATACAAAAAGAAAACATTGCAAAGAGAAATCCGCAAGGTGTGTATACTAAAATGGTAATAGTCTTACAGTCCTCTCCATGTTTTTGTGAAGATTTTATGAAGTTACAGATAAGAGAAGGTCCCAATTCTACTATAACCTTTTATGCCACTGAGGAAGCCACACTGGATTCTTAAACGCGTCTAACAAGACGGCAAAAGTGCTTGATTATATCTGATAAATTCAGGATACTCCGAGCATATTATTAGAACATTAAACCTAGCGCGAGGTTCGGCGTGGGGAAGATACAGAAGCGCATGCGTGAAGATTTCCCGGCTGGTGAAGTGAGCACGATAAGCGCAGGAAGACTACGGAGTCTGGTAAGAAGTATCCAGCTTGTATCTACAATAGTATCATAATACAAGACCAGCACAGTTTGCAATATCGGACATTGATACCATGTTGGATGGTAGAACTGACACCACTATAATATACAGATGTACCATGGTTAGCACTCCCGCTGTTAACTCAAATTTCTTAACTCATGTCATTATCTTGAGACAAAAGCAATTGAAGGTGTTTGCTTAGATTAGATAACCAAACTCAGAAATCTCAGAAAAAAGGAGTGCTAACCATGCTGCATGCTACTTGTTCTATTTTTTTGCGGTGCGGACGGATCACGGACCTATTCAAGTTGAATGGTACTCGATCCGTCCCGGCCGCCGCACAGACGTTGCCCTTGCATTGGGGACCGCAAATTGCGGTCCCCAATGCACGGAACGGATGCACAACGTACGTGTGCAAGAGGCCTTAGGATCAGTGTAACATAATTATTTTATGATAGAGAGAATAGATATACCAAATATATAAAAAATAATTGAGAAGTGACAATTGCTCTTCAAACTGTATCTGAGAGTTGTTGGTATTTTGTGCTTTTCATTCTTCAGTGGTTATCTGTGACAGTTTAAATATGATCCAGATGTCTTGTTAAACTCCCTGTGCACAAGTAAGTCATTCCGTTATTTCGTATTTTTTCTAGGTTTTGGATCCTAAATATATTAAATGGATTGAATCCAAACGTTGGAAACGGCTTGTAGATTATAAAATGTGGATGGCCTTTTACAGGCTTTGGAGAAAATGTCAGATCAGGATTTAATTTAACAACATTTTTATCATTCTGAATACAATTTCCAGGGACATTTCAATGCTTGGCAGGTGCATCTATACACATCACTCGTGCTGCAGTGCTATTCAGGAGCAAATACTACATATACAGTATATTACCACTTCCAACGTGATGTTCATAAATCAGATACGGTATATCCTGTATCAGTTCTATTAAATAAAATGTAGCAAATGCAAGCGTAAAACACTAAAATCATTATGTAAGTTCATTTGTATTTTATATGGATAAATGGTGACATCAAATATTGGATCATGAGGTAGCTGACTTTTTAAATGCACACCCTGTAGATCCCATGGGGCGACCTTCCTGGTTAGTGGGATGATCAACTGATATTGTATTTCTTTTTCATGCAAAATATAAAGTCACACACACATGGTTAAACAATGGAGTTATAGATTTTTTTGGGCTATTTCATTTGATAGTAGACTAATCTTTAACATGATAGATTATGATGAAAATACAGGAAAACATCTAATTATTTAACAAAGATACATTGCAAATTTCGCTTCATTGGGCAAATGACCATGACTGTATAACACTGCGTAATAACATAACATCAGAATGGTAAAGCCTGAATATTTTTTTAACATAATTCAAGATGGATACAGACTTAATAGGAACCTCATCCGCTCTGGTTCAGCTAGTGGCCCCAGTTTATCGCCATCTCCACAGCTTCTCCTGGGAGCAAATATTTGCTTAGTTTGTAGTTTCCTTATCTTCACTTTCTCCAGTACATCCAGCACCTTGGAATAACTTAAATGATCTCTAACCTACACAATTCATTCTGTTCAATATCTATTGCTCCAGCAAATTATCAGTTGCTGCTCAATCTGGACATTATCTGGATTAATTGTATTGACATGTATTTTTTTAAATAGAGCCCTAAGATCAGAGACAATGATTTCCCACTCTGGGCTCTAGTTTTTGTTATTATCAAGTCTGTTTACTTGGGCCGATGCATCGGGAAATGATCAGGAATAAAACGTTTGTTCTTGATCATTTTCCACCCTTTTAGCTGCATTCACTTGCACCATCCATCCCCTCTGTTTGTGGATAAACAATTACCACTATGATCGTTAATCCCCATACAGATTCATTGTTTGTCTGCAGCATGTCCCTGTTTACAATGGTTTTGTGTGCCGCATGAAAGACCCAACAAACAGGCGTTTTCTTGTTTGGTGGGGGATCCACAGCACCTTTACACGGGCAATTAACGGGAACAAGTGTTTGTATCATACATAGGTTCATCCCCCAATGATTTTTCTGATCCACAGTCCACATTAAAGGGGTCTTATGGGCAACTCTCAATGGAAAAAATCATGCTTAAAAGTATCATAGCAACAGAGTTTGTGTGACTGGAAAAATACATCTATTCAGTTCCGACATATCCTGCAGAGTTGATCCAGAGGAAGGCAAAAAAAAAAAACACATCAGAAGTCAATTCAAAAATTCATTCCTGACTCCAAATTTGGCAATCAAAATGATTCACTGGATCAACAAATCTAGTACCTATAACTTGTAAGAAACATCACTTTTGAACTCTTTTATTGTGTTCACCATTATAATTTCCTCTGGCAGAAAGTTTCACAGTCTCACTGCTGTTACCGTAAAGAATCCTCTTCTATGTTGGTGTAGAGTTTCTTAACTCTAGACGCAGAGGATGTCCCCTCATTACTTTTGCATTCCTGGGTATAAATAGATCATGGGAGAGATCTCTGTATTAACTTTACACAAATATATAAAAGGTTATTTGGTCCCCTCTTTTTTCTAGACTAAGTAACTCTAATGAAAATTAAAATAAAAAACATAGTAATTTGGGCTTCATGTACAAAGCAGCATTTCTAGAATGAAAATTTCTTACTTTCAATACTTTCTTTAAACTGGCTTTCCGATCCCCACCAGAGTTATGTGCTCGAACCTGCTAAGCCTAAAGAAAGAGATGCTCCCATGCCACTAAATGATGGCAGTGGTCCAAATGAATGGGACATGCCACTTCGTGTCCACAGGTGACTGAAAGCAGTAGGGACAAGACCCTTGGCGCTGGAATGAAGTGCCTGTGACTAGATACATGTAAGTGCAGTGTGGGCTCAACAGCCCCTTAAGAAACATGAAATGAAAGTTAAATGTAAATAGGAGATGGACTTGACCGCATGCTACAGCATCTTCAAGGTTTACAGCACTCTGTGCGATATTTATAGTCAGAATACCATATTTTTAATAGCAGCTGTTCTGAGTATTGCAGACTTGCTCTTCCCTTTAAGGCTTGGTTAACATCATGTTTTTGACCTACGTTTAACATATATGCTTGGAAAAGAGGATACAAAACTAAAGTACACTATGCTTTTCCATCCAAAAAATGTATACGTTAATGTATACGTTTTTTTTTTACAATTTACAAGACAAAAATGTGATATGAACCCAGCCTTATATTAAAGGGTTTTTACCACCACATTTTGACCTAATTAGCTGTCAGACACTAGCGATCTGCTAGTGTCTGCTGTACCTAACCATACTATTGTAATTCCTTTCTCTGCAGCGGTTACCCTAAAAAACGTAGTTTTATTGGTATGCAAATGAGCCTCTAGGTGCTATGGGGGCGTCTTTTCAGCACCTAGAGGCACCGTCCACTCACCATTTCTGCCGCCCAGTGCGCTCCAGCCCGCCCCTCTGCTCTAGATTGACAGCCTACTCGCGCCTGCGCTGTGTGCTCCTGTGTGCTCCTGTATTTGGCGCAGACGCAGTGACTGTTGGACTGCTCCCTGCGCCGTAATCGGCGCAGGCGCAGTGAAGATGCCGGCGCAGGGAGACAGTCACTGCGCCTGCGCCGAATACAGAAGCACACGGCTCAGGCGCGAGTAGGCTGTCAATCTAGAGCAGAGGGGTGGGCTGGAGCGTGCTCTAGGTGCTGAAAAGATGCCCCCATAGCACCTAGAGGCTCATTTGCATATCAATAAAACTATGTTTTTTAGGGTAACCGCTGCAGAGAAAGGAATTACAATAGCATGGTTAGGTTGAGCAGACAGTAGCAGATTGCTAGTGTCTGACAGCTAATTAGGTCAAAATTTGGTGGTAGAAACCCTTTAACCACCTCAGCCCCCTTAGCTTAAACACCCTTAATGACCAGGCCACTTTTTACACTTCTGACCTACACTACTTTAACCGTTTATTGCTCGGTCATGCAACTTACCACCCAAATTAATTTTACCTCCTTTTCTTCTCACTAATAGAGCTTTCATTTGGTGGTATTTCATTGCTGCTGACATTTTTACTTTTTTTGTTATTAATCGAAATTTAACGATTTTTTTGCAAAAAAATGAAATTTTTCACTTTCAGTTGTAAAATTTAGCAAAAAAAACGACATCCATATATAAATTTTGCTCTAAATTTATTGTTCTACATGTCTTTGATAAAAAAAAAATGTTTGTGTAAAAAAAAAAAATGGTTTGGGTAAAAGTTATAGCGTTTACAAACTATGGTACAAAAATGTGAATTTCCGCTTTTTGAAGCAGCTCTGACTTTCTGAGCACCTGTCATGTTTCCTGAGGTTCTACAATGCCCAGACAGTACAAACACCCCACAAATGACCCCATTTCGGAAAGTAGACACCCTAAGGTATTCGCTGATGGCCATAGTGAGTTCCTAGAACTTTTTATTTTTTGTCACAAGTTAGCGGAAAATGATGATTTTTTTTATTATTTTTTTTTCTTACAAAGTCTCATATTCCACTAACTTGTGACAAAAAATAAAAACTTCTATGAACTCACTATGCCCATCAGCGAATACCTTGGGGTGTCTTCTTTCCAAAATGGGGTCACTTGTGGGGTAGTTATACTGCCCTGGCATTCTAGGGGCCCAAATGTGTGGTAAGTAGTTTGAAATCAAAATCTGTAAAAAATGGCCGGTGAAATCCGAAAGGTGCTCTTTGGAATGTGGGCCCCTTTGCCCACCTAGGCTGCAAAAAAGTGTCACACATCTGGTATCTCCGTACTCAAGAGAGGTTGGGCAATGTGTTTTGGGGTGTCATTTTACATATACCCATGCTGGGTGAGAGAAATATCTTGGCAAAAGGCAACTTTTCCAATTTTTTCTCTCACCCAGCATGAGTATATGTAAAAAGACACCCCAAAACACATTGCCCAACTTCTCCTGAGTACGGGGATACCAGATGTGTGACACTTTTTGCAGCCTAGGTGGGCAAAGGGGCCCACATTCCAAAGAGCACCTTTCGGATTTCACCGGCCATTTTTTTACAGATTTTGATTTCAAACCACTTCTCACGCATTCGGCCCCTAAAATGCCAGGGCAGTATAACTACCCCACAAGTGACCCCATTTTGTAAAGAAGACACCCCAAGGTATTTCGTGATGTGCATAGTGAGTTCATGGAAGTTTTTATTTTATATCACAAAGTCTCCCTTTCCGCTAACTTGGGACAAAAATTTCAATCTTTCATGGACTCAATATGCCCCTCACGGAATACCTTGGGGTGTCTTCTTTCCGAAATGGGGTCGCATGTGGGGTATTTATACTGTCCTGGCATTCTAGGGGCCCTAAAGCGTGAGAAGAAGTCTGGAATATAAATGTCTAAAATTTTTTACGCATTTGGATTCCGTGAGGGGTATGGTGACTTCATGTGAGATTTTATTTTTTGACACAAGTTAGTGGAATATGAGACTTTGTAAGAAAAAAAAATAATATTTCCGCTAACTTGGGCCAAAAAAATGTCTGAATGGAGCCTTACAGGGGGGTGATCAATGACAGGGGGGTGATCAATGACAGGGGGGTGATCAGGGAGTCTATATGGGGTGATCACCCCCTGTCATTGATCACCCTCCTGTAAGGCTCCATTCAGACATCCGTATGTGTTTTGCGGATCCGATCCATGTATCAGTGGATCCGTAAAAATCATACGGACATCTGAATGCAGCCTTACAGGGGGGTGATCAATGACAGGGGGGTGATCAATGACAGGGGGGTGATCAATGACAGGGGGGTGATCAGGGAGTCTATATGGGGTGATCACCCCCGTCATTGATCAACCCCCTGTAAGGCTGCATTCAGATGTCCGTATGCGTTTTGCGGATCCGATCCATGTATCAGTGGATCCGTAAAAATCATACGGACATCTGAATGCAGCCTTACAGGGGGGTGATCAATGACAGGGGGGTGATCAGGGAGTCTATATGGGGTGATCACCCCCGTCATTGATCACCCCCCTGTAAGGCTGCATTCAGATGTCCGTATGCGTTTTGCGGATCCGATCCATGTATCAGTGGATCCGTAAAAATCATACGGACATCTGAATGCAGCCTTACAGGGGGGTGATCAATGACAGGGGGGTGATCAGGGAGTCTATATGGGGTGATCACCCCCGTCATTGATCACCCCCCTGTAAGGCTGCATTCAGATGTCCGTATGCGTTTAGCGGATCCGATCCATGTATCAGTGGATGCGTAAAAATCATACGGACATCTGAATGCAGCCTTACAGGGGGTTGATCAATGACAGGGGGTGATCAATGACAGGGGGGGGGGGGTCAGGGAGTCTATATGGGGTGATCAGGGGTGATCAAGGGTGATCAGGGGTGAATAAGGGGTTAATAAGTGACAGGGGGGGGGGTGTAGTGTAGTGTGGTGCTTGGTGCTACATATTGCTGAGCTACCTGTGTCCTCTGGTGGTCGATCCAAACAAAAGGGACCTGTGTGCGCGCGTTCACAGGAAATCTCGGGTCTTGCGAGATGACGCACGGATGCGTCCAGGAGGAATGAATCAACCACCTTCCGGACGCATCCGTGCGTTAGGCGGTCGGGAGGTGGCCTGCCCTAAGGATAGGTCATCAATATTAGAAAGCTAGATAACCCTTTCCCCTACATCATCTCCTCTTGTAGACAGGGCTGAGGGAGGAGGTTCATACTGCAGCCAGTTGTCTTACAGCAGACATAGGACAGCTGGGTCAAGTGCCCCTTGAGGACACATCACCGCTGAGGCCAGTGATTGGCTGCAGTGGTGGACTTGACCAGATTTGGAAGATTACAGGTCAGGGACTAGAAGCATTGCTGAACAGAACCTCAGTGCTGGAGCAGCGGGGTGCAGGCAAGTTGATTTCTTATTTTAGGTGGACAGGGGCATAGTTTAAAAAATCATTAAAACTAGACAACCACTTTAAATGAGAAATTGTGGATTGTGTGTGTTTTTTTTTTCTTATTTTCAATGTTGTGTTCCTTTAAGCAGGCCTACATATCCCAGACTGGCTTAAAATATGACCCAAAATGATTCTGTGGTTGAAAGCTGAAGGGAATTTTGATAGAAATCCCATTTGGCACCACTGGTAGATCCTTGCTATAATATATGATACACTTTAAAGGCTGTACAGAATCATCCTTTTCAGTGCTTGTAGATTTTCATATCATTGTAAAGCTATCATCACATCTTTGTATTTATGAGCCACAGACAATGTGTTGTCTGATTAATGGACAAAGTGGGACATATAACTTCCTTGGTCTCTATTTGAATGGCTCTGCGTGCTTTTTCATTCTTGTTATTTAGTTGGTGAATGATGACACATATTTTCCAGCTCATGCTGTTTCGGTATAAAACATTCTTTCATTCCCACGATACAGATGAAATCATTGCCAGCTTTGAAATAGAGAGGAATTTGTACAGTGCAGAACTTCAAATAAAGCATGCCAGAAAATTGCTAAGTACTGAACATAAAAAAGATTGCAACACAGAAAACAACACATTTTAAGTGCAATAATTTGTCTGTAGACAGTATAATACACCTAAGGTTTTGTTCATGCTGGGAGTCTCAGTTTCTAGGTGGAAACCCTATTTTATACAGTATATAGGACCCAGTGTCATCAGTCATGTAGAATCCCAAGATCTTAGCCCTCATGTCAGATAGAGACAGAACTTTTCTTTACTTCTTTCCAAGCAGAACACTGATAAGGTTTGTCAAAAATGGAAACCGTTTTTACATTTTTTTTATAGAATTAGGTAATTCTTCTAGCCCTGACTAACATCTTGACCTTTAGTGAGACCATTCTCCTGGAACTTCTTACCATACATAAAGAAGTACAGTATGTTTGCTGCCCTCAACGTCACATAGTTTGAAAAGCCACCACTGCTAACAGCTCCTATGTTCTATATGTGTAGGAAGAGCCCCTTCCAATCCTCAACATCATGTGCCTTACATTGGAATAGTGAGAGACGTGTCATTAAGAGATCCTCAATTTTTTTATGTTTTTTTCCTAGGGGAGTTCACTTTAATTCGGTGTAGGCCTGGTCCCTCCGCAGCATACTCATCATAGAAAGGCAGCTACCTGAAATAGCGTAGAGCATGCTGTGACTCTTCAAATGGCAATCTGATGGCAGATAACACTCTGTGGCGCAAATAAATAAGAAATGATGAAGATTGTTGCCTATAATAAGATGTTGAGGTCAAGACTGACAGGTGACAGTCCCAAATCTTGGGGAGTATTTTTCACTTTTGTCTATCCAAATATTGGATTGAAGAACATTATTAAGGCTACTTTCACACTAGCGTTATTCTTTTCCGGCATAGAGTTCCGTCCTAGGGGCTCTATACTGGTAAAGAACTGATCAGGTATATCCCCATGCATTCTGAATGGAGAGCAATCCGTTCAGGATGCATCAGGATGTCTTCAGTTCAGTCTTTTTGACTGATCAGGATGGACATAAAACCACAGCATGCTACGGTTTTATCTCCGGCCAAAAAAACTGAACACTTGGCTAAATGCCATTTTTTCTCATAGGAATGTATTAGTGCCGGATCCGGCATTCAAAATACCGGAATGCCGGATCCGTCCTTCTGGTCTGCGCATGCGCAGACTGGTAAAAATGCGAAACAAAATAGAATCGGATCTGTTTGTCCGTATGACAAACGGACAGACGGATCCGTTCTTGCAATGCATTCGTAAGACGGATCAGGATCCTGATTAGTCTTAAAATGCATTCAGTTGGCATACGTTTTGCCGGATCCGGCAGGCAGTTCCGGAAACGGAACTGCTGCCGGATTCCTCTGCCGCAAGTGTGAAAGTACCCTAATATTATTTCACTAGACCACCAACATCCACAGAATTAAATTAACCCCTTACGGAACAAGCAAGCTTCCATTTTTGCATTGATGTTTTTTTGCTCCTAGCCATAACTTTCTTTTATTTTTCCATTTACATAGCTTATTCGGGTTTATTTTTTGCGGGACATGTACCTTCTAATAGCACCATCTTAGCTTGCAAACAAAGCTGAAAGGCTGGAAAAAAATTCCAAATGAGGTAGAATTGGAAAGAAAACAACGCAATTCTGCCATTGTTTTATCAGTAAAACTGACCAGTTATAGGTCAACGATACATGATTACAAGAATACCACATTTCTATAGTTTTAATACTTTTAAAAAAATTAATGAAAAAAATGACTTTTTTCTTTGCATTACCATATTCTGACCGCCATAGCTTTTTTTTATATTTACATCTACAGAGTTGTATGAGGGCTCATGTTTTGCAGGGCGATCTGTAGTTTTTATTGATACTATTTGGAGCGTGCTTGACTTTTTGATAATTTTTTATTATATTTTTTGGGAAGTGGAAACGGTGAAAGAACAATGAATTAAAATTTTAACAGTAGGAGAATTTTGAGGTGCGACTATGCCAATGATCTTTGTTTTTTTTTGTTTTTTTATTTATATGGGGAAAGATGGGGTGATTAAATTTTTTTTATTTTCAGAACTTTTTTTTACTTTTTCTTTTCACTTTTATGTCCCTCTTTGGGATTTTAACATGTGATAATCTGATCTCTTTGCTTCTTCTGCAGACTGCAGTGAATTACCATTGCAGCTTATGGGAGTTTCATTGTGCTATAGGAACATTGCTGTGGCAAGGCTCGCATCCTTCAGATTTCCCAAAGCTGACAAAGCAACCGAGTGGCTCCCTTGATCGCCCTGATGCCGTGCGCACAATTCACAACGACATCTGAGGGGTTAAATGTCTGTGATTGGCATTATCACCGATTACGGACATTGCCATCAGATGTCTGTTGTGTAAAACAAAAGGCATCTGGCAGCTATAACGCCTGCATTGTCCAGAAGCAAACGCCATCTTTAAAGAGCAATGAGCAATGTACATATATGGTGCTCTTCTTGAAGGGGTTAATTTAGTCTTGAGTATAGACATGATTAGCCTATACAAATATATCAATGGCCTGTAGAAAAAATATGGTGAAAAGCTGCTCCATGTAAAATCTCCTCAAAAGACAAGAGGGCAAGAAAAAGCTCAGTCTCCAGAGCTGACAAGGCTTCTTTGCAGTAAGAACTGTGAATCTGTGGAATAGTCATATCAGGATGTGTTAACGGCAGAAACAGTAGATGGCTTTAAAAATAAAAGCTCAGATGATTTTTTTAAATTAAATAACATTAATACTTATGAAAAATATGTAGAAGTCTGGGTCTCACTCCCCTTCCCTAAATTCAGATCCCCTCCCATCCCCTGGTTGAACATGATGGACCTACGTCTGTTTTCAACCGTGCTATCTATGGAACTGTAATATATCGTAATTGTTTTATTATTAGGAAAGTTCACACTTTGCTGTGTGTATTTTTTCCCAGAATTCTTGTACACAAGTTTCATATCCTAAAATATTCCATAGTTTATTAGTTATGTTGTGGGCAGTATAAAAATGGCAGTGGCACAACAGAGGCATACCACACCACTGTTATGGAGAGGCACTTCATTTTGGCTCAGAGACCTCCTCTGTTTTTTCCTATGTCTACCACATGCTCTCTATAACTTATATGTTATGTCTTCACAGAATTATTGTAATGGAGACACTACTAGAATGATGCCCTGCCATCTGATTTTTTTAAATTCCTATCATAATAGAAGAGTTTGTTTTTCAGTCTTCAATATGTTTACTTACATTGGACCAATTTTGAAAAACGAGGACAAAAAGTCAAAGGGATAACACATTCTAGGAACAATATTTTAAAGCCTGTAGTTCAGGTCCACAGACACTTCATTTCTAAAAAGAACATTGCTAGATTTACTAAAGAAGCAGCAGGGACCTAGATGGACAAGACTACCTCAACATCTGCAGAAAAGGTCATATGCCCTTCAGCAGGAGATGAATCATAGGTAGACCTTCTCTACAACATGTTGTACAGATACAAATCTCAAATGATGCCATATTGTTAAGTATTATGTTAGCTGGCTTTGCCTGCAATCTAAATGTTCTCTATAAGTTCTCTAAAATTAATTATCATAGAAATGTCATATTACCTTTCAGAACCGATGTGAGCGGGCATTAATAATGTGCACAGTAGAGTCTATTTTCAGTCTCATTACTGCTGAGCTGCATGTACTGTACATGCAGCAATTTTTAAACCACTGATAATTGATAGATTTAAAAAATAAATTTACAAGTATTTGGTGGACATTTCAACCAGTGCAGTCATTGTACAAATGCTGACATCTTCGAAAACACGTTCCATCATAAATTATATTATTTAAAAACATTCATGTATTGACCAAAATTGTTTATTTCATTCATATGTAAAATTGTGACTAGAATGAGCCTAAAATACTGTATATTACAGTATGATTATTAGCTTTTAAAATTTCCCTTCAATGAATCCATAGGCCAACTTTCGCCCGACAAAAGCCAAAAGGTCATTTTTCAGGCAGGAATTCCTTTTTTTTACTGTATAGGTAAGCTCAGTGCACTTCATATACAGTGGGTCGTCCCTCCACTCACCCTGTGTGCATTGGGACTAGTGCTCAGTGAACTTCCTTACAAAGGGGCTCATTTATCAATCTGAAATACACCTAAATTAGAAGTATTTCAGGCGCGCATTCCGGTGCAACAGTTAGCTGCGCCGCAATCTGCAACTTCTCCGCATGCTACTTCTTCCCGCTCACGCCAGGTCTAAAATTGTGGCCGATCTTAATAAATGTGCCCCTTTATCCTTCCCTTGTCCTCACTGTCCAGCTGCTGACCAAGTTGCTAATCACCTTATTTAGATGGGCTGTGGTTCCACCTCCTTGCCTGAGCATTAAAGTTTTGTAGTGTCTAATAACCAGCAAAGGTGTGGTGACTACCCATGTAGTGTACATTGCCTGACTACTGATTCGTCTCCTTTTCCTGGCCCTGACCTTGAGATTGCTATCTGCATTATGCACATACTCAGCATGCCCTGACCTTGGACTGTGTTCAGACTATGCCTTATGCCTGAACCCTTCGTGCTTTGCACCAGTCTTTTGACCCCACACTACTCCAGGAGGTAGCGCCCTGGCTTGTTTCCTTCAGCAAAGTCCACCTCCGTATACATTCGTTAAAGGGTGAATACCAGTGAACTGCCAGGACAATGCCCTTAGTCCAAAGTCAATCCGGTTAGTTCACACAGTGGGTCCACACCCACTGTCTGTTACAACAAGAAAATCCCCTTCTATCCCCTGCCAAGCCAGCACAGATACTTAGTTCTTGTTTGCAACTTTCCATCATGCAATGCTGCTCAGCAGTTGCATCTTGTACTATTAGCAACATCGCTCAGCTTTAGGAGTCGTGATGCCAGTAGTAAGGTAAGTGGCCATTGAGGCCACAGATTGCCTGTTGCAGCCGGTCACGTGTCAGCCAGTTTTAAACAAAGACCAAGGGTTTCGCCTGATGGTGTGCACTGGAGACTCAGTAGACGGATGAGTTTTTTTTTTTTTATACTTTGAGCATATACTGTTTTTATTTATTCCTTTTATAAACTCTTTACCAAATTTTGAGACGTCTATAGTACTTATAAAACCGTCAGCATGTATTTTAAGGCTAGGTGGAAGGATTTCAGACATGTAAGAATGCATAACCTTACTGTAGTCCTGGGTTTATCTTAAATCAATATGAAACATGAAAATAGTTTGTGTGAGATAATAAATCACCACTGCATATCAAGGGTAGTTTATTGATCCACAAAAGATCGGTTTTCTTAGAATTATAGGCGTAGTAAAAGTGCACAATAAATCTAACATCAGCTTAAAGGGAACATACACATCATCTGGCTGTGCCTGATACGCTGGGAATATTTGGCTGTTCAGTGCTTTCTATTTTCTGTAAAGGCTAAGAATTTAAAGAGAATCTGTAATTACTGTAATTTAAGGACTAGCTGGGTGTTACCAGTCGGGGATGTGTCCTTGCACAATATGCCACTGACAGCCCTGGCAGCGGTATCGCAGCAGAACCGCAAGATCTGCTGCACTGGGGAAGACACTGAATATAAAAGATATATATAGTTAAATGTAGTGGGGAACGGCAGGGTTAAAACTTGTACTACCTGTAATGTGGCACACAAGTATACATCAACCCGGTTATCTCCCTGAAACAAGCAGTGTACCTGTATCTGGGTATGTAGATTTCCGCTCAATGCGGATGTCGCAACTTCCTGGAGTCAGGGATTGCCGATTTTCACTGATGCCGATTCACCGATTCACTGATGCCGCAGTCTGGGATGTGGGCCTGTCAGTGTTCCGTGTAGCTGGCGTGCCGCTTCGCTGCAGCATTGCGCCACCGGCCGGGGCGCGAAGCGGCACGCCAGCAACATGGAACACTGACAGGCCCACATCCCAGACTGCGGCATCAGTGAATCGGTGAATCGGCATCAGTGAAAATCGGCAATCCCTGACTCCAGGAAGTTGCGACATCCGCATTGAGCGGAAATCTACATACCCAGATACAGGTACACTGCTTGTTTCAGGGAGATAACCGGGTTGATGTATACTTGTGTGCCACATTACAGGTAGTACAAGTTTTAACCCTGTCCTTCCCCACTACATTTAACTATATCTAGTCCCAGAGCGCGGTATCATTATCTTTTATATTCACTGTTTAATAACTAAACGTACCAGTGTCACTGATGGTGACACTTTCAGATATCAGGGCAGGATGTTCAAAGTGTATTAGTAAATCCAGTTATAACTAAAACTGGCCATACACTTGAGATTAAAAAAAAGCTGGCAGATTTTGGTGGGATTCCCCCATTTATGTTATTCTACTCTCCCTATTGAAATAAAAGTGCATGCTCTGTCAAGTGTGCTAGTGTCAGGAGCAATATCTGTCATTCACGCTGACAGTGGCTTTTGACCAGCAGCTACAGATGTTTTAAACATTAACTTAGGGTGCATTCACATCACCGTTTAGCTTTCTGTTCTTCTGATCTGTCAGCCATTTCTGTCTGAGATCCGTTTTTTTTTAGACGGAAAAAAAGTCCTGCATGCAGTACTTTTGTTTCCGTCTAAAAAAACTGATCTTAGGGTACTTTCACACTAGCGGCAGCCTTCTCCGGCAGGCTGTTCCGGCGGTGAACAGCATGCTGGATCTGTGCTGCCGCTAGTGCACACGTGCTGCCGGAGGTCCGCTCTGGCCCCATTGACTATAATGGGGGTGGGCGGGAGTTCCGGCGGCAGCACGACAAACATGCCGAGAGGCGGCCTGAATAAAACTATGACATGTAACTCCTTAAAGACATAACATATTAAATACACCGTTGCAGCAAATGTTAAAAATTTATACTTCAACAAACCTGGTCTACTGCAAATGTGTATCTGAAAGTTAACTGTCAAGTTGAAACTTGCTACATCTGTAGCTTAAAGAGGTTGTCCTATCTCGTTGCTACTAAGGCGAGATGAGACACAGTCCCGAACACCTCCCGGCTAGGAAACAGCAGAGCGCTCCAGTGCTTACTGTTTCCATAGCTCGCATGCACGGCAGGAGGTGGTCGGGACTGTGTCTCATCTCGCTTTTGTAACAGTGAGATCACACAACCCCTTTAAGGGATTTACCCGATTAAAGAGAACTTGTCACCATAAAATGTAGTGCACTCTGCAGGCGGCATGTTATAGAGCAGGAGGAGCGGAGCAGATTGATATATAGTTTTATGGGAAAAGATTCAACAAAATATATTCATTTAAGTCTCTGCTTTTTCTGAGCTCAGTTGTACACAGGGGCTGCCTTATTAGTGACTGATAGCAGTCTCTGTGCACATACCTACACAGACAATGCTATCAATCAATGGTAATAGTGGAATGGACCCTCTTAAATTCACAAAGATCAAATTTTATTGAATCTTTCCAACAATCTGCTTTATAACATTCTGCTTGCAGATTGCACTGCATTTCGTCTTGACAGTTTCCTGAGCCCAGATACAAAATGTGTAATATGGCCCCCAACTATCATGTGCCATGTATAATGTTGGTGTCCTCTTAAGGTGCTGATGGTGATACCAAGGGCCAGTCACGACTACAACCTTTGCATCCCTTATAGTTATGCCCCTGCGATAGAAATGAATAAATAATTTTTTATTGATATTATGTATATTAGATAAAACTTGTTACAAGCATATTGAGGTTTTTTTTTATTTGCAGAATCCATAGCAACCACATTTGGTAGCTGACATGGTTTACTAAAGATTTCTCTGTTGTGCTTGCTTTTTTTATAAAGCTTTCCGAATACCAAGAACCCTATAATCATTGTGACTGATGCCTAAATGTGTACAGTAATGAAATGAGTGCATGGGCAAAAATGGTCACATTGGTTACAGAAAAGTTCTCTAACATGTTAGAAGCTTTTACTGTGCAGATATCCTTCTTATGCAAAGTTTAAATGTTTATCTATATATAAAAAAAATTATGTTAAAAAAAACTTAGATTTTTTATTTTTTATTTCTTATGACATAGTCACAACAATTTCAGACTTTTAATGCAAGAATGTTGCAGACAGCTTCCTGCACTCCTATTGTGTCTAAGTATACCTACACCGGAATCTACTGTATCGGTTTTGGGTTTAGTTTAGGGATTTTCTGGTTTTCATCAACACCCTTTAAAATAATCATTTATAAAGGTTGCTGTTATTTTGTAATGTATTTATTTTACCTTTATTGCTCTATCTTCCGTTCTGGGCTGTGGTCACATGACCATGATGTTATCTCCATGGGCATGTCAAAGTGGCAACAGAGGAAGTGATAGGTTAATGTCTGTATAACTAGCTGGGTGGGAGGAGCTATAAACTAGAGGCGGTGCTGGAGCTGTGGTAGAGGAAGGAGAAATGCATCATGGGTTCGGTTGGATACAGTAACAGGAAGTGCTACATACAGAATGGAGACAAACCAGAGGGATTTGTTTACATGGTAAAACGGGTCTGAAGAGTCCAAACTGAAAAAAAACAAAAGCATGAGTAAAATGTACATGTTCAATTTAATCGCAGAAAACCCTTTTAAGGTCTTGACTAGTGAGTCATTGGCTGAAAGGTAATCTATGTATTCATGGCCAGAACAATGCTGGTAAAATAAGGTCTCCTGAATTCAGGATTATAAAGTGCTCTCTGAGGTGTACGGGAACATTTCTTAAAATTCAAAATGGCACAGCTTAGCTTTTGATAAGGACTAGAAATAATCTCCTTCATCCTCTGGAGAACATGCAGACGCATTATACAGCGTGAGTATGCCGAACATATAACAAAAGAATCACAAGAAGTAATCTATTATACTGCCATAAATGATGTTAGCACTCATATCTCTACAGAAGCATTGTCTGAATGGAAATCAAAAATTGAACCTTGTTATTGACTTATTGCTGAATTTAGAAAGCATGTTCTAATAGTGACATACCGCATATTTCTGTATTTTGAACGTGCAGATGTGAGGAGCACAGATAGTCTTCCCTTAGGTGATAAGTCATTTCATGCTGGTGCCCTTTCAGCTCAGCAAAAGATTTGGTAGAGTTTTAATGGATACTGATAAAATGCAGCATTTAAAGCATACAATGGGTTTTATACTGGACACTCTGGCATTTCATCTCAGTTAAACTGGAAAGTGCTTTGCAGAAAGAATAGTTTTTCTATGTTATTGTTTTGCCCGTTCTCTCTCGCTGTCATGGCCATTTCTTCTTGTGTGCGTCCATACCCACGCAGCACCCCCCGTGTACAATTTTATGGCATAGGACACTATCATGCATCTACCATCTAAATTTGGAGAAAATATGAAATACATTTCCTACCTCCTTGGATAGGGTGGTGGGTATGCTGGTGTGATTCCTAATTGTGAAGACCATCATTGGAAAGCCATCTCATATGGGTACTAGATGTACTATATAACTTGAAAAGCAGAAATTTGTGTGATTTCTACAATACGTTTTCAAATTTATATAAGGAAAGTATTACTGATCGGTTACAAGTCCTTCTACAGCGCTATAGACCACTGTTCAGCTTTTTAATTTACAGCAAGGAAAGAATTTTCATGAGAAAATAGGTTTGGTTTCTTTATTTTAGTCACACACAGAATACATTTTTGATTAAGCCTTGTGTTCCATATAGATGCCATCAAAGGTGCTCTCTGGTCTGCACCCCTTTGGTGACCTGGATCACCAAGCTTTGAGGATGTGCAAAACACCGGGCCGGCACCCCAATAGAAATGCCTATTCTTGTCCGCAGCTGCAGACAAGAATAGGACATGTTCTATTTTTTTGCAGAGCCGCGGACCGGAAGTTCAGGGCTGCGGACCGAAAATGCGGATGCGGACAGAACACTGTGTGCTGTCCGCATCTTTTCCGTCCCCATTAAAAAAATGAATGGGTCTGCACCCGTTCCGCATAATTGCGGAACTGATCCGGACCCAAAGTGCGGACGTGTGAATGGACCAAGGAAATCTGTCACCGCATACCTTCCAGTGAAACCTTCTCTGTATAGCTGATCCACTGATTCTATTACACTTTGTGCCATCTTAATCCATGGCCCCTATTCAGCCCTGCAGTGCACATGCACCGAACACACTTCCACAAGATTTCATAGCCAAGCGTGATTACATCTACATCGCCTGGCCCTGTGGGCCAAAGTGGTCGGGGTGCAGCCAGCAGGGAAAAAGAGTGGAGCCTCTGGGTTCAATGAGGTTTAAGAGCAACACTCTTGTTACACCAAGGGACTCATTAGAATACATTAAAGAGGGTTATTTCTCAGAATAGGTGCCACAGATCAAGATTGCACTCAAGAAGGGTTAGTTGGAAGGGTTAGTTGGAAGGTATATGATGACAGATTTCCATGTTTTATATGGTATGGCTGCTACACCGGGCCATTTTTTAGCCATACACAGCTTTTATGTCGGGAACCAGCCCCTGCAGCAGCCATCAGATCACAGGACCAGCTTCTATTAATAAAGCAGTTGTCTTCATGAGGCACCACATTTAAAGTTAAATTCTTCTAAAAAATTTAAAGATCAGATGAGACTGGAGTTAAAATGACCATAACCATCAGATAAACTGCCCATGTATACTGATTTTTCCAACCAACATCCTTGAATCTGCCACTTCCTAGAGACAATCGGTCGTAATTTCATTTGCCATGTATAGTTTGTCTTCTTGTATTCTGATCCTCAACATCCACAACTCAGCTGTTCAAGTATGTCCTGTTTTTGGATGTGGTAAAATAAAGTGACAAAGTTCACACATCGTGATGGAAGCCATAATGCTCTGCTGGACCCATTATATGATAAGTGCCACTGCCACCCATATAAACCCCATCTACTTAGAATAGCGCCCATCAGCTTCCATTGTGGTGTACGCCACTTTGATGGAAAGAATAGTGCTGCATGGAGTGGTATTCTTCCCATCAAATCTGACGGAATTTGTAACAGAGGCTACAATTGGAGCCTCCCATGTAAATGTGAACAGGGCCTAAGAAATGTTGTAGTGGAATCAAGCAGAACTGCCAGAATATGACTGTACAAGCCAGATGGAAGATCTTTATCTAGTATCTATGACTAGGTGCAAGTAAAACCTTCTCCAAAGGCATAGCAAGGGTGCATTCACATGACCGTAAGTGTTTTGCAGTCTGCAAACTGCGGATCCACAAATTACGGATACTGGCCGTGGGCATGCCGCATCACGGTGTGGACTCACTTACTTCATGGGACATATTCTATCTTTTGTGCAGATGTGGAAACACACAGAAGGGTCACCGTACGGAGCTGGAAACAGACAGCTCCATACACTGTGTAGTGGCCGTGCTAGGTTACTGCAGCTCAGTCCCCATGAATGAGAGGTCCTCAATATCCAAGTCCTGGAAAACCCCTTTCAAGCCAATGCATCATTATGTTCTGGCTCTTCAGACTTTTTGTAGAAAAAGTTAGAGAATTCCCAAGCTAGACAGATTGAACTTTTCTGTCGGGTGATGTATCATGACATTATGGGTAAGGGTAATATTGGAGAAATACCATTTTCCTTAATATACCGGTAGTATATTTATGTAGATGATTGTTTCTTGTGCCATTTAGATTTTTATATTTGGTTTGTCTATTATACAATTTGTACTCCACTCGACAGAAAAACTCTTTACTGAGGTCTATCACTATCAGTAAAATTGGACAGAAATATACGTAGACAACAAGATGCAACTTGACATCCATTTAATTTCTTTTCTTTTTTTTTTTTTTCTCCTTAATGTCCCCTTCTGCACTCAGCTGAACGAGGCAGCCAAACAGCTCATTGAGAAAGACAAGACAAGCATATCCTCAGCACCAGGCTATGGGGTCCGTGTCGCTGTTGATGCCAACATGGTACTCAGTGTGACCCAGAGTCCTATTCTAAACAATACTGGAGTTGTCAGTGCCAACCAGAGGCATACCGACATCAAGAAGAATGCCAAGAAACGACACTCGTTCACAGCTCTCAGTATGACGCACAAATCCTCCCATGCCATGAATAACAGGCATTCCATGGAAATTAGTGCTCCAGTATTGATCAGTTCTAGTCATCCCCGCGCTGCTGCCAGAATCGGAGGCATGACTCAACTTTCATCCAGTGCTCCAGTCCAGGTAACTGTTTATAGAGCAGCCACACGAGGGCATAGCCATTAGTGAGGAGCCCCTTCAGATGGCATCTGGAGGAAATGAGCCAATATTTGCTATCTATGATTATAGTGTGTTGCCTGTGCTGTTACATAATGCATACATGTATCCTCCATACATGTGCCCACTATGGGAACCTTAACATGCTATCTTTGAAAACTATTTTGCATGTATGTCTCTACTAATATTTAATCTAATATACAAATTTTCTAATACTAACCCTGTGCTGCCCTCATTATGACAGCATAAGCAGGATCATATTAAAATATAGTGTTGATGCTCCTGGTTATTCATGGCTGTTGGACGGTTAACTAGTCACATAAATTATAATTTATTAACATAATAAAGCTTATTAATGCGCCCTCCATAGTAAACCTAGGCCTATTTACACCCGCCTTTTCCACTTACCCTCTCGCGCCTTTGTACTTAATGCATAAACATGTGAATAGTATTGACCGGACTAACCCTTTTCAAAGATGCTCAGTTCATTGTTAATGCCTTTCAACTGTTTTATTTTTTAGGTCTTAATATATATTTTTTCTTAATTCAGCGGAAGTGTAAGTAGTGTCATATATAATATAAATCGTATTAGAATTTGTCAAAACCGGTATTAAGTTGGGGTCACAGAAGAATAGCTCCATGAGCAGACTGCTTGTTATGCAGCAGGAGTATTCTTCATGATGGAGAGGCGCTTGTATCATGTGTGCTCGATGGCTCCAAGGATGTCAGGTCTCAGATGGTAAAGTCAGTGATCATATTAGTAATTAAGTATTCTTGACAGATGCTTGGCATGATGCACAGTTGCATACATGAATAATGTAGCTCTGTTAAATCCAATACTGGTAAGGTCCTGCCAGTTGATGCACAATTTGAGGACGTAGTCATATAAGTTAGATATGATAAATTACAATTCCAATGTTGATAACGTATGGCTGTAGCAGAACTAAAAGGATCTGTGTTAACACATGTCATGGTGTTACCTCATGACAAAAGCCTTTGAAAAAGTCAGTTAACATGTTCTTGCCATTGTTTACTTAACACATTAACCATTCCTTTAAGATCGGCTACATTTGTATATTCGCCCATGATTATGAGGTTAGTTTACTTTGGAATATCAGTTGGGCTCATAGAGACATCCATACCCAGCATTGATTTGATGTTTATTTTCATTTTGGCTTACGTGGTGGCCTCCTCATGCCGATTAACGCGCTCTCTCCCCAAGGAGAGATAGTACCCCCAAATCCTGAGCAAAGGCCTTTTCACCAAATTAAGCAAGTGCTCTCTGCTCTGCACTGATGAGGGGCAATCACCCTGAAACAGCTGTCTGCAGATGAGATGTTGGATTATTTAATAACCAAGTCATATCTCAAGACCTATTTAAAGGGTCAAACATTGACTTATTGGATATCTGCCTTACATCTGGTGGCATTAGAGGCAGAGCTTTTTAAGATCTCATTTGCAGTATTTTGTAATGGAGGTTCCTGATGGAGCCTTTCATGCAGATGTGACAGCCTTATGTACTGCTGCAATAAGACTGCTAGGGTGGGGATTGATGTAGTTAAAGGCATGGCTTAGCTGAAAAAAAAAGTGTACCTGTAAATTAGCTTTGAGACAGAACTTCAAGCCGTTTTAGTGTACAAGGGATAGTCTCAAGACTGCTGGTGAGAAAGTGGAGATGGCGCCGAACTGGAAGCACTTTATTATTAATAAGTAAATTATGAATTAATGAATTAATAAGTGCATTATTATGATTGCATAAGTATGCCTACACAGTTTTATATGAGCGCACAACTAATTTAACTGCTACAAAGACAGTTTAATGTAAGTTGGAATGCTGTATCCAGAATTGTCAGCAAGTTCTGACCAAGTTTCTAATCTTGAGCAACTATCCCGGAAATGATTCCTTCAATAAACATATGTATGCCCAGATGATTTGAAGTCCAAACAATCATAAGTATCAAAAAATCTTTATTTCATGTTATAACTTCCCCTGGCGAAACCATTGGGCGAAACGTGTTGTGTAAGTGAGGGACACTGGTATGGCAGGGATGTGTTAGATAGGTATATGGAATACAACTGACTCGTATAGGTAGAATATTGTTTTTAGGCATTTTTGTCCATATTATTGTTTGATCACGATGAGTGTGTTGTAGAAGACTAATGGTACCAATACGCCACTATGGCATTGGTCTATTCAGATATATAGTACTTCATTGCTAGCCTTTTCCAGTGGTCCCTCTTTTATGTAACTCATCTTGTAATGTGGTTCTCTATGTAGATTTTTAATCTTGTATTAATTATAACATGAAATAAAGATTTTTTGATACTTATGATTGGACTTCAAATGATCTGGGCCTACATATGTTTATAGTAGGAATTGTGTTGTTATTTATGTGGCCCTCATAGGTCGGTTTGTAGGTATCCTGGAAATGGTTAGAAACTGACATTTTTCAAAATGTGTTTTGTCTTTGTTGAATCCGCGTCAAACGGAACTATTCGAACAACTGAATCATACATTAATAAACCAAGCAGAAAGAAATGCAGGTCTAGTCTAGGTCCATTAATATTTTCTCAAGCAGTTGAATGCACATATCTAATGAGGTTGCTTTTTATCCCACTCATGTGGACATCATGAGTTGAAGCATGTGAGATATTTTAATATGTGGCAAGCAATTTACTCAGGTAACTGTGCAAATTACATCTGACATCTAAAACGTGAGTGGAGAGAGGAGGAGGAGGAGGTTTTTCCAAGTAGCCGTCACATTAATTCAGCAAATGCATCAATACATCTGTTCTGTGTGATATCGTCTAATGCAATAACAACATTGACAAGCTCTACTGAGCTAATCTTCTTTTAGCACGTCAGAGATATGCATCCAATTTTAAATACTATTTACCTGACGACAGGTAACAGTAGATACCAGGGAAAGAATATTAAAAAAGCCCTTTCATATTTCTTAAATTTGTAATGTCTGTCAATTGGGATTTACTGGGTAAAATGCTATGGGGTTACAGAAGGCGGAAACAATACCATGCCATAAACATATGAAGAACATGTGCAGAGTGGATGAGTAATGTGCTCTCTTTTCCTATAAGACATTGACTATCCATCTGTTTTGCGTACTCCCTGTCATTGAAAGGATAAAGCCTGCCTGTGATAACCTGAACATGCATTGATACATTGGTAAGATATCCTTCTTTCCAAAGCCTGTGGAGACATTTGGGGAGACTTGGCTGTCTATAAGGATGTTAAAGTCACCCAAAATCTGAGTTAGTAATTCAAAAGAGAGGAAATGGGGAAGTCAGGCAGCATAGAGATCCAGGAACAAAGTGGGTGAGCCAGGGAGTCGGTATACAACTGCCACGGTATACAACCCAAGACCCAAAGATAGAGCTAAGGCATGAGGCAACAGGTCTCAGCCCTTTCTCAGTTTTAATCTGTGCTGCTTGGGGCACAGGAGGTGAAACACTGAGTGCTGAGACCAGAATATACAGCGCAGGCAGGGGAATACATGTCTCAGCACTAGAAGAACAGAATGCACTAGAAGAGTAGCCTGTCAATCCAGGAGAATGAGGGAGGAACTGAAACTGAAGGGGTGGAACAAACTGGTGCGCTGAGGGCTCTGGCCAGTCCCTTGGTGCTCCAGTTAAGTCATTTGCATATAAATAAAAAGGCAGTTTTGGAGCCACAGAGAGGCATATTAAGGGTATCATTTTTATCAGCATGATTAACCCTACTAAGCTGTATTCCTGGTTTGATAGGGTTGACCATTCTGACAAATACTCTCTAACATAGTCTCTCAATGCTCTGCATAACCCTCTGCCTCTCCTATCGATTGCTCAATTTTTTTACCCTTGCCCTCTCTTAAATAGAGATATGCCATCTTCCAGAGACAGTTCCTGCACTGTATTGAGATTTCAAATCCCTCTTCCACTTGTTATCACTCTTGTTACTGTAATATTAAATCATATTGAAAAAAACTTGAATGAAGCACATCTGTACACTAGGGGAAGTGCTTAGGAGTATTTTTGTAGTATGCTTAATGAAGTGATTTGGTTCAGTTTTATTTTTTTAAAAGTCATCACTTAGCAATGCTGTTATGGAAAACCCATCTTCAGAGAGTGCTGAACACTGAATACAGCTCACTGTTACAAGGAGAGGCAGGCTTGTAAGCCTGCCTCTACTCTCCCTGCTTCATACATCAATGTAAATGTCCCTATATACTGTAAAACTGCTTCTCCCTGACTATTACACTGACAGTCAGTGGTGAGCACTGACAGCGCACCTCTCCTCTATCTCCCTGGTGGCTAGTTGATTAGCGGGCACAGTAGAGAGATAAAGGAGAGATGCGCTGTCAATGACAATCAGTGAAAATTGTCTTCTGTGTACTGTACACGGTGAACACTGATGACAGGTTTTCTTTAGCAACGCTCATTTACAGAGATAACTTCAGAGCCTGTTTTTTTTTTTTTTAATAAAACTGAACAAAATCACTTAATGAAGCATATTGCAAAAATACTGCTAAGTACTTCCCCTATGCCAAAATAATACGGTTACACTTTAAAACATTATACTGATGCATGGAAATGGCCTGATAGGATTATGAAGAATGTGGACATGATACTAGTTACAGTAGATATGAGCAAGAAATACTTGTGGTAGATGTGTTGATTTCCAATTCCATTTTGTCTGGCGAATGTAGATAGCATGTCTCTCAAAGCAGTAGTACATACTGTTAAATTTCCCAGCAATAAAAGGAAATGCAATAGAAATGAAGCTATTTTATAATCATTGGAAACACTAATGACAATACTGATGTTCAAAATGCAGCTAAGCGGAAAATGATTTTTTTTTGTCTTATTGGCACAAGGATGTAAAACGAATAAAAATATAGAAGCCTTGAAAAGTCTATTTCTCATTAGATGCTACATAACTGGTGTAGTTCTGTATTATGTATGTGAAACTACAGAATTTGTAATGGTTAAAGAGGTCAATTATTATAACACAAAATAAATGGTCTCTTCCTTTGAATATTTTCCAGCAACACTCTCTAAATTTTTGAGTACAGTAGAATCCTCTTAACCTGATAGGTGCAAATTGTCAGGCATTCTGGTTTATTACAGTCATAGAATATAATTTATCTTGCTAATTTAGAGAACCTTCAAGGTGGTAGGCCAAAATAAAATGTTGGCGCAACTGGTAAATCTGTAACGTAAAGATATGCACTTTTTATATACCAAGGTTTTTCCGTCATCTCTTCCCCTTTGGACATTTAGCCCAATCAAGTGGATAAAACTGCTACAAGTAGGTGGTGTTCAGGTAGACCGTAAAAAGATCGTCGGGCTTGCACAAGCACCACAGCTGATGATGAGTGACCATCAGTGAGACCATCAATATTCCAAACCTGGAAAATCCATTTTAACATTGTATAATGACATGCTTTTCAGCTGCTATAAATGATGTTACAATCCTAAGTCTTTTCAGAATCTTTTTTTGCTGTCAGCTACTAGGACCATTCCTCTCACTGTTGAGGATTGACTATAATTGTATGTTAGCTTGTCTGCCCACTTAAATAAACATAAACATTTCTGCTCACAGTAGCGTCAAGGCTCCCATAAATTGATCCATTATTGAACCAGAATACACAAAACAATTCTAGTGGATGCCCTTGACTTTGAATACTGTCAGATTTTGAAAAAAATATATGGAATAGAAGCTGATGCCAACTGATGGCCATCAGAAACATCCTATTAAAATCATTGAGAATTGTGAATGTAAATTTTTCTCTACATTTCGCTGTAAAAATGACAGAATGGAATAACGTAGGGAAAAACACTGTGTGAATAGAGCTGGATCTCCACCACCTTGCCTGATGGATGTTTGGTGATCCTATACTCATAGAAAGGCCTTAACTTTTGAAGTTAAGTTTATAGAACTGTGTTGGTAGTTAAACAGCAGTTGAACAAACAAACATCTGGTGAATAATTTTTTCGCCGATGCAGCCATACTCATTTTACTCCATATAAATGAAACCAGGTGATGGACGAAAGATTGTTCTGGGAACATTCTTTCATCAAAAGATATTTTGTCCATGAATGATCTTTATTTGAAGAAAAGATCATTCATTTGAATGACAAAACTTTTAAGCATGGTCAACTTCTTTTCAGATAATTGTCATTGGTCAGCTAAAATGATTGTTCATTGACAGATTTCACCCGACGAACAATTGTTTTGGTTGACATTGTCTGTTTTGATCACGTTAAAACTAATATGTATGGACACCTTAAGGGAATTGCCAGCTTGAGTGCTTTCATAGCTCACATAGACCACAGTGAAAAGGGCCATACACATACATGATAACCTCTTCTTTATGTGGCTGCAGTAAGGGGACAGGTCTGAGACCTAGAGGTAAGATGAGTGCTCCACCAACTTTAATCAAGCCCTGCAGTTTTGGATGTAGCTCCAACAAGTTCTGCAGCATTTTACAATTATTTAAAAACAAATTGAAAATAGATGGCAAGGGACCTGCCCATTATCGCATTTCAAAATGATGCGTTTGAGTGGAAATGTACTGCCAAAAACTAGCTTATTCAAGTTTAGTATTTAACTGAAACATACAGAAAATGCTTCCAAAACACCAGGTGTGATCCCAACCAAAAGCCTGTATTACACCTAGTGATATTTCGGCAGATGATCGGTAATGAGCATTCGTAGTAACGTTCGTTATCAATCGTCTGGCAGTATAATACTGCTGCCAAATGCCCGATGAATGAGCAAACGCTCATTAATGGGGCAATCCAAATCTTTTGACAGGTTAAAAAACTCTTCGTTTGCAGGCGTCAGATTGTGGTGTCTAATTACAATCTGCTGTCGGCAAACAATGATTCAGTATAGGGAAGAACGATGGTATAACGTTCGCTCCTCCCTATACTGAGGAGGAGATTGCTGCATGTAATAGCAGTGGTCTCCTCCGCTAGAGAGCAGGTGATTGCTGGGAAGGAGGGCTTCCTTCCCAACAATCGCCTTTTAAATCGAGCTGTCTAATATACCCTTTAGACTGCAGTATACAGTACTGACAAAATCTGAAGGAAGATAACATGGCAGTATAATTTAGTTTTATATAGATCCAGCAGTAGCTTGATAACTATATGCCCCTTTCTTTTTACTAGGTATAAGTGTAAATACTATTTCCCCAAGACTGCCTTTGAGAATGCTTGTAATCTACAACCGTTGGGATTATTATCAGCTTTACAGAGGCTTAGTGTGTCTTAAGGGAACTGGGCAGACGCTTAATCATTTCCATAGTACAAAAGACCAGAGTGATGCTTCCGTGCCCTGGTGATCCCAGAAGTGGATGATTTTACTGGAAGCAAAGCAGTTTTCCCAAACCAGTGTAGCAAGTCATAACACAGAATTAACATTTCTTTGACATCAAGAACAGTTTTTTTTTTTGCAATGTATTAAAACTATTATATAAAATGCAACCAAAAAGATTTCTCTGAAGTGTCTTAAAAAAGTAAAAATTTATATTAAGCAAAAACTGTTCATGAAAAGAAATATTTTTCACTCTTTAAGATGCACTTTTTCCCCCCAAGAGTGGGAGAAAATGTCAGTGTGTCTTATAGGGTGAATACTATGGAAGTGCTCCCAAGTACAGTAAGACCGGGGAGTGGTGAATACTACACTCCTTGCACTGTCTGTACCCACCACTCTCTGGTCTTCTTATGCTGGCGCTGCATGCTGTTCTGTGACCTGCGCACAGCGTGAGGATGTACGTGTGTCCTGTGACCTCACACCCTGCGATATCAGGTCACAGCACACTGGATCTCCTGAGTGGCAGAGGGGTCATGAGAAGGAGAGGTGAGTTGATTGAGGTCTGATTAATATTGGAAGTCTGATTAACATTGGAGGTCTGATCTGAGGTCTGATTAACATTGGGGGTCTGATCTGAGGTCTGATTAACATTGGAGGTCTGATTAACATTGAAGGTCTGATCTGTGGTCTGACTAACATTGGGGGCCTGAGCTGAGGTCTGATTAACATTGGAGGTCTCATCTGAGATCTGTATAACATTGAGGGTCTTATTGGGGGGTCTGAGCTGATGTCTGATTAACATTGGGGGTCTGAGCTGATGTCTGATTAACATTGGAAGTCTGATCTGAGGTCAGAATAACATAGAGGGTCTGATTGGGGGCTCTGAGCTAAGGATTGATTGATTAATATGAGGGATCTAATCTGAGGTCTGATTAACTTTGAGGGTCTGATGAAGATCAGGGGTCTCATCTGAGGTGTGATTAAAAAATATATATATTTTTTAGTTTCCTCCTCTAAAACTTAGGTGTGTCTTATGGGCAGGTGCATCTTATAGGGTGAAAAATATGGTAATATTTCTCCCAAATCAATCAACCAAGACAGACACAGCTAGAACACATATAGTGATAGAGAACTTATTCAGTTCAATGTGTTCCATGAAGAAATATGTGCTTCTCCAAAATACAGATGACTAAGTAGACAGGATGTTCAAAATGATTGTACAAGATTAAGGAAACAGGTCCGCTATATATATATATATATATATATATATATATATAAAAAGGCGAAGGCAGCACTCAAATATCCGTGAAAAAAGGGTGTTTTAATCACCCATGTGGTAACAGCAACGTTTCAGCTCACTCCATGGAGCCTTTGTCAAGCCATAATACATAGTGCAAAATCAGGTGCTTATATAGCATACATAATTAACAAAGTGATTACATGATTATACATAAATTTTTACAAAAACAATATTAAAAGCAATATATATCAAATGTGCATGATTATATCTCACTAAAAACAGACAATGTGTCATAAAGTGCTATGTGCCAAAGATTCTATCCATAAATTCATATGGTTACAGTGCATAACATCATTAATCGATATTACAAATCAGGTGTACATAATCGTGTTAATTAAAAACAAATAATTCATCCAATAGAGAATTCTCACATGTAGCTTGAGACGGCAGGACTCAGTCGGCGTCCGGAATTGAGTAGTGCGCAGGCGTGAAAAACTCCTCATCCCGCGAGACTATCTATCACATAGAAGACATAGGTGCCCACATCCAAGATGGCGACCCGGCACGGAACATCAACTGAGCATGCTCATTCCCAAAACAGGGTGGAGACAGTCTGGCACACACATCTCATGTGACGAAGTCACATGACCGCCATTTATGCCAGCGGACCGATCGTACTACACCATTTCTTTAATAATATCTCAAAAGAAGGGAGTCAAACAATACAAACTGGGCTAATGGCATCCCGCCAATATCACCCTTATTGACATACTCCCATATCTTCATATATCAATGGTTATATATCTAATGGTCCACCTATCATAGGCAGTCACACTTTATCTCAAGGGGCGTGGCGTCTCCACCAGGGGTCACCCGTTCAGAGGCAGCATGCCCAGATAGGATCCACAGACGCAGCCGTCACCATAAAGCGACTCTGCATCCCGGTCCCCATCATGAGAAAACCATCTAATCTCACGCAGACTGTATAATACTCTAGGGAACCAATATACACAAATACACGGCCTAAAACAATGGCCATTTGCATTGTACCAAAGGTCCCATAATATTAGGAGAAATATCAGAAAAAATATTGCAAGGTCACATCTTGTCTGTGTCATCATATATCCCAATGTGATTACATACATGCATCAGTGAACACAAAAGGTGAATTAAAAAATATTTTTTCACATATCCATAATCGCCAATATGGTCCTGCTGTCTTATAGCTTCCAAGGAGTTAATTCATTGTTGAACAGGTTTGCATATCCATCTATATAAAGAATAAATAAAATATATACAGTACAGACCAAAAGTTTGGACAAACCTTCTCATTCAAAGAGTTTTCTTTATTTTCATGACTATGAAGGCATCAAAACTATGAATTAACACATGTGGAATTATATACATAACAAACAAGTGTGAAACAACTGAAAATATGTCACATTCTAGGTTCTTCAAAGTAGCCACCTTTTGCTTTGATTACTGCTTTGCACACTCTTGGCATTCTCTTGATGAGCTTCAAGAGGTAGTCCCCTGAAATGGTTTTCACTTCACAGGTGTGCCCTGTCAGGTTTAATAAGTGCGATTTCTTGCCTTATAAATGGGGTTGGGACCATCAGTTGCGTTGAGGAGAAGTCAGGTGGATACACAGCTGATAGTCCTACTGAATAGACTGTTAGAATTTGTATTATGGCAAGAAAAAAGCAGCTAAGTAAAGAAAAACGAGTGGCCATCATTACTTTAAGAAATGAAGGTCAGTCAGTCAGCCGAAAAATTGGGAAAACTTTGAAAGTAAGGGCTATTTGACCATGAAGGAGAGTGATGGGGTGCTGCGCCAGATGACCTGGCCTCCACAGTCACCGGACCTGAACCCAATCGAGATGGTTTGGGGTGAGTTGGACCGCAGAATGAAGGCAAAAGGGCCAACAAGTGCTAAGCATCTCTGGGAACTCCTTCAAGACTGTTGGAAGACCATTTCAGGGGACTACCTCTTGAAGCTCATCAAGAGAATGCCAAGAGTGTACAAAGCAGTAATCAAAGCAAAAGGTGGCTACTTTGAAGAACCTAGAATATGACATATTTTCAGTTGTTTCACACTTGTTTGTTATGTATATAATTCCACATGTGTTAATTCATAGTTTTGATGCCTTCATAGTCATGAAAATAAAGAAAACTCTTTGAATGAGAAGGTGTGTCCAAACTTTTGGTCTGTACTGTATATTTATTTTAAATAAATATAAATATATATATTTCGCAGAAAATTTAGTGCAACATAAAACGTAAACAAAAACTGGAATTTGCGCTATATGTCTGTTCAATAGTAATTAGTCGCTTTCATATTATAAGCTCCCCTTATATATAATTTACTTACAGTTCTGAAGACTCAGGGGTGCTGGCTGGCTTGGCCTCAGGGGTGCTGGCTTAGCCTCAGGGGTGCTGGCAGGCTTGGCCTCAGGGCTGCTGACAGGCTTGGTTGGGCAGAAGGAGTGTGGGGGACTGTGAGGCCTTTTTTCTCCAAGCTGCTCCGGAAAAAAAAAGTTTTTCATTACACCTCAGGTCAGACCACCAAGCAGACCCCCAATGTTAATGAGACCTCAGCTAACAGCCCCAATAAGATCCCCAATGTTAATAAGACCCTAATAAGACCTCAGATCACTCCTCAGCTCAGACCCCAATATGAATGACCCCCAATCAGACCTCATATAAGAGCCCCATGCCTCATAATAGCCCCCAGTAGCCTCATAGCAGCCCCCAGTAGCCTTATAGCAGCCTCCAGTAGCCATATATCAGCCCCCAGTAGCCTCATAGCAGCCCCCAGTAGCCTCTCCATCATCCCCCAGTAGCCTCTCCATCAGCCACCAGTAGCCTCTCCATCAGCCCCCAGTAGCCTCTCCATCAGCCCCCAGTAGCCTCTCCATCAGCCCCCAGTGCCTCTCCATCAGCCCCTAGTGCCTCTCCATCAGCCCCCAGTGCCTCTCACCAGTCCCCAGTGCCTCTCCATCAGCCCACAGTGCCTCTCCATCAACTCCCAGTGCCTCTCCATCAGCCCACAGTGCCTCTCCATCAGCCCACAGTGCCTCTTCATCAGCCCCCAGTGCCTCTCACCAGCCCCCAGTGCCTCTCCATCAGCCCCCAGTGCCTCTCCATAAGCCCCCATTGCCTCTCCATCAGCCCCCAGTGCCTCTCACCAGTGGCCCCCCAGTGCCTCTCCATCAGCCCCCAGGCCACCCAGTCAGTGCCTCTCCATCAGCCCCCAGGCCCCCCAGTCAGTGCCTCTCATCAGGCCCCCCAGTCAGTGCCTCTCCATCAAGCCCCCCAGTCAGTGCCTCTCCACCAGCCTCCTGCTCCTGGACGCCGCCGTTCCTTTTCCTCCTAGGCGATGATCCTGCTGTCGGCTGTGCTTTGAAGGCTGCACACAGCGTGACGTCACAGAGTGCCTCAGTCCTCATGCCTGTGCGCAGCCCTGCACAGCCGACAGCCGAAGACTAGTGTTGAGTAAACCCGGTGAAGTTGGGGTTCGCCGGGTTCGGCCGAACTGCAGGTCAAAGTTCGGTTCGGGACTCGAACTTGACCCTGAATCCCGACCCCACTTCACTTTATTATTTTCCGTTATAACATGGTTATAACGTAAAATAATACTATTAGCTTTTTCAGATCTGAGTTTTCACGTGCGCCCCCCCCCCCCCCCGTATTAAAATCATTGGTAGGCAGTGCGCCTTCCTGGTATTAAAATCATTGATGGGCAGTGCACCCTCCCCCCCACCTCCCCCGTATTAAAATTATTGGTGGGCAGTGCACCCCCCCCAGGTATTAAAATCATTGGTGGGCAATGCGCCCTCCCCGGTATTAAAATCATTGGTGGGCAGTGCGCCCTCCCCGGTATTGAAATCATTGGCGGGAAGTGCGCCCTCCCCCCCCTCCCTGGTATTAAAATCATTGGTGGGCAGTGTGCCCTCCCCCCCTCCTCGGTATTAAAATCATTGGTGGGCAGTGTGTGCCCTTCCCCCCTGGTATTAAAATCATTGGTGGGCAGTGCACCCTCCATCATTGGTGGCAGCGGCAGTTTCGATCGGAGTCCCAGCAGTGTAATGCTGGGGCTCCGATCGGTTGTAACTCACAGGTCTGTGCGGCGCATTGCTTATGCTGGGCAGCGCCGGGCAGCCACAGCGCATGTAAGTATAATGCTGCTGAGTAACTGACCATGGCAGACAGGACTTCAGTAGCGTCCTGGCTGCCATGGTAACCGATCGGAGCCCCAGTATTACACTGCTGGGACTCCGATCGGAACTGCCGCTGCCACCAATGATGAAGGGGGGAGGGCGCACTGCCCAACAATGATTTTAATACTGGGGAGGGGGGGCGCACTGCCCACCAATGATTTTAATACTGGGGAGGGGGGGAAGGGCGCACTGCCCACCAATGATTTTAATACTGGGAAGGGCATGGGGAGGGCACACTGCCCACCAATTATTTTAATACCAGGGAGGGGGGGAGGACGCACTGCCCACCAGTGATTTTAATACCGGGGAGGGGGGAGGGCACACTGCCCACCAATTCAAACATTTTAGAAACATTCCCGGCACCTGACCTCTGACAGGGAGCTGCCATCCGCGTAATTAACCCTGTCAGAGGTGCGTCCCCATCACCATGGGAACACCTCGGGTTTAGAATATACCATCGGATCAGAGTTTTCTCCAATCCGATGGTATATTTTAACTTCAAGCGTCCCCATCACCATGGGAACACCTCGGGTTTAGAATATACCATTGGATCATAGTTTTCTCCGAACCGATGGTATATTTTATCTTCAAGCGTTACGTACCGAGGACCAGGAAGCAGTGAGTACAAAGCCTTCACCGCTTCGTGGTCCTTTTGCCCGGCGTTAAAGACGGGCGGCCCTGAAAGGGAACGGCGTTCCTACTATGAAAAAAGTGCAGGAACGCCATTCCCACACGTTCCTGCAGGACTCGAGCCCTGCTGGTATGACATTTCTGCTTTATTGAAGTAAATAATGGGACTGAGATGCAATACCACATAAAACCCATGGATGTTTCCAGATCAGTTTTTTTCATGCTTTTTTATGTTGCAATTTCTTTTGCTATAGAAATCTCATAGACAATGTCTTAGGCATCGTAAGAACATTTTATATTGCCTCTGTGTGAGTAAAGTATATACACTCACCTAAAGAATTATTAGGAACACCATACTAATACGGTGTTGGACCCCCTTTTGCCTTCAGAACTGCCTTAATTCTACGTGGCATTGATTCAACAAGGTACTGATAGCATTCTTTAGAAATGTTGGCCCATATTGATAGGATAGCATCTTGCAGTTGATGGAGATTTGAGGGATGCACATCCAGGGCACGAAGCTCCCGTTCCACCACATCCCAAAGATGCTCTATTGGGTTGAGATCTGGTGACTGTGGGGGCCATTTTAGTACAGTGAACTCATTGTCATGTTCAAGAAACCAATTTGAAATGTTTCGAGCTTTGTGACATGGTGCAATATCCTGCTGGAAGTAGCCATCAGAGGATGGATACATGTTCTCATACTGTTTACGCCAAATTCGGACTCTACCATTTGAATGTCTCAACAGAAATCGAGACTCATCAGACCAGGCAACATTTTTCCAGTCTTCAACAGTCCAATTTTGGTGAGCTCGTGCAAATTGTAGCCTCTTTTTCCTATTTGTAGTGGAGATGAGTGGTACCCGGTGGGGTCTTCTGCTGTTGTAGCCCATCCGCCTCAAGGTTGTGCGTGTTGTGGCTTCACAAATGCTTTGCTGCATAGCTCGGTTGTAACGAGTGGTTATTTCAGTCAACGTTGCTCTTCTATCAGCTTGAATCAGTCGGCCCATTCTCCTCTGACCTCTAGCATCCACAAGGCATTTTTGCCCACAGGACTGCCACATACTGGATGTTTTTCCATTTTCACACCATTCTTTGTAAACCCTAGAAATGGTTGTGCGTGAAAATCCCAGTAACTGAGCAGATTGTGAAATACTCAGACCGGCCCGTCTGGCACCAACAACCATGCCACGCTCAAAATTGCTTAAATCACCTTTCTTTCCCATTCTGACATTTAGTTTGGAGTTCAGGTCAGACCACCAAGCAGACCCCCAATGTTAATGAGACCTCAGCTAACAGCCCCAATAAGATCCCCAATGTTAATAAGACCCTAATAAGACCTCAGATCACACCTCAGCTCAGACCCCAATATGAATGACCCCCAATCAGACCTCATATAAGAGCCCCATGCCTCATAAGAGCCCCCAGTAGCCTCATAGCAGCCCCCAGTAGCCTTATAGCAGCCTCCAGTAGCCATATATCAGCCCCCAGTAGCCTCATAGCAGCCCCCAGTAGCCTCTCCATCAGCCCCCAGTAGCCTCTCCATCAGCCACCAGTAGCCTCTCCATCAGCCCCCAGTAGCCTCTCCATCAGCCCCCAGTAGCCTCTCCATCAGCCCCCAGTGCCTCTCCATCAGCCCCTAGTGCCTCTCCATCAGCCCCCAGTGCCTCTCACCAGTCCCCAGTGCCTCTCCATCAGCCCACAGTGCCTCTCCATCAACTCCCAGTCCTTCACAAATGCTTTGCTGCATAGCTCGGTTGTAACGAGTGGTTATTTCAGTCAACGTTGCTCTTCTATCAGCTTGAATCAGTTGGCCCATTCTCCTCTGACCTCTAGCATCCACAAGGCATTTTTGCCCACAGGACTGCCACATACTGGATGTTTTTCCATTTTCACACCATTCTTTGTAAACCCTAGAAATGGTTGTGCGTGAAAATCCCAGTAACTGAGCAGATTGTGAAATACTCAGACCGGCCCGTCTGGCACCAACAACCATGCCACGCTCAAAATTGCTTAAATCACCTTTCTTTCCCATTCTGACATTTAGTTTGGAGTTCAGGAGATTGTCTTGACCAGGACCATACCCCTAAATGCATTGAAGCAACTGCCATGTGATTGGTTGACTAGATAATTGCATTAATGAGAAATAGAACAGGTGTTCCTAATAATTCTTTAGGTGAGTGTATATATATATATATATATATATATATATATTCACGGAGGAAACTAATTTAAAATTCATACTGAGTTATGCAAATGAATTAAGGCCATGCAAATTTCATCATGTTGATGAACAGATCGAAGCCTGAGTTCTTATATCAGGAAAATGATTTAAACTACCCAGACATGAAACAAGATTATTTCAATCTCAATATATTATTAAGATGTTTGCAAGTGACATTTTCTGAAGTCTTTTGTAGGAATGCTATGGTATTTACTAGAATTAATATACACTCATGTCTCAAACATTTTCTTCATTAATTTGGTGAACAGTGTGACTTAGCAGTTGTCAATATATCTTTTAATAGAGTTTTAAATCTCAGTCACGCTGCTAAAGCATATTAATAAGATAGTACATTTTTGCAACTTTCTATTATATATTTTTTTCAATTCTGCAACTTTTTCAAAATGTATGCTTTCTGTCAATGAATGGATATATCGAATAGTGGCAGTTGATGGCCAAAGCCTTGTCCTGATCACATCTAAGTTGACAGCTATCTCTTTTCATTAGCCTTGTACCCATTTCCAGTGCACATGTTCAGTTTCACAGCACTTAAAGGCTATGGACACCTGGTTGCATGTTACACATTTTGGACAAAAAATTATTTTTACCCTATTTTTTTTTAAGAATGTTCAGCCTTTTAAGAGATACAGGATTGAAAATCAGTCTATTTGCAGGCTTTCAGTATCTGTTTTCTTTAAATCCCGTCATCTGGCGGCTCATGTGTGTTTTTTGTCTCTGATCTCCTGACCTCATGAACACTCATTATAGCTCAATTCTTATCATAATGATAAGAATATGGCTTAAATAAGTGTTTATGAGGTCAGGAGATCAGAGATAAAAGCTACACATGAGCCGGCAGATGACGGGATTCAAAGAACACAGAAACTGACAGCCTGCAAACAGACTTATTTTTAACCATACCATCTCAGAAAATGAAAAAAATATATATATTTTTTGTGTAAATTAGTGAAAGCAATCATAAAAAATGCGCCTGAAGTTATGCATAACCTTTAAAGTTTATCACATTCACTGACAGAAGCTCTGAAATGGGAGGTTCCTGAGCAGAGGATTCACTCTCTATAATGTCCATGTACCTTTACAGGGCATATGGACAGGGGTTGTCTTCATGGGACACCCCTTTAAAAGGATTCTGTCATCAGATTTTACCCCTATAACCTAAAGATATCCTCATGTCCGGACTAATAAGAAGAACCCTAAGCTGGCCTTATTAAACGTCCCTGTGGCTCTATTTGTCCAAAAAACTGGTTTTTATAACCTGCCAATCACTTACTTAAGGTGCCCAAGGGGAGGTCCGTTAATACAAGGTGCCCGGCCGCACCCCTCGCCGTCCGGTGCGCCGCCTTCCCTGTCTTCAGCGCCGCCTTCTACAGCTCAGCGCCGCCTCTGCAATCCTCCCGTCCCTTTGCCAGATCCCGCGCCTGCGCACTAGGCTCGGCCTGATGCGCCCGTGCGGACTCCTGGCAGCGGCTTCATTGAGCGAAGTGCGCATGCGCCGGCCTGATGCGCACTTCGCTTAACCCTAATATGACCTGCAGATTGGCTGAGCTTAGTGCGCAGGCGCGGGATCTGGCAGAGGGACGGGAGGATTGTGGAGGCGGTGCTGAGCTGTAGAACGCGGCGCTGAAGACAGGGAAGGCGGAGATGAAGACGGAAGGCGGCACTGGGCACCGGACGGCGAGGGGTGCGGACGGGCACCCTGTATTAACGGACCTCCCCTTGGGCACCTTAAGTAAGTGATTGGCAGGTTATAAAAAACAGTTTTTTGGACAAATAGAGCTACAGTGAGGTTTAATAAGGCCAGCTTAGGATTCTTCTTATTAGTCCGGACATGAGGATATCTTTAGGTTATAGGGGTAAAATCTGATGACAGAATCCCTTTAAGTCGCTATTTTACAGTCTTTTCTCTAGGTTGCCAATATTGTACTGTTCAGCTTTATCTTTTCCTATCTCAGTGCAATCCTTAATGGATCTGTTTAAAGAATAAATCTGTATGTGACGTAATCCCACTCATAAACCTCTACACACTGCTTTTATCCCATTTCTCATCTCCCTTCAATTTCCTTTTTAACTGTTGAGCACTTTGAGTTATTATTGGACTTGGCACCAGTTTAATTGCTTGGTAGTAATCACATAGTCATAATCATCAATCTGCATGTTCAGCCTAATCATGGTTATTGCCTCAATTAAGCAGTTAAGGCCACAGATTGCTCCAGAAACGATGAATAAGAGTGCAGCCTTATTATGCTTAATAAATAACCAAACCGCAGTAGTAGTAATAACACTAATAGCCGATATGTCTAGGAATAAGGCTTTGTTCACACTAATGTTTCATTGTACCTTGCTGTCTACTCCGTCATTTTTACGCAAATTTGTTAATAAACCTTTCCATGTACATGCCCATTGGCTTCAGCAGGTTTTCGGTTTGCATGTGCTCTGTCTGGTTTGGCAGAATATTGAATCTTGCTGTTATACCCAGTGGAAAAGATAGAAAGCTAATAGATCCCATTAAAGTCAATGGGATCTGTTACACTACACCAGGCATGCTCAACCTGCGGCCCTCCAGCTGTTGCAAAACTACAACTCCCAGCATGCCCGAACAGCCTACAGCTATCAGCCTACAGCAGGGCATTGTGGAAGTTGTAGTTTTACAACAGCTGGAGGGCCGCTTTTGATGAAACCCATTATCTTATTGGCCTTGGCAGCAGCTGCCTGACACAGGTTTTTGCAGCTTAGTTTGCTGTTTATTAAAATTCCTAGATCCTTTTCCATGTCAGTGTTACCGAGTGTTTTACCATTTAGTATGTACGGGTGACTTGCATTATTCCTTCCCATGTGCATAACTTTACATTTGTCAGTGTTAAACCTCATCTGCCACTTATCTGCCCAAGCCTCCAATCTATCCAGATCCCTCTGTAGTAGTATACTGTCCTCTTCAGTGTTAATTACTTTACACAGTTTAGTGTCATCTGCGAAAATTGATATTTTACTATGCAAGCCTTCTACAAGATCATTAATAAATATATTGAAGAGAATAGGGCCCAAGACTGACCCCTGAGGTACTCCACTAGTGACAGTGACCCAATCTGAGTGTGTACCGTTAATAACCACCCTCTGTTTTCTATCATTGAGCCAGTTACTTACCCACATACAGACGTTTTCTCCCAGTCCGAGCATTCTCATTTTATATGCTAACCTTTTATGTGGTACAGTGTCAAATGCTTTGGAGAAGTCCAGATATACGACATCCATTGATTCGCCGCTGTCAAGTCTAGAACTTACCTCCTCATAGAAACTGATTAAATTAGTTTGACATAACCGATCCCTCATGAAGCCATGCTGATATGGCGTTATTTGCCCTATTTCCGTTGAGATGCTCTAAGATAGCATCTCTTAGAAAACCTTCAAACTGTTTACCCACAACAGATGTTAAACTTACCGGCCTATAGTTTCCAGGCTCTGATTTGGACCCTTTTTGAATATTGGCACCACATTTGCTATGCGCCAATCCTGTGGGACATTCCCTGTCAGTATAGAGTCTGCAAATATCAGAAATAAGGGTCTAATGCATTGGAGTCTATGAGAATAGCAATCTAATGATTGTTTGTTATAGTTCCCTATGGGAACTAAAACAAAGTGTAAAAAAAAAAAAGAAATATTAATAAGGTTTTAAAAAATAAAAAAAGGATAAAAATGCAAATCACCCGCCTTTCCCCAAAATAAAAAACAACAAAAATAAAAAACGATACACATCATAGGTATTGCCACATAAGAAAACACCCATACTGTAAAAATATATAAATATTTTCCCGATGCGGCAAACGGTAAAACCGAAAAAAAGGTCAAATATGACGATTCGCTGTTTTTGGTTGCTTTATTTCCCCCAAAATATTTAATAAAAAGTGATCAAAAAGTCTTACACACCCCAGAATGGTATCAATGAAAAGTACACATCGCCCCGCAAAAAATGGACACACAGCTCTATACACATAACTACAAAAAAGTTATAGGATTTTTATTATTTTATCAAAAAGCAAGAAAAGCTATACATATCAAGTATCGCCAGATTCGTACTGACCTGTAGAATTAAACTACAGTAACTGCTCAGTTTTATCACATATCGAACGTCGTAAATAAAAAACCTGTAAAATTGTGGCTGAATCGATTTTTTTTTTCAATTCCACCCCGTTTGGAATATTCCTGCTTCCCACTACATCATATGCAATATTAAATGGTGGACAAGTACAACTTGTCCTGCAAAATGCATTTTTTCTGCCAGTTAAGGCCCCTTTCACACAAATGCATTGCGCCCGCATGGAATCCGGACCCATTCATTTCAATGGGGCTGTGTACATGTGCTTTGGTTTTCAGGCATCACTTGTGCATTGCGTGAAAATCGCATGTTCTATATTCTGCCATTTTCACGCAACGCTGGCCCCGTAGAAGTGAATTGAGATGCGTGAAAATCGCATTGAATCCGCAAGCAAGTGCAGATGTAATGCATTTTTCATGGATGGTTGCTAAGAGATGTTGTTTGTATACATTCAGTTTTTTATCACGCACTTACAACACATCAAAACACATTGCACCTGTGCAATAAAAACTGAACAACTGAACGAGATCGCAGGCAAAACTGGATGACTTTGCCTGAGAAATCGCGCATTTTTCACTGAACACCTTTGCAACGCATCCAGACCTAATCCAGACACGCTCGTCTGCAAGGGGCCTAAAACTAGATAGTGAAACATATCCTTTCTTTCTAATCTGTTTTCTGATTGTAGAGTAGATTTTTCATTCTCTTTCTTGAACATGATTATGAAGGCTGCCATCTTGCCTGAGCCACAGCAGCCACATGGGCCTTAGACACGATGACCAAGAAGGGACCTCATTGAATTCTTCTGGGAGAGCTTTCTAGGCATGCTGTGACCCATGCAGAGGTCAGGGGGAGCAGATAAACTGTGATATCACCTATTGTGAATAGTAGATCTTGTGGTATCTGTATATAGGTGATATATGTCTTTCTAATCTTGCCTGTAATGATAAGATCACTGCCAAAAAGTGATCTGTACACAGTGGGGCATCTAGCTTTTCTGCTGCCTGAGTCGAAAACTGAAATGACGCCCCTCCATGCGAAATTCTCAACCTAACTCCTTTCCCCCAGCCCTGCTGTTAAAGGCATACTTGGAAAACATTACATTTAGTGCTACAAAACATACTGGTTAATATATCGATATAGTTGAATATGCAGAGATAAATGCTTCCTCAATGAAAGCACTCATTGTCCAAGGCCTTTCTGCTGCCCCTACTTGTCTCTACTTGGTGCTGCCTGAGGCAATCGCCTCACCTCATTGGCGGTGCATCCCTGTCTGTACAAGAAGTGGCACCTATTATTATGAGTGACTGTGAGTCTTCATTTTTTATGTTGTTCTGTTTCTTGTTGTTCATCTTAAAATTGTAAATAAAGCCTTTAAAAAAAATGTTTAACATAAAAAACGAAAGCTGATGACACATTCCCTTCAAGTTTTTGAGAGTATCATCAACATTTAGATTACAGGCAGGGCTGGCAAACTGGGCGCCGATTTTCTAAGGAGCCTCCTGCTTCAGTTTCGCCAGGACTCGGGACACCATGTGCATATAAATTTAATTTAGACTATATTTTTGAAATGTCTTTATGGCAATTTGAACTCACAACCATCTACATTAAGGACAAGCATCTTAACCACCGTGCTATAAAGCTCAATGCTAAGCAAGTGCTGAAATGCCTCATAGAAGTTTCTCTTGCATAATACAAGCGAAACTTATATACTGTTTTTAACAGAAGATAAACTTCTATGATGTTTTTCAGCACTGCCACAGCATTGAGCTCTATAGCCCAGTGGTTAAGGATCTTTCCCTTGATATAGAAGTTTGTGAGTTCAAATCCCTACAGAAATGTTTTAAAAATAGAGGCTAAATGAAACTTAATTACACAGGGTGTTCCCAACAATGAAAAATTTGATTTTATTGAGAAAAAAATGTAACAAAACGTAAATTATGATCAAATAACACCCATATTAACCTACACCAAACATTTTAACTTGTTTAACCAGTATTTTAAAATGTTTCTGTGGGGATTCGAACTCAGAACCTTCTACATTACAGGTAAAAACCTTAACCACTGGACTATAGAGCTCAAAAATTTAGCCTTGAGCTCTACAGCCCAGTGGTTAAGGTTTTTGCCCTTAATGTAGAAGGTTGTGAGTTTGAATCCCCACAGAAACATTTTAAAAATAGAGGCTAATTAAACTTAAATACACAGGGTGTCCCCTAACAGTGAAAAGTTTGATTTTACTGAGAAAAAACCCACAAAGGTTGTTTTAACTTGTGTAACCAGTATTTTTTGTTGAGAATAGTGGCAACCCTAACAGCCCCCCCACTCAGGACCTCTATTGGCCCGCTCACTGTAGCAAGCTAAGCCTCATCAGGACTATCTTCTTTTCATCGCGATATTCTGACTATTCATAACTTTTTTTATAGTTATGTCCACGGAGATGTGTGGGGGCTCATTTTTTGCGGGACGATCTGTCGTTTTTGACATTTGGGTTGTTTATGACTTGATCACTTTTTATTAAATTTTCTTGGGAAATAAAGTGATAAAAAAAACTCAAGGGCCTTTTTTTTTAAAAAAAATTCTGTTATGCCATTTACCATATGAGCTAACTTTTTAAAAATATTTTAATAGTATGGGTGCTTTCGCATGCAGCGATGTCCATAATTCTATTTTTTTTTTGTTTCTTTTTATTTTTATTTTGGGGAATAGGGGTGATTTTAATTTTTATGTTTTTTTATATTTTCAAAACTTTTTTTTACATTTTTTTTTCTTTTTGTTAAGTCTCCACAACTTACAATCATCAGATGTAAATTGCTCCATTATTCTGTATAGAAATCACTTTATCACAGTTCAGTGCTGCCATCTAATGGCCTGAACTAGGATATACAAACAATGAGCCTGGAAGCCTAGTACAGGCTGCGACTCATTTTTAGAACAGTGTGCTTTCCCTGATCTCCTGCAGGGGAAAACGTGCCTAAAGAGGAATCCCGCGCTTCCAGTTTTTAACACTCTCAGATGCTGTGAGGGGAGGGGGCATGTGGCATATTCTGGGGCCATGAGGGTGAAGAACTGTGAAGAACTGTGTGAAGAGCTTTACGGGTTGTAAATCTGTGAGGGAATAATCAGAATGTAACTGTGTTGTTAGTAAATTATTACAAGATTTGGGGCCACACTTTTGATTTTGCCCAGGGCCACATTTCTTCTAAAACCGGCCCTGATTACAGACCTCCTGTTATAAGAATCTTGTGGGTCAAAAGATGAAAGTACAGTTCTATAGAGAACACTAAGGCCCCTGTGTTTGTGTCGGTTGTAATTCATGGACTCTATCTATCAAAACATTTGATAAGTCTCTAGGCAATGTGAAGAATTTATCAAAATCAGAAACTTCAGGATGCAGTTCTTCAGGGTAGAGTCCTATATCTGAAGTGTGTTTAACTTGTAGGCTCATTTCATATGCAAGCGCCGACAACTAGATATAGAAAAGCGAAACCGCAGGGTATCAAATTACCCACCATTACCATGCAAATTGAACACGGGATGTAGGATGCCAAAAAAACAATCATGACAAGGAACTTGAAGTCATTTCTGCCTCATATCACTTCTGCTACATAAGAAAACAACTTTGATAATGAGAATATATGTCATGTTGTTTTTTTATTCTGTATGTGTGGAGTCACCATAGCTGAAACTGGACTTTATGAAGGCAGAATTTGAGTTTATGTGTAAAGTTAATAGTGGCAAATATAATTAGGTAGATTTGTACACTGCCATGTGTAAAAACTAATAAGACTACTGTAATAGTACTAATGGTATACCCTACTTCTAAAAATCCTAGAAAGAATGAATAAACTCTGCATACAGTATATATATAGAACAATGCTAGTTAAAGGGACACCAAAGCCAGAAATGCTAAAGGTAACAAGAAATACTATATAGTTGCCCTTACCGTTTGGCAGTCTGCAGCATTTTCTACATTATTCTAACACAAAGGGCCTTGTAGAACCACTGCAGAAAATAAAGGAATGAAATGGGTTGTCCAGGATTTTAATATTGATGACCTATCCTTAGGATTATCAATATCAGATCATCAATATCAGATAGGCGGGAGTCCGTCACCGTGCCGTCTCCCGTCTCTCTTCCTGTTTACCGCTGCTGTCTATGGCAAAGCACCAGTGAACAGGAAGAGATAAGGGAGACGGCACCACTGTGTGCGCCATCTCCTCATACAGCTGATCGTCGGGGGTGCTGGGTGTCGGACCCCCGCCGATCTTATATTGATGACCTATCCTGAGGATAGGTCAACAGTATTAAAAACCTGGACAACCCCTTAATTATCCTGCTGATCTGCTCCATCCTCAGTTGAAGACTGACAGAGGAGCGGGTCTTAGATAAGGGGTCAGGATTTACGTTTTTCTTCTGTTGCCGGCAGGGCACAGCAGGGAGGCTCTTGCTCCAGTCACTTGTCTTTAGTTTGTCACAGAACTGTGTGGAGGAGGAGGGAGACACGGATGACCTCCTGGGATAAAGACAGAAGGTTTATTTGTATATTTCTCAGTTTTAATCCTAATGTAAGACAAGTTCTTGTGCTGGTTCTCTGTTCCTTTAATCAGTGAGATACTCCTTTTTTTATACTGTATCCCCTTTTTTGGATTGTTACGGTACTTTTCTTTCAATTTGTTTTGGCCAGTTCAGTCAAAATAATAACATTTGAATAAAATTATGCAAAAACATTGTTGTGACAAGCAGTCTATGCTATGGCAGTGCTTTCCTAGGCACAGTTCCACAGAACATTAAAAAGTGATTGCCTATGTCTTTATTTTATTGAGTGAGAATTACTGAACTGAATCTCAAAGGTCATTAGAAATTTACCTAATCATATACTTCTGGGGAGCAACCTCTCCATATGCCGTCAGCCAGCCCTGTCTGCGTCACTTATATAACTAAAGAAATTAATAAATAAAGCCGAGCACAAGATAAGATGTAAGTAAGCATCTGAGACATAGAAGTACATTTCCCTCTGAATTAATGAAAGTGGCAGTGGCCTGCGGTGAGACAGTTCTAGATTCACTTTGAAGTCAGAATAGAGATTTCAGGCTGGTGATTTTATTGATGATAATAACACTCTGCTTATAGCTGAAGCAATTACTTTTAGTGTGTTGCTGGAATTGCTGCTATGTCTTTCACTTGCACACTTATCAATTCAGCCATCAAGAATCTCATTCGGATGGGAAGACGCATTTGTAAGCAGTACTGGAGCAGTGTTAAACTGCTTTGCCCAAGAGAGAAGAAATCCAGTGGGCTGGAGGCATCTAGGAGGCTTCATATGTTTAGTTTGCTGTCACATAGTCAAGTATATATTAATGGGTTGGGAGATAAACTGCATCATTTGAATAGATTTATTTATTTGGTTTCTTATTTTAATAAGGAATTACATTTACAATTGCAACATTAAGAAAGATGAGCTTAAAGGGAATGTGCCCCCCATAATTCTTTCTGCCTGTTAAAACCAGATAGTGACACATTTCCTTTTTTCTAAATAGTTACTTTCTGATTGTAGATTTCTTTATATCCTGAGCATGAATATGGGGGCAGCCATCTCTTCTGAGCCATTGTTAACGGCCACCAAGGGCCATAGACCCAAGAGACTTCTATGGGAGAGTTTTCTAGGCATGCCCTATGACCTGTGCAGACGTCATTGTAGCGATACAGTAGATTAGCTGTGACTAGGGTTGAGCGAATTAAGCTTCGGATCCTAGATCCAAAGTCGATTCGGTCAAAACCTCGGTTTAATGCTATACGGCATTAAAATGTATGGCCTCCGACTAAACGAAATTAGTTATTACCGAAGTCTCGGAAGACTTTGGTGAAAACCTTCGGTATTTGATTATTGAACTTGAAAGCCATTTTAAAACAGGTATCCGAAGTACCTCAGAGCCAAAGCAAGTTTTGAAATGGTTTTTAAGTTGAAAAATCAAATCCCGAAGCTATTCACCGAAGTCCCGCGAGACTTCGAAAATAACAATTTTTCCTTGTCTGAGGCTGTACATTTTAATGCTGTACGGAGACGGATAATAGGCCTTAATTCAGTAATGTTCATCCCGTATTTTATCCTATTATCCACCAATCTCATCTGTTCTGGGTTAAAAATATAATTTTCATTCCATGTCTATTTGATAAGGCCAATACAGGCTGTTATGTCCTCTGTGGCTAATCTCTCCGCGGTATGCTCTTTCTCAGGCCTCTGAAGCTCTGTTAGTGTCATTATATATTCAAGTCGTAAGAGGTTGTGATTTGCAAAGTGGCAGTTCCTTATCCTAACCCACAGACCATGTCAGCTATTATAGTATAAAGCACTTCACAGGGTGAGAAGTACCTTCGACCAAACTGTGCTCTTCTGTTTCTTTCTGGAATTAATGACTTGCAGCTCTTTTTATTGCTTTGCTAACTCACATCTGCAAGTATAACTTAATTAATACAAGGATTAGAACAAAAAAAAAAAAAAAACAACATACAGTTATATAAGTTATGATGCTCTAAGTGCCCCCAATGTATTACTTACCTCCCAAAGCTACCTTCCAGGAGACCATCCACGTTCCTCCTGTAGGCTGCAGCGGAATCAAATGATGGACCATGGATTTGAATAGCATACCATACAACAGTTTTGCCAATGGGGGTCTTCAGAAAAACAGTTTTGAGGTAGTTAAAAAAAATGGGAAGTTGTAGTGTGCAAAAACTCTGGATAAAAGCTAAACATTTCAGACTGGTGGATTGACCTTCAGGAGCAACGTTTATAGTTGTCTCCAGTGTTAGCCACGGTACCCGGCAGATATCCCAACCGACTGAAGATGGAGAACGATTTACTTCTGACATCATCAGAACATGATGATGATACATTTATTTTCAGAAACTTAAATGGCTAAAAAAAAATTATAGTCATGTCATAAGTAGATTATATTTTAGTGTACACTAAAGAATGATGTGCAGAGAGGGACCTACCATGTACCCTCCAGTGTAACTAACATAGCCAGAGTATACACCTTTCTAGAGCACTATACCATAGTGTTACTAGGCAGATCATGGGACTTTGTGGCCATTTACAAAATCTGTTATTGTAGCTCTTTGAATGATACTTGTTATTATGAATTATTGGTATAGTGCCGTCATGTTCAGGTATGCTTTATGATACAAAATGCAGATAAAATGACAATCATTTGTTATGTGCTTTTCTCACAGGGACTCAAAGTGCAGGGACAGTTGTGTGGCCGTGGCGACTCCCTGGGAAGTCAGTGGCTGCTATATGTGGCTCAACCCCAACATACACTAGGGTCTATTTTCGGAGTGGGGAAGGAAACCCACACATACACGAGGAGAACATACAAACTCCATGCAGATGTTGTCCCCGATCAGATTCAAATTCAGGACCCCTGCGCTGAAAGACACCATACTGCCCAATAAAATTACAATCGCAAATAAGGGCTTGGTCACATCTGTGTTGGGGCTGCTTTTGGGGCCTCCATCGCAGATTCCATCAAAAAGAACATATGCAAGATTTTTTTGTCTGGTAAAAAAGCAGGTTCCCAAACGAAAACTGAACTGACTCCATTGTAGTCAATGGAGTCTGTTCATCTCCGTTCAGGGTTGCCAACTGTCCAAAAATTTCTGGACAGTCTGTAAAAAAAAGGCCACTTTTTTCCTGTGTCCGTGAAAAAAAATAGATGTGTCCGTGTTTTTTTGGAGGCTGGTGGTAATTGACTACATCATTTTTGTGGTAATTATCATTTTACAGCTCACAGTACATTCTGGTAATGAGTTCTCATCAGTATATTGAGCTATAGACATGGATTACTTATAATCTTTATCATTTATTATGGTTTTCCAATTGCAGATTTTTTTTAATTCTATTTGCTGAACATTATTATGGGGGCGATCATCTTGCCTGAGCGGTTCTTAACAGCATTTACACAGCTTTAAAAAAAAATTGCTTTACAGCAGCCCAATGATGCATAGACACAATGGTTGGAGGGGACCTCATTGACTTATATGGGAGAATTTTCTAGGCATGCTCTGTGACCTCTGCAGCGGCCATTGTGCAAGGAAAGAATAGATACGCTTTGACAATCACCCATTGTGAATGGTACATCCTGTCTTAGGCTACTTTCACACTAGCGTTTTTACTAGATCCTGCAGGGTTCAGCAAAAACCCTTCCGTTACTGATAATACAACCATCTGCATCCGTTATGAACGGATCCGGTTGTATTATCTTTAACATTGCCCAGACCAGTCATGAACTTCATTGAAAGTCAATGGAGGACGGATCTGTTTTCTATTCTGGCAGACTGTGTCAGAGAAAACGGATCCGTCCCCATTGACTTGCATTGGGGGTCATGACGGATCCATCTTGCTCCGCATCCCTGGACGGAAAGCAAACTACAAAATGTTGCTATTTTCTCTCCAGTATGGGAACGCAACTAAATGGAACACAATACATTTTGGAGCATTCCATTCTGTTCAGTTCCGTTTTGTCCCCATTGACAATGAATGGGGACAAAACTGAAGCGCTTTTTTCTGGTAATGAGCCCCTATAATGGATCTCAATACCGGAAAACTAAAACGCTAGTGTGAAAGTAGCCTTATCTGTACACTGAGGTAATATCATTACATGCAGGATTAAAATGACAGATAAGCAGGTAACTGCAATAAAGTGATTTGTACAGAAGTGGCACCTATTATTAGGCTTGGTGGCTAGTGTGAAAAATGCAGTATTTTATGTTTTTCGTTTGAATATAGATATTAATATGGAAAATTAACATATGGTAAACATAAACACGATTTAAACAATAGTTAATTTCCTTTAAAACAAGTAATAATGTGGATATATAATGGAGGTTGAAGGACAAACTGAGTGAGGCATCTCTATTCATGTGACCTATCAATCTAAAGGGAAAAGGACAAAAAGATGAGGTTAGATGTTCTGTCTTCATACACGTTCACACAGTGTGCAGTCTGACATTCAGCATAAACCTTTCCTGTCTTCCAAATAAGAGGACTGTAGTCTAACTTGTTTATTGGTCAACAGGTTGTACTCTCTGACGATGCACATGAGTGAGAGATTGTACATTTGATTGATTGGTAAAACAGGAGTATTTGATTGATTGATTGATTGATTGGTAAAACTATAAGAATACAAATAACATGAATAAGTATATAGCATATCATGTACTGTTACATTTGCATAACACTAAAGCCCATGGTAAAATGGCTGCCTAACATAGGACTTCATGTCTAACATCTAACAGTCATAACAATTCCCTGAGTGACAATTATAACTAACTAATCAGCTCTGCGTAACATAATGTGCCTGAAACAAAGATAGATCTCTCACCAGATATGCTTTTACTAGGATGGTTGAGTTTAAGAAGGAGATATGCAGGAGGACAGCTCTGTACTGTGTCCTGGACCTCTTTCCCAGGGTGCTTTGCACTTCCACAATGCTTTGCACCACCCACAATGCAGCAGTCTTTGAAACAAGTAAAACAAAGTGCAATACAATTTAACACCGCTAGGTGGTGATTTAACCACATTAATCACTACAGAAAGACCAAACCCTGGATGAATCCTTTTCCCTAACCGAGCTGAGCAGAAAATTAGATCCAACATAAACGCAATTAGTTATATTAAGAGATTATGTAAGTCATGTTCTGGATTATGATCCCAACGTTTAGACATTCCTTTCTCTCAGTATAACAGAGACATCAGGTCACAAGGATATTGGGATTGTTATGTCACTGTTTACTTTATCTGTTCCTTCTTTCCCCTGTAGGTTAAACATTTATCTTGTTGAGAACATAGTCCAAATGATGGCATGATCTCATTAAGCAAAATTGTATATTGGGTGTTAGTGAGCACTCGCCACTAAACTCCCATCTGAACGTGGTAGGCAAATCATCTTTTTCTTGCTGGTGTTTAATGGATGAATAAAATGATCATCTCGACCCTCTACCTCGCTAAGCAGTGAGCAGTCGTAGATCTTCAAATAATGTTTCTCCAAGAAGCACACCATTCATTTACATATAGAATATTCAGTTCTTGATAGGTGTAGCAAAGAGGCATAATGTTTATAGCGCGCTGCATTCCCCTCTATGAGCGAGACTGTTTTATCTACCATCTGACATGTTGCAGTTGCTGGGATATGGGTTTCTGTCATTGGGAATATTCCATGTAATATTTTAGATTGTAGGGTGACATTTTGCCTTCTTTTTAATCCATCAGGCAGATGTTATGTTTGTATATTTAGCACTTGGTTCTTTGACATGATAGTTTAAACATTTCCAAAGTGGAGTAGCTGTAAAACATGCACATTTTATAGGGCATTAAAAGAAAGCTCAAAAGAAAATGTACAATTTCTGGTAGTTTGTTTGTTCTTGGTTTATCAGTCAATGTATTTTACATTTGTATACTTTGATCTGGTGTTTAGAAGATCCAGTATTGTTGGTATTGATTTTACAAAGTTGGCCTTCTATCATAATATGAGGTGTCATTTGAACAAGAAAGTAGATAGATAGATAGATAGATAGATAGATAGATAGATAGATAGATAGATAGATAGAATATGATTAGGTGCAGGAGATGTTAGCCCTATGATCTTCAGTGTCTACATATTTTTGCCATTCAACCTAAGATTAGCCCTTTGGAAGGTCATTCACTAAGCTGAAATACACGTAAATTAGGCATATTTCAGGCGCAGATGGCGGCGCAACGGTTAGTTGTGCTGCTATCTGCAACCTCACCCGCTTACGCCAGTTCTAAAAAGTGAGGGTGGGGAAGGGGACGGGCCGGCAGGCCTGTCTCATTCACCATTTTCTACGCCTGTTTTAGGCATAGAAAATGGTCTAAATGTATGACAGCTCGGAAGCACTGGATGCTCCACCGGCTTTGGGGCTTTATTAATAAATATGTATAGATAGATAGATAGATAGAAACATACATAGTCTGTTAGGCTGAAAAAATTATCTGTCCATCTAGTTCAGCCTGTTATCCTGCAAGTTGATGCAGAGGAAGGCAAAAAAAACTCCTGTGAGCTAGAAGCCAATTTTCTAATTTAAGGGGCAAAAAAGTCCTTCCCAACTCCAATTAGGTAATTAAAATAAAGTGTGTATTAGACACCCTAATGCCACAAGCAATTGTCGGGAGGGAAGAGTTCCCTCCCGGCAGTCACCGGAATGCTAAAAGAGGACACCGCTGCTATTACATGCAGCAATGTCCTCCACAGCATGGGGAGGAACAATCGCAATGCCATCACTATTCCCCATGCAGGACAGCGGTGTGCAGATGGCAGATCGTGATTACACAGCACAATCTGCCACTGGAGTGCTGAAAGATCTAAATTGTCCAATAAACAAGTGTTTTCTCATTCATCGGGCAATCGGAGGCAGTATTAGACTGCCAGATGATCAATAAAAACCATTACTATGAATGCTCGTTAGCGATTATCGGGCAGAAAATCTGCCCGTCTAATATACCCTTAACTCCCTATAACCTTTAATATTATTACACCCCAGAAATACATCCAGGGCCCTCTTGAACTCTTTTATTGTACTCACCATCACCACCTCCTCAGGCAGAGAGTTCCATAGTCTCACTGCTCTTACCGTAAAGAATCCTATTTTATGTTTATGTACAAACCTTATTTCCTCCAGACGCAGAGGATGACCCCTCATCACAGTATCTCTGTACTGACCCCTGATATATTTATACATGGTTATTAGATCTGAGTGTGTACCGTTAATAACCACCCTCTGTTTTCTATCACTGAGCCAGTTACTTACCCACATACAGACATTTTCCCCCAGTCCAAGCATTCTCATTTTATATACTAACCTTTTATGCGGTACAGTATTAATTGCTTTGGAGAAGTCCATATATACGACATCCATTGAATCGCTGCGGTAAAGTCTAGAACTTTTCTCCTCATAGAATCTGACTAGGTTAGTTTGACATGACCGATCCCTCATGAAGCCATGCTGATATGGCGTTATTTACTTATTTTCATTGAGGTACTTCAAGATAGCATCTCTTTGAAAACCTTCAATCGATTTACCCATGACAGATGCTAAACTCACCAGCCTATAGTTTCAGGGCTCTATTTTTGGACCCTTTTTGAATATTGGCAACACATTTACTAAGCTCCAATCGTGTGGAGCATTACCTGTCAATATAGAGTTCTTAAATATCAGAAATAAGGGTCTGGCTATGACATTGCTTAATTCTCTTAGGATACGGGGGTGTATGCGATCTGGTTCCGGTGATTTGTCTATTTTAATTTTTTTAAGATGCTGCTGTACTTCTTCCTGGGTCAGACAGGGCACTTGAAATGGGGAATTTTCTTTTATATTCTGCATTTCATCTAACAGTTAATTTTCCTCAGTGACTACAGTGGAGGAAAAAATACTTTATAGATTTGATTTCTCCTCATCGTTCTCTACAACTTCTCCTACATTACTAAGTAAAGGGCCAACACTTTCAGGTTTAAACTTTTTACCTTTTATATACTGTAATTGAAGGACATTTTAGGGTTAGTTTTACTCTCTTTGGCAAATGAATCTCTCTTCCTACAGCTTTGCTGTTTTTATTTGTCTTTTATATATTCTATTTTTTTCCTTATAGTTTTTCAAGGCTTCCTCGCTATCCTTCTGTTTTAGTGATTTAAATGCTTTCTTTTTGTCATTTATTTCTTCCTTTAAATTTCTATTTATCCACATAGTTTTTTTTTTTTGCTCCTTACCCTTTTATTCCTATAAGGCATAGATGTATGGCAGCAGCACTAGAGTAAAATAAGAGAAAACAGCAAAATAGGTGCATGCCGGAGGGGTCTAGACTATTGCCCAATATACAAGATAGCAAAAAGGCAGCACTCAACAAATGTAAAAATTCATAAAAGCTTATTCACCCATGTGGATATGCGATGTTTCAGCTCAACCTTAGAGCCTTTCTCAAGCTTGAGATAGATAGATAGATAGATAGATATAAGAAAGATACAGTAAATATGAGATAGATAGATAGATAATAGATAGATAGAAAGATAGATAGATAGATAGATAGATAGATAGATACATTTTTTTATTCATTTTTGGAGTGTGCTGCCTATTTACCTTTTTTGATATTTTGGACATTGGTCCAGCTCCATTGGGCTGTGCACCTCATCCTTTTGCTGGTTTAATTTCTCGAGTGCTGCCATTTTTTGCTATGATAGATAGATAGATGATAGATAGAATTTGACTAGCTTTGTATATAAACCTAATTACTTTTCTTGCACTGACCCTGAGTTACACCTTACTTTATAGTTCAAACCTGCATTCACAGTTCTGCATCTTCCTGACTGGCTGTGACGCAATAATGGATGTTCTGATAACAACATGTTTGGCTGCAGAATATTCCTGTGTAAGCCATCAACAGTATGCAAGTTGCCACTTGGCACAGTCTAATTTGAATTAAGTGCAGATTTTAAAGTTTTGCAGCGCACTCAGTATCTGCTGACAGTGAGATCGCGGGGAGTTTTCGTTCGTCTGTCAGCCATACTCAGTTATTAGACCTCTACAGTTTTATGAATTGTTATGCATGCATTATCCGAATATAATTTTATTATCACTTTAAATCATTTCTTAGCATATACTGTATAACGAATTGGCCAAAAACTAATTACGGTACATTTTTCATTTTATTTTTTGCTGTGTAAGCTTGGCCCAGTATAAACTGTAGCATACCATTTATTTACATTGTATGATATACACATAATACATATGTAACCCTGTGCAGCATAAAGATGATTGCTTCTGCTGGTGGCCTGAAGTGGCCGGTAACCCCTTTTCCAGCAGATAACCCAAGCAGAGGTGTCCAGCCCAGGACCACTAGCTGCAGAGTGCTGGCGCAGACACACTAATGAGTTGTTTGACTGCTTTCTACTTCCCATTTAAGTTCCAGTAGAGAGGCTTTACAGTGCCTGCAGAGAAGCTGTTAACAAGCTGATGTCCCTTGTGGCAACATTGGATTGCTGAAGTTTCAAAAGAGAGCTTGGAGTCATGCTGACATGTCTGGCATTGCAGTGACAAATTGTCAGATCAACCCCCCCGTGCTGCCGAAAGCAGCAGACAATTTTCTTGATGTCTACAATGATAATAGTCATCCATCCAGTGAGTGATATATCAGAATAAAGATTTAAATGTCTGGGTTATATTTTCTATACCTTTACGATGTTACGTTCAACACAAATGCAGTGATATTGGATGTACCAGTAGCAGGGTTCTTAATATTGAGTATGAGATTAAGCGTAGCATACAGAATTAATATCCTACTCATGAAGCATATTGAACCACATTTACCATTGTGGCTGTGCCTGATTTTTTTTTTGCAAAATTGGCATCAAAGTGTAGTGCATTTTTAGTGTAATGATCAACCTTAGTAAACCTGGTAGAGTTGATCATACTGAGTGCAAAGACCCCTATCTCGTAGCAATCCAATCTGTTATTTTGGCAGAAATACTACTTGTATTTTTTATGCCAATGAGCTGCTCGAAGCACCAAGGGGAGGGACTAGCCCCTCGGACCACCACTTCACCTCCGCCTTTCAACCTTCGCCACTCCAACTCTCACACTGATTGACAGGGCCGGGCATCATCACTGCTCTGGTGCCTGGCCCTAAAATCTCGAGCATGTGCAGTAGATCTTCTTCATCTCAGCTGCCCCCACTCCTGAGATCTTTCAAGGGCGCATCCTCTCAATCATTGGGAGAGAGAGAGTGACTAAAGCTCAAAGACGGTGGTATTTTTTCCAAAATGACAGATCGGATTGCCATAATTGCAGCATGCCTGATTTAGTAGGGGATTGATCATGCTGACAGATTCTCTTGAAGATGCAAAATTTAGCATCAACATTTTGGCACACGATTCTCTTGAAAAGTAAGGCAACCAATAGGTGGTATAAACTTAGACAAAAGTATCATCATTCAGGTGGCAGTATGAAAAGTTTGGCACATCTTTACTCTTTAAACAGTTTAAGGCTACATGCACACGACCGTGCTGCAAAAAACGGAAGCCGCCCGTGTGCCTTCCGCAATTTGCGGAATGAAATGGGCGGCCCATTGTAGAAATGCCTATTCTTGTCCCCAAAAACGAACAAGAATAGGACATGCTATATTTTTTTTGCGGGGCCACGGAACGGAGCAAAGGATGCGGACAGCACACGGAGTGTTGTCCGCATCTTTTGCGGCCCCATTGAAGTGAATGGGTCCGCACCCGAGCCGCAAAAACTGCGGCTCGGATTCTGACCCGAACTACGGTCGTGTGCATGAGGCCTTAGTGAATATGCATCAGTATCCTAAACCATTCTGGTCAAAGTCAATTTTAAAAATGCTGATATATGATACTTTACAGATACAAATAGGATTAAAGGGGTTTTCCAACACTTTTTAACTGTTGACCTATCCTGGAGAGGTCATCAGAATCTGATAGGTGAGGGTCCGCCATCTGGGACCCTCTCAAATCAGCTGTTTGAGAAGGCACTAGTGCTCCTCTGAGCACCATGGCCTTCTTGCAGCCTACCCTAGGCCAGTGATGTTATGTTCCATAGGATAGGTCATCAGTTAAAAAGTGTCAGAAAACCGCTTTAAATTAACTTCATAGCACAGAAATGCCTAGCATTACTGATTTAATGCTAGGTTGCCAGATCATTGGTTGTGCACCATACTATTAGATTAGATGCCTACTACCTCTGTAGGCACACCCGGCAAATTAACGATACCATATTTTCCAAGATCATAAAGCCAGACTGCATCCCGGAAAAACCTGCCTCATGCAACATCTTCAGAACATTGAGCATTCCTAGTCTTGTCCGTGTCCATAGCCGTGAGCCTTCTGACTAATATCGTAGCGGCATTTCTCTGTGAGATATCTGTCTGACCAAACAGCTTGTTAGGGTGTATTCAGCAGATCACCTTCGATAATCTCCACTCCTACCTACCTCCAAAATATACTGTACTGTACACCTACCTACCTAAACATACCGTAGCTTCAGTATGGTCAGAGCTGACATGCCACAGTAGATGGTAACCCTTCAGTACCTAACTATGCCTCTAGAGAGAAATCAAGTATGGTGTAGATGTTTACTATGCAGTCAAGAAATGATTGTACTATATATATATAGTTTCTGCAAGTGCTAGTGGATATAAGAACACTCCAGACACTCTGTGACAAGGTTATTGAAAATAGAGATGGCACAATAAAATGTCCAAGGCATTGAATATCCCTTGGAGAGCAGTTAAGTCAATCACTAAAAAGGGGAAAGAATATGCCATGGCTGTAAGTCTGCCTGGAGCCGACCGTCCTCAAAACGTTGACAATGCAAATAAATATAAATCATAGCAGTCATTGTTTCTTAAGAGATCTCAGTGACTATTGCACAAGTATATATTTGCTACTTACAGTATAATACAGTGCATTTGCAGTGAGACCCTGAGGAGTTGGTGCAGATGATGGGAGTGGTAGTGGCCTAGTAAAGAACCATATTCTTTACTGGAGGATACGGTCAAATACCATGCAATTACAATACAATACATAACTATCCTATATAATAAAATCCCTGTCTCGATCAGGACACAGCGCTCCACATGGACACAGCGCTACATACCTGCAGCCTGACTGCGCAGCACCTCCCCCCCTTCCCCCTTTCAGGATGGCAGAGCGGCAGCAGGCAGAGTGTTAGCTGTACTGCTGACATCTGTACTGGCACTGATGTCGGCCGTTTAACCCCTTCCATGACCGCTCTCTGGAAGGGGCTAACCATCGGGCTGCTGCTCTGCCTTGGCAGCGGCCCAATGCTTGAAGGGTTAATGCCCCCTGCACACAACACCCCCGCCTCCCCTTTCAAGATGCAGAGCCCGCAGCACCCCCCGCCCCACCTTTCAAGATGGCAGATCGCGCAGCACCCCCCCTTCCCCCTTTCAGCATGGCAGAGTGATGGCTGTAATATCCAGCTAACACTCTGCTTGAAATGGCCGACATTGGTGCTGGCACCGATGTCGGCCGTTTAACCCCTTCCATGCCGTGGTCCTTAGGGACCGCTGTATGGAGGGGATAAGCATCGGGCCGCTGCTCTGCTCTGCGAAATGTAAAAAGTTCCCTAAAACTGAAATGCCCCTTTAAGAGCAGGAATGTGACAGACTCTCATTTAATGTAGTAAGAAGGAGAATATTTGTCAGGTGATCAGAATTCGGCCTCATGCTCACAGCCATATTACAGCTCCATCAACTATACCACCGTATGCCTCCAAATTTAAACAGGGGCATACAGAGGATTTTTTTCTGTTCAATTACATATGAATCTGTCAGTAAGCAATATGGCGTCATCTGATTCTGATCTGCAGATTTAGGCATTGAGCCACTTTAGTGTCCCAATGCACTCTTCTGTGCCGTTTGTAGTTCAAAATGTGTCACCAAATTGTTTTGGCTCCCAATGCACAATACGTTTCTGGAGAGGAGGGCTATTCTGCATGTCATGTCTAGCTTTATGGCCCATCACAAGGAAGGGTTGCATATGTTATGCAATTGACAGAATGTTACGTATTCTACTGTGTGTTGTATGGGAAATAAATGAAAATGCAAATATCGTGACAGGTCCTCTGATTACTTGCTGTAATAGCACTCTGCTAAAGCCATCCCTTCTGTTCTTTTTCTGCAGGATTCTTCTACATTCGGCACTGCGGCTGCTGCTGGTGCTGCTAGCCCCAAAACAGGCACACTCAATGGAGAACAAGCACATTCCCCAAAAGTTCAATTACCTCTTAATGTGTAAGTTAAAATAATATAGTCATGGTCACTAGACATCTTTCATTTCATTGTGTATCCACTTTCTGTAGGATGACTGAACACAAATGTGTATGCGGGTTTACAAATGTCAATGTCTATTTTAAAAGAGTTGTCGAGCTATGTCATTTTTAATAAGCGCTTATAATGTTAATAAATAATAAAAGAAGTAATCTTCAAATAACTGATCCCCCATCCTTCCCTGACCCATACCCTTTATACTACTTGCAGCCTTGTGTATTTTTAAAGGTCCATGTGGAGATATTTATCATGATTATCTTTCCCCCATGTCACTCAGCCCCCCCTACCTGACCTGTCCATTACAACACTTCCTCCAGGCTCGCAGGCCCGCTACCTGGGGGTAACATTGGATTCTGACCTGTCCTTTAAGCCACACATCCAAACCCTTACCTCCACCTGCCACTTTGAACTTAAAGGGGTTGTCTACTTTTTCCATCACATTATACACTACTCGTTTCCAGCGCTTACGACCACCCTGCAATCCAGCAGCAGTGGCCGTGCATTCACACTATAGGAAAACACCCTGGCCTCTCTGATAGCTGGGACCATGGAATAGGGTTGCCATCTTTCCCAACAAAAAAATACTGGCCAAGTTAAGCCACACCCCAAAGGGGGTGTGGTTGTGGGGGGCGTGGCTTCACACAGGGTGTGAAGTCACTGTCATACTGTGGCTCCCCAGGAATATAAAAGCCCCCATTAGCGCCCCCAGTAATAATAATGCACTCAGTAATAGTAATGCCCCATTAGTGCTCCCTCAGTAATAGTAATGCCCCCACTAGTGTGCCCCAGTAAGAGTAATGGCCCTATTAGTGCACCCCAGAATGAATAATGCCCCCTTTTAGTGCCCCCCAGTAAGAATAATGTCCCCAGTAAAAGTAATGCCCCCATTAGTGCCACCCATTAAGAATAATGCCCCCATTAGTGACCCCCAGTTAGAGCAATGTAGCCCTCATCCCCTGGTAACTGTCACTCGGGGCCAGCACACTGACTGTAGAGTGTTGTGTGAGAGTCCAGCAGCTTTCCTGGGCCTGGTAACGGAGACTGGGGGAGAGGGGAGGTGATAGGAAAGGAGTGCAGCAGAAGAACCGAGGACGGGAGGAGCGCAGGCCCGTGGCTCGTCTTATTGTTATCAGTTCAGTTCCAGCGCGGCCCCCATGCTGTGGGGCGAGGGTTTGCTGCTCTCCTTCAGCAGTGTCTTCGTGCTCCTGCTCCTGACCACCAGCAGCCCCCAGCTCTCTGGCTTCCAATCCATCCTGACCGGTGGCCTCGTCCTCTTCAGGTTTGAGACGTTCCTGGAGTGCCGGACGCTCACAGCTCGCCGACGCTCACTCACCGCCAGCTGTCAGGACCATTAGCGAGCAAGTCAGACAGTCTGCACTGCAGTTTGAAATGAATCCTGTGCCCGGGTCTGAGAAAGGCTTGTACCCAGGCACAGGATTACAAACCCGGACTGTCCGGGTCAATCCCGTACATGGAAGCGTGCTTAGGTTGGTGCTTTTTCCTATAGCGTTCACGCACGTCCACCTTTGCTGGATTACAGGGTGGTCGTAACCATGGAAATGAGCAGTGTATAATGTGATGGAAAAATTAATCCAGCCAGCAAAGGAGGCAATATGGATAATCACAATACATTAGTAAATGCCTTGTATTAACTTTCTCTGCATGATAAATAGTGTTCATCGCGAATATTCTAATCGCAAATTTTTATCGCGAATATCGGCACTTCGAGAATTCGCGAAGATGTAAAATATAGTGCTATATATTCGTAATCGCGAATATTCTAGATTTTTTTTTTCCATTAACCTCCCTTCTTTCTCTTGGGCCAATGAGAAGACTGCAATGTGTTTGTCAGAGCTTAGCAACATCACTAGCAACCAATAGGAAAGTTGCCTACCCCTTTACTATATTAGAAACTCCCCAGTTGCCATTTTCTGCTGGTTTTTTTGCAGTTCTGAGAGAAAGAGCAGTGACATTGCTGTGCTCTGTGCTTTTTATCTGGATCCTACTCCTTATCCAATGATATTAGATAGTTAGTTAGCTCATATATATAATACAGTCATGGCCAAAAGTTTTGAGAATGACACAAATACTCGTTTTCACAAAGTTTGCTGCTAAACTGCTTTTAGATCTTTGTTTCCGTTGTTTCTGTGATGTAGTGAAATATAATTACACGCACTTCATACGTTTCAAAGGCTTTTATCGACAATTACATGATATTTATGCAAAGAGTCAGTATTTGCAGTGTTGGCCCTTCTTTTTCAGGACCTCTGCAATTCGACTGGGCATGCTCTCAATCAACTTCTGGGCCAATTCCTGACCGATAGCAACCCATTCTTTCATAATCACTTCTTGGAGTTTGTCAGAATTAGTGGGTTTTTGTTTGTCCACCCGCCTCTTGAGGATTGACCACAAGTTCTCAATGGGATTAAGATCTGGGAAGTTTCCAGGCCATGGACCCAAAATGTCAACGTTTTGGTCCCCGAGCCACTTAGTTATCACTTTTGCCTTATGGCACGGTGCTCCATCGTGCTGGAAAATGCATTGTTCTTCACCAAACTGTTGTTGGATTGTTGGAAGAAGTTGCTGTTGGAGGGTGTTTTGGTACCATTCTTTATTCATGGCTGTGTTTTGGGGCAAAATTGTGAGTGAGCCCACTCCCTTGGATGAGAAGCAACCCCACACATGAATTGTCTCAGGATGCTTTACTGTTGGCATGACACAGGACTGATGGTAGCGCTCACCTTTTCTTCTCCGGACAAGCCTTTTTCCAGATGCCCCAAACAATCGGAAAAAGGCTTCATCGGAGAATATGACTTTGCCCCAGTCCTCAGCAGTCCATTCACCAAACTTTCTGCAGAATATCAATCTGTCCCTGATGGGTTTTTTTGGAGAGAAGTGGCTTCTCTGCTGGCCTTCTTGACACCAGGCCATCTTCCAAAAGTCTTTGTCTCACTGTGCGTGCAGATGCGCTCACACCTGCCTGCTGCCATTCCTGAGCAAGCTCTGCACTGGTGGCACTCCGATCCCGCAGCTGAATCCTCTTTAGGAGACGATCCTGGCGCTTGCTGGACTTTCTTGGATGCCCTGAAGCCTTCTTAACAAGAATTGAACCTCTTTCCTTGAAAGTCTTGATGATCCTATAAATTGTTGATTGAGGTGCAATCTTAGTAGCCACAATATCCTTGCCTGTGAAGCCATTTTTATGCAACGCAATGATGGCTGCACGCGTTTCTTTGCAGGTCACCATGGTTAACAATGGAAGAACATTGATTTCAAGCATTACCCTCCTTTTAACATGTCAAGTCTGCCATTTTAACCCAATCAGCCTGACATAATGATCTCCAGCCTTGTGCTCGTCAACATTCTCACCTGAGTTAACAAGATGATTACTGAAATGATCTCAGCAGGTCCTTTAATGACAGCAATGAAATGCAGTGGAAAGGTTTTTTTGGGATTAAGTTAATTTTAATGGCAAAGAAGGACTATGCAATTCATCTGATCACTCTTCATAACATTCTGGAGTATATGCAAATTACTATTATAATAACTTAAGCAGCAACTTTTCCAATTTCCAATATTTATGTAATTCTCAAAACTTTTGGCCACGACTGTACACATAGTTAGTGGGAGATAGTCAGTGTAGGTTAGATAGTGATACAGTATAGCTGATAGGTTCCAGTGCAGGGTTTTAGGTAGTGTGATAGGAATTACTGTTTCTCTGCTGTCCATACATACATGCTACAGACATAGTGCTGTGATGTCACAACAATACTTAGTGCACCAATCAGTAAGTAATATTTACTCAGACCTGATAAAATGTGAAGTTGCTTGTATTGAGCAAAAAATATGTGCATCATTAGTGCCGATTTGCTCAATCGCGAAAATAATGACAGGAGATCACGAATTCTAGAATTTGCAAATATTATGTGAAGAATTTGTTAAATTTAGCCTATGCCGCTCATCAGTAATGATAAATGCCACTTGCTGAAGTAAGAGAACCCCTTTAAGAACATATCTTGTATTTGTTCTTTTCTCACCCCTGAGTGAACTAAAATGATAGTGCATGCCCTCATCTCCCAGCTGGACTAACGCAACAACATCCTATTGTGTTGCCTTCCATCCGGCAATCTCATTCCCCTCCAATCTATTCTCAACTCCGCTGCCAGGTTAATCCACCTCTCACCCCGTTTCTCCTCTGCCTCCCCCCTTTGTCAATCTCTTCAGTGGCTCCCCATTGCCCAGCAAATTCATTTTAAAATACTTACAACTACATATAAGACCGTCCACAACCTGTACCTAATCACGATCAGTGTGTGGGGGGGGGACTCCACACTGAACACATGAGGGAAGGGGAACAGTAACTGGGCCTGGAAACTAGGGAAGAAACTGGTCACCTCCTAGATAACCCTAATCCGGGCCCTGACTACCTATCAATATGAATAGACCTTGAAGGTTGGAATATTCATAAGCAGGATACCTAGGCCCTGATTTCCCTATAAGGCCCTGGAATAAGTATAGGACCAGAGACAACCCATTCCTCCCCAGATAGATGAATGGAAGTCTCTGTCTCAGGCCCAGATACAACAACAGGGAATATAACAAATACAAGCAAACGCGACACTTAACTTCTGTAGAGATGGAAGAACAGGAACACCAGGGAGGATCTCACACCAGCTCAGCCAGATCCAAATGAAGCTATCAACCGCATAGTCAGAAGGGTGGGGTGAGACTATAAGGGGTAGAAGTGATGACCACTAAGCAACAGCTGAAAAAGGGAAGTGGTCATTAACCCTATTAACACTGAATCAAACGAAATCAAGGAGGCTGTTAGATTCCTCCATGCTCAGCCAATCTCCTTGATTTTCTGACATCAGTCACCTGAGGGACTGTGAAAGTACCATCCTTGCATCTCTGAGCAACATCTCCACACGTAATTTCAGATGACCTCCTCCTCAGGTCTCCTCTCATCTGTTCTTCACACAATCGACTACAAGATTTCTGATGTGCATCCCCCATACTCTGGAATTCACTACCCCAACACATCAGACGCTCCCCCAACATCCAAATATTCAAAAGTAACCTGAAAACCCACCTCTTCAGGAAAGCCTACCATCTGCAATGAGCATGCTGCCACCACACAGCCACATAGTAACATAGTAACATAGTACATAAGGCCAAAAAAAGACATATGTCCATCCAGTTCGGCCTGTCATCCTGCAAGTTGATCCAGAGGAAGGCAAAAAAAAAACTGCGAGGTAGAAGCCAATTTTCCCCACTTCCTTCCTTCTCGACTCCAATCAGGCAATCAGAATAACTCTCCGGATCAACGACCCCTCTCTAGTAGCTATAGCCTGTAATATTATTACACTCCAGAAATACATCCAGGCCCCTCTTGAATTCCTTTATTGTACTCACCATCACCACCTCCTCAGGCAAAGAGTTCCATAGTCTCACTGCTCTTACCGTAAAGAATCCTCTTCTATGTTTGTTTACAAACCTTCTTTCCTCCAGATGCAGAGGATGTCCCCTCGTCACAGTCACAGTCCTGGGGATAAATAGATGATGGGATAGATCTCTGTACTGACCCCTGATATATTTATACATAGTAATTAGATCTCCCCTCAGTCATCTTTTTTCTAAAGTGAATAATCCTAATTTTGATAATCTTTCAGGGTACTGTAGTTGCCCCATTCCAGTTATTACTTTAGTTGCCCTCCTCTGGACCTTCTCCAGCTCTGTTATGTCTGCCTTGTTCACAGGAGCCCAGAACTGTACACAGTACTCCATGTGTGGTCTGACTAATGATTTGTAAAGTAGTAGGAATATGTTCTCATCACGGGCATCTATGCCCCTTTTGATGCAACCCATTATCTTATTGGCCTTGGCAGCAGATGCCTGACACTGGTTTTTGCAGCTTAGTTTGCTGTTTATTAAAATTCCTAGATCCTTTTCCATGTCAGTGTTACCATTTAGTATATACGGGTGACTTGCATTATTCATTCCCATGTGCATAACTTTACATTTGTCAGTGTTAAACCTCACCTGCCACTTATCTGCCCAAGCCTCCAATCTATCCAGATCCCTCTGTAGTAGTATACTGTCCTCTTCAGTGTTAATTACTTTACACAGTTTAGTGTCATCTGCGAAAATTTATATTTTACTATGCAAGCCTTCTACAAGATCATTAATAAATATATTGAAGAGAATAGGGCCCAATACTGACCCCTGAGGTACCCCACTAGTGACAGTGACCCAATCTGAGTGCGTACCGTTAATAACCACCCTCTGTTTTCTATCCCTCAGCCAGTTACTTACCCACATACAGACATTTTCTCCCAGTCCGAGCATTCTCATTTTATACACTAACCTTTTATGTGGTACAGTGTCAAATGCTTTGGAGAAGTCCAGATATACGACATCCATTGATCTGCCGCTGTCAAGTCTAGAACTTACCTCCTCATAGAAACTGATTAAATTAGTTTGGCATGACCTTCATGAAGCCATGCTGATATGGCGTTATTTGCTTATTTCCGTTGAGATGCTCTAAGATAGCATCTCTTAGAAAACCTTCAAACAGTTTCCCCAAAACAGATGTTAAACTTTCTGGCCTATAGTTTCCAGGCTCTGTTTTTGGACACTTTTTGAATATTGGCACCACATTTGCTATGCGCCAATCCTGTGGGACATCACCTGTCAGTATAGAGTCCGCAAATATCAGAAATAAGGGTCTGGCTATGACATTACTTAATTCCCTTAGGATTCGGGGGTGTATGCCATCCGGTCTTGGCGATTTGTCTATTTTAATCTTTTTAAGTCGCTGTTGTACTTCTTCCTGGGTCAGACAGGACACTTTTAATGGGGAATTTATTTTTACATTCAGCATTTCATCTGACAGTTTATTTTCCTCAGTGAATACATTGGAGAAAAAAATATTTAACAGCTTTGCTTTCTCCTCGTCGCTCTCTGCGACTCCCCCCTCATTACTCTTTAAAGGGCCGACACCTTCAGATTTATACTTTTTAACATTTATATAATTTAAGAACATTTTAGGGTTAGTGTAACGGACCGTTTCAGCAGACAAGGGGTTAAAATCCGTTTAGGCGATAAGCCCCTTTCTGAGAGACAGGCACAGCTACTGCAGGATACACCAAACTCGAACTGGATTCAAAGTAGCACTCCAAACTGGAACCTCACGAATAGCTGCTAGCAGACGAACAGGAATCAGCTTACACTTCTGGCAATCGGTCTTCTAACAGCATACAGTGAATCCCCCCAATAACGAGACAAGGCTCCGTGTTGAGGGTCAAGCAGTGGTCTGAGGTGCTGGCACACCCAGCCTGGTTTTTATTACAGTCTTTTCAAATACAGGACCGCCCACAGGGGTTTGAAATACAGCCAATCAATATGTTACAACACATACAATGTAAGTACACGCCCCTAGGGGACCAGAAGGAAGACTTGTGACATGGGACAGATATGCAGCACTGTAGGATACACAGAGACAATACATCCCCACAATGCATCATGGTTTCCTCCTCTCTGTCCCGGAGACAACCGAGGCGTAATCCAATTATCTCTCAAGACAAAGAGAAGTCACCAATACACATGCGCAGACAACAGGACAGACATCACCCTTTAAACACACAATGGGACAATGGCACAATAGAAACACACCCAGCATTTTCCTCCCAAGCTGACAAGTTACACTTATTATAAATTGTTACAACTTTGTGAGTTTACATTGGCCATACATATAACTTACATTAATTTAAACAGTATAACTTGGGGACAAACCTATCCAAAATTCACTTGAATCGGTTCAGGGGTTTAAAAGTTAGTATATGGCCCATAATCCTGGGGCAAGAGGCCAGCGGCCAGTCCTCTCCAAAACCCAGTGGCGAGGTTGGTTTCTCCACAGTTAGTTTTACTCTCTTTGACAATTAATCTCTCGGTCTCTAGGTTGGCCACTTTTATTTGTTTTTTACATGTTCTATTTTTTTCCTTATAGTTTTTCAGTGCTTCCGTGCTACCCTCCTGTTTTAGTGATTTATATGCTTTCTTTTTGTCATTTATTGCTTTCTTTACAGTTCTATTTATCCACATTGGTTTCTTTTTGTTCCTCAACCTTTTATTCCCATACGGTATATACCTCTCACAATGAGATTTTAGGATGCTTTTAAAGATATCCCAATTTGTGGCGGTATTTTTATTTTTGATGACTTTGTCCCAGTTAGTTAGGCCTATGACCTCTCTTAGTTGGCTAAATTTTGCTTTTTTGAAGCAACATGAGCAACATTTCCCCCCACATTCTGTGTTCTTTCCCCTTCCCTTGTAGATGGTAAGTTCTTGCGGGCAGGGTCCTCTCCGCCTCTGTACCAGTCTGCTAATAGTTCTTTGTTTATTGTATTTTATGGTATGTGTTTGTTACCCCCTCTTGATGTACAGCATCATGGAATTAATGGTACTTTCAAATAAATACTAATAATAGTTTGAATGGTTTTATACACACGGGGGATTAATCAAGCCTTACACTGCAGAATTGTGGTTTAAAAAATTTGCAAAGTAGGGCTTTTTGCGCCTTTGGGCTTATTTGTGCAAAAAAATTTAATTATACATTTTACACTATTTACTCCAGTATTGAAAAGTGGGTATAGTTAGCTATGTTAATTCCTTTTACTCCAGATTTATCACTCTGACAGAGAAAACAGAATTTAGTATGTGTGTATACATAGATAGCTGTCAGTGACTGATAGTTGTACACAGGGAAGGTGTTATCAGTGATTGATAGTATTCTCTGTGTAAGCGTGTATATAGAGATAACTGTCAGTCACTAATAGTTAAACACAGGGGAGGTGTTATCAGTGATTGATAGCTATCTCTGTGTAAGTGTGTATGCATAGATAGCTGGACACAGGGGAGGTGTTATCAGTGATTGGTAGGATTTCCTTTGTAAATGTGTATACATATAGCTGTCAGTCACTAATAGTTGTATATGGGGGAGGTGTTATCAGTCATTGATAGCATTCTCTGTGTAAGGGTATATACATAAATAGCTGTCAGTCACTGATAACTGTACACATAGGAGGTGTTATCTGTGATTGATAGCATTCTCTATGTAAGGGTGTACACTGCGTGCAGAATTATTAGGCAAATGAGTATTTTGACCACATCATCCTCTTTATGCATGTTGTCTTACTCCAAGCTGTATAGGCTCGAAAGCCTACTACCAATTAAGCATATTAGGTGATGTGCATCTCTGTAATGAGAAGGGGTGTGGTCTAATGACATCAACACCCTATATCAGGTGTGCATAATTATTAGGTAACTTCCTTTCCTTTGGCAAAATGGGTCAAAAGAAGGACTTGACAGGCTCAGAAAAGTCAAAAATAGTGAGATATCTTGCAGAGGGATGCAGCACTCTTAAAATTGCAAAGCTTCTGAAGCGTGATCATCGAACAATCAAGCGTTTCATTCAAAATAGTCAACAGGGTCGCAAGAAGCGTGTGGAAAAACCAAGGCGCAAAATAACTGCCCATGAACTGAGAAAAGTCAAGCGTGCAGCTGCCAAGATGCCACTTGCCACCAGTTTGGCCATATTTCAGAGCTGCAACATCACTGGAGTGCCCAAAAGCACAAGGTGTGCAATACTCAGAGACATGGCCAAGGTAAGAAAGGCTGAAAGACGACCACCACTGAACAAGACACACAAGCTGAAACGTCAAGACTGGGCCAAGAAATATCTCAAGACTGATTTTTCTAAGGTTTTATGGACTGATGAAATGAGAGTGAGTCTTGATGGGCCAGATGGATGGGCCCGTGGCTGGATTGGTAAAGGGCAGAGAGCTCCAGTCCGACTCAGACGCCAGCAAGGTGGAGGTGGAGTACTGGTTTGGGCTGGTATCATCAAAGATGAGCTTGTGGGGCCTTTTCGGGTTGAGGATGGAGTCAAGCTCAACTCCCAGTCCTACTGCCAGTTTCTGGAAGACACCTTCTTCAAGCAGTGGTACAGGAAGAAGTCTGCATCCTTCAAGAAAAACATGATTTTCATGCAGGACAATGCTCCATCACACGCGTCCAAGTACTCCACAGCGTGGCTGGCAAGAAAGGGTATAAAAGAAGAAAATCTAATGACATGGCCTCCTTGTTCACCTGATCTGAACCCCATTGAGAACCTGTGGTCCATCATCAAATGTGAGATTTACAAGGAGGGAAAACAGTACACCGCTCTGAACAGTGTCTGGGAGGCTGTGGTTGCTGCTGCACGCAATGTTGATGGCGAACAGATCAAAACACTGACAGAATCCATGGATGGCAGGCTTTTGAGTGTCCTTGCAAAGAAAGGTGGCTATATTGGTCACTGATTTGTTTTTGTTTTGTTTTTGAATGTCAGAAATGTATATTTGTGAATGTTGAGATGTTATATTGGTTTCACTGGTAAAAATAAATAATTGAAATGGGTATATATTTGTTTTTTGTTAAGTTGCCTAATAATTATGCACAGTAATAGTCACCTGCACACACAGATATCCCCCTAAAATAGCTAAAACTAAAAACAAACTAAAAACTACTTCCAAAAATATTCAGCTTTGATATTAATGAGTTTTTTGGGTTCATTGAGAACATGGTTGTTGTTCAATAATAAAATTAATCCTCAAAAATACAACTTGCCTAATAATTCTGCACTCCCTGTATACATATATATCTGTCAGTCATTTATAGCTTTACACAGGGGGTGTGTTATTAGTGATTGATAGCTTTCTCTGTGTAAGTGTGTATACATAGATAGTTGTCAGTCACTGATAGTTGTACACAGGGAGGTGTAATCAGTCATTAATAGCTTTCTCTATGTAAGTGTGTATACATAGACAGCTGTCAGTCACTGATAGTTGTACATGGGGAGGTGTTATCATTGATTGATAGCATGCCCTGTGTAAGTGTGTATACAGAGATAGCTGTCAGTCACTGATAGTTGTACATAGGCAGGGGTGGGATTCAAATTTTTAACAACAGGTTCCCTACTCAGCGGCAGACACGCAGCGTCACGACACATGTTTACATATCCATACACCATATATATGCAACACGCATAAATACACCATATACATTTTGCCCCCCCCCCCGCAGCTCACCTGGCCCTGGTCCCGTCTGCAGCAGCTGGCTTCTCCTCTGTGTGGTCCTGGTATCTTCACTCTGCCTCAGACAATCGCTGGCTTGAGGACCGTATTTTTCGCCCTATAAGACGCACCTAGGTTTTAGAGGAGAGCAATAAGAAAAAAATATTTTCCATTACACCTCAGGTCAGACCAGCAATCAGACCCCTAATGTTAATAAGACCTCAGATCAGACCCCCAATGCCTCAGATCAGCCCCCATGTCAGCCACCAGCCCCCCATGTCAGCCATCAGCCCCCCATGTCAGCCATTATGCCCCCATGTCAGCTATCAGCCCCCCTTGTCAGCCATCAGCCCCCCATGTCAGCCATCAAGCCCCCATGTCAGCCATCAGCCCCCCATGTCACTTTTCACTCCCTCAATGTCACATTTTTCACCCCTCCCTGTCAAATCACCTGTGTCACATCAGCCCTCACATTTCTCCCCCTCCATCCATGTTGTCACATCTCTCCCCCCCTGGCCCCCTCCATCCATGTTGATGTCACATTTCTCCCCCCCATCCATGTTGTCACATTTCTCCCCCCCTGGCCCTCTCTATCCATGTTGTCACTACCCTAACACGACCTAACCTGTCCTGACTCCTGCTGGCTGCGACTCTTCAATCTTGCTGACGGCTGTGTCTGGACTGTGTGAGTCAGACACAACACAGTCAGTCAGCTCGCCTCTAGACAGTCCCTGGCTGCCTCCCGCCGCCGCGGCGCCGCTCACTTAACAGTCACGACCCCGTGGCCTGAGCCATGTGACCGTGTTGACATGACTCGGAGCGGCCGGCACACGCAGGCTGGGGGCGGGTGGCGCGCTGCGGCAGTAGTAAGTGATTTAAAAAAAAAAAAAGGTCATTCATCGCGCGTTGCTGCGTGCGGGGGATCGACTGCTGTAGCCGGGTTTTGAAACTGATTTATGTTATGCTGCAGGTCAGGACCGGGTCGGGATTCCTGCTTCTCACCGGTCCTGCGAACCTGCTGTAATTTTAACAAATGGTTCGGCAGAACCGGAGAGAACCGGCTGGATCCCATGCCTGTACATAGAGGAGGTGTTATCAGTGATTGATAGCATTCCCTGTGTAAGTGTGTATACAGAGATAGCTGTCAGTCACTGATAGTTGTACATAGGGGAGGTGTTATAACTGATTGATAGCATTCTCTGTGTAAGTGTGTATACATAGATAGCTGTCAATCACTGATAGTTGTGCACGGGGGAGGTGTTATCAGTGATTGATAGCATTCTCTGTGTAAGTATGTATAGAGAGATAGCTGTCTGTCACTGATAGTTGTTCACAGGAGAGGTGTTGTCCGTGATTGATAGCATTCTCTGTGTAAGTGTGTATACAGAGATAGCTGTCAGTCAATGATAGATGTACATAGGGGAGGTGTTATAACTGATTGATAGCATTCTCTGTGTAAGTGTATATACAGAGATAGCTGTCAGTCTCTGATAGCTGTACGGGGGGCGTTCTTATCAGTGATTGATAGCATTCTCTGTATACATGCTTAAAATGGGTCTGTCACTAAATTATCAACCATTAAACTATCCGCAATGGTCAGCAGAACATTGCCCAAGCATGTTAGACATACCTTTATGTTGTTTAAGTCTGTAGTGAATGTCCTGGAAAAGACATTTTATCATATAGAAAACAGCTCTGAATTGCCCTGGGGGACGGGATTCCATTTTCGAAGTGCTCAAGTCCACAGCCCGTCCTCGCACTGTGTACCTCCTGTAAGCTGTAAAGGTTTCCTCCCCTCTTTTCCAATGTCACACTGATGCAGCGCTTGCCCACTGCTTGCTCCTCCAGTAAGCTGTGCCTGGCATCCTCCCCCTCTCCCCGATGTCAGGGGGATGCCTCGGCAAATCTCATGTGTTCTGCGCTCCTGGTGCATGTGTAGATCCTTCTAGTGGACAATTGTTCTGTGCATGTGCCAGAAGTGCAGCACACAGGGCTTGTGCAAGATTTGCCGAGGCATCTCCCTGATGTCAGGGCAGAGGGGGAGGATGCAAGGAACAGCTTACGGGAGGAGCAAGTATCGGGGAAGCACTGCATCAACATGACGTTGAGGGAGAGGGGCGGAAACTGTTGCAGCTTAGGGGCACTTTAAAAACAATCACTGTCTCCCAAGGCCATTTTCCATAAGATTAAAACTGCTTTTGCAGGACATTCACTAGAGACAGAAACATCATAAAGGTATGTCCAGCATGCTTGGGCAATGTTCTGCTGGCCACTGCAGATAGTTTAAAAGGTGAACATTTGGTGACAGACTCCCTTTAAGGCGCAATCACTGTATGGACACGAGTGATTGGTACTGCGATCCCTCATGCTCATACAGATTCATTGTTTCTGGGCCACAGATGGCTTTTTACACAGCACAATCTGCTGCCCGGAAACAATTTATGTGTTAGCATAAATGATGAACTCATCCAGTGAATGAGCATTTGCTCGTTCATCAGGTGATTGGCGGCACCTTTATATGACCCGATTATCGGCAATAAAAGTGCATATAATATCTCATTCCCAAAATTATCAGCCTGATTATATTCCAGTGTAAATGTACCATTACACAGGGAATGCTATCAATCATTGGTAATGGCCCACCTTGAGCTCTGAAAGAGCAGAGATTTAAATGCATAAAATTAAACGTTTAATGACATTTTTTTTCAACTAAATTAATATATGAATCTGCTCAGCTCCCCCTGCTCTGCAACATGCTGCTTGCGGACTGCATTGCATTTCATGGTGGCAGGTTACCTTAAAAGACTACTAACTGACTTTTGGGACCTCTATCATTTCCAGAAACAAGGGTGGTGAATCTCCCCCAGCAAAGAGGCGATGTCACATATTATATCAGTTTCCACTAACCCTTCAATGTTAATAAGGATACAATGTTCTGAAGCACTAAATTAAAGTATAAAGTAGATACCCAGTTGTGACCTGAATTCCTGACCAAATACTTTTTACTAATATTACCTGGTATTTTTTTTTTTATCGTTAGCTGATTTTTACCTCTATCTGATACTGTAGCTCGGCCTCCTAAGGTTGGCTGCTGTGTATAAGCACAAGCCCAACACTGGCTCACTAAGAGTGCACAGAGAGCTGATTTCTATTATAGCAAAGATATCAGGATTATAAACTGCTAGAACTAATCCAGACTCAACATGCAAATGCAAACACATTTTTGTTTCACTTCCTAGGGGTAGGAAAGTTGAGAATCCAATAATATATTCATTTTCAAGATTTTACTTTAAGATGTGGGTTTTCTTACACTTTCTTGGACATCATTTCTACCTGCTTTAATGCCAACTGGCAGCCCTATTCGTCTAGTGTGTCTCTTCTAAAGAGTACAATGTGAAGTCAACCATAAACCACTAAATATAGCTTTATAAGTCTGGTGTAATGCAGATGTACCACTGATCTCTTTTCCAGATTCAGCATTTTTTATGGGAAAAAATTTACATTTATATTTTACAAATATTACTATATATATGGTATGTATGGTATGTATGAAATCATGGAAGAAAACTGTAGTATCTTGTAACTGTATCTTTTCTTAGCTATGCCAATAAGTGCAGTGGCTGACTTTGCCACCATGTAGACCAAGAAATGATTTTTCCCCAAGGATCAGGGGGGCGCCTGCTGGCCCGAAGCATTTGAATAAAAAAATAAATAAAAAAAAAAGACTAAGGTCTCATCATTTACTGTCAGTGATTTGGCTTCAGTGGTCCGTGTCCGATTTTGCTTCAGTTGTGTTTCCTTGTGTCTTCCTTTTTTTTTGTCTGACAGGGGGGAAAAAAGGAAGATTAATGAAAAGTTAAATTTTATTGCACCAAGGTCTTGTAGAAAAAAACGGACACGGACGCGGACACGGATGACATACCAGTTGTGCATCAGTTTTTTTTGACGGACCCATTGACTTGAATGGGTCCGTCCTCCGTTTTCCACTGATAAGAATAGGACAGGTTATATTTTTTTGACGGACTGGAATCACGGATCACGGACGCGGAGAAAAAACGGAGGACTATCAGTTTTTTTTCACAGCTCCATAGAAATGAATGGGACCTCCGCTAAACTGTGAAAAATGACGGAACGGACGCGGATGCACACAACGGTTGTGTGCATGAGGCCTAAGGCCTCATGCACACTGCCGTTGCCCGGCCGTGGCCGTATTGCGGCCCGCAAACAGCGGGTCTGCAATATGCGGGCACCGGCTGTGTGCACCCCGCATCACGGATACGGACCCATTCACTTGAATGGGTCCACAATCCGGAGCTGCGGTGCGGAATGGAGGAACAGAACCCCATGGAAGCACTACGAAATGCTTCCGTGGTGTTTCTGTCCGTGCCTCCACACCACAAAAAAATTGAACATGTTCTATATTTTTGCTGTGCGGACGGATCACGGATCCATTTAAGTTGCGGTCCCCAATGCATGGAACGGCCACACAATGGCTGTATGCATAAAGGAGGTTCAGATGCACAGAGGCCAATGAGGGACCCTTACGCTGAGAGTGAGGTTTATTGGGCTGATGGGGGTGGAGCTTAGCAGCTGATATTCGCAAAGCTTAGCGATACAACAGGAGTCTCCAGACCCAGAAATGCCAAAACTGTCGCTGAATATGTGTGAGCCTTGCCACTTTTGTATAAAAATATCTAATGGTGTATTATAAGAACAACAACAGAACTATGGAAAAGATTTGGCCATATTTCTCGTTATAAGCCACTTTTGCACAAAATAGTCCATGACCACTTGGAATATTTTGGGTGATAGAGGCTCGCAGATGGTAGAGCCCTCGGGATTATCCTTTGCCCCCTATAATTTGACTCTGCTGGCACACATTTTAAAAAATAACTCGCCCCAAGGCCTCATGCATACGACCGTTGTTTTTTCTCGGCCTCCGTTCCGTTTTTTTTGCGGATAAGATGGGGACCCATTCAGTTCATCCGTTTGTGTTCCGTGTCCGTTGTCCGTGTTTCCCTTCAGCAAAAAAAAATTGTGCATGTCCTACCTTTTTCACATTTGCGGACAAGGATAGGCATTTACTACAAGGGATCTGTGGAAAAAAACGGATCCTCCGGAAAAAAAAACGGATGCCGCATTTGTGGGCAGACGCACAATTTGTGGATGCAAAAAACAACTGTCGTGTACATGAGGCCCAAGGAGAACAGTGCCTTTAATTTGACCAGCATTATAATGCTCTATCACATTTTCACAGTTTCACTGCTATTACTATACTTATAGTATTTATGGTTGTTTTTGGGGTTCTTCAGTTAGGCACCAGTGACAATGGATGACATCAGAGAGGTATAATATATAATTTTTATATATTTTTTTTTTATATTTTGGTATTTTAAAGTCCTACCTTTGTGTAGCCTTTGGTAAATGAAACAATGTAACATTTGTCATCCAGCAGTACATTGAGAAGTGATGCAGCTTTCTTCTTTTATGTACTGGAACACGTGTGACTTGTTATCTGCCTCCACTCACATAGGAGAGAACAAACGTGAAGGATTTCATTATACTGTAGTCTAGGATAGTAACATAATTAAGATGGCAGTATGAGATAGTAAAGAAAATGAATAGTCTCTAATAAGACTGCTCATGTGTGAAAAATGCATGCGGGTATTTAAGTTGGAATAAGCAACAGCAAAAAGGACACGGGGAACGTGATATTTAATCAACTCCATTTTCTGCTTTAATTCCTTTAACTCCTCTGCAGCAATGCATGCATGGCACCGTAATGGCGTAAAGAAACATACATTGCACATAAAGGATGTTCCCTTTCTGGACTATCGTATTTTACAGTGTAACATTGGATATGTAGTCACATCTGGCTAACCACTTATTTCCACCCTGCTTCTGTACTTGCCATGGTTTAAATTGCTAATACAGGTGTACCGTCTGTGGCTAACATGGCTGGCTGCATGGTGTACAGGCACCTCAAGGCTCTCTACACACACATTTGCACTGGTGTTTTTTGGGAGGTTGAGGAGGGTGTAAAAACACCAGAATAACCTCATGTATTCTTTTTTTTTTTTTTTGGGGGGGGGGGGGGTCATTGGGTCTGTTTTTTTTTTTTTTTTGCTGTTTTTGTGGGTGATTTTTGCAAGCTGTGTGTTTGACTACTAGCATTTTAATAACGTTTTTACCCTATAGAGAAAAAGCGCCAAAGCTTCATCATGCTGTATTTTTGAAAGGAAGCCAAAAAAGGCCACCTAATTAAAGTGATTATATGCACATGTGTTTTTGGTGTGGTTTTTGCTGGAAAAAATTATAACGCTAGATACGCTAAATATGAAACGCAGGACACACATGTTTTACTTTGAAAAAGCGTCTCTAAAAAAGTCACAAAAATGCATACATTATGGAAAAAAAGCAAGTGTTTGTTTGCTGTGTCTTAGGGCTCGTTCACACGAACATTTTTTGCGTTCTGTATACGGGCCGTTTTTTGCGTTCCATATACGGTCCGTATTTGGAACCATTCATTTCAAAGGTTCCGCAAGAAAAACTGAATGTACTCCGTATGCATTCCGTTTCCATAATTCCGTTCCGTGCCCGCAAATCACGTTCCATCGCTCCATTCAAGTCAATGGATCCGCCCAAAAAAATGGAACACATACGGAATGTACTCCGTATGTCTTCCGTATCCATTCTGTTTTTGCGGAACCATCTATTGAAAATGTTATGCCCAGCCCAATTTTTTTTATGTAATTACTGTATACTGTATATGCCATACGGAAAAACGAAACAGAAAAACGGAACGGAACCAGAAACACAACGGAAACAAAAAACGTAAAAACTGATCCGTTAAAAATGGCCCGCAAAACACTGAAAAAGCCATATGGTCGTGTGAACGAGCCCTTAGTGTTAACAAAATGCCAGAGAAAACATGTGTGGTTTTTTTCTGAGCAGATTCCCGTGCAGAAAAAACGCAGCATAGTACCTTACCAGCAAAGTGTATGAGATTACACAAATTTTTGCATTTTTTCTGTGCAGAAATTGACCTGGCATGCGGATTTCTGAATCTGCAGCATGTCAATTATGTTTGCGGTTTTACTGTAGCTGCAGATTTCACCACTTTCCAATGAAATGTGAGATCTGCGGCAAAAGCGTATCAAATTCACACCAAAAACACGCTGAAATTGCAGATTTTGGTGCGGATATGCTGCAGAAACACACATGAATTTGTGCATATCGTCTGTGCGTTCACCCACACTTATGTGCAGACGACTGTAGGCCTCTTTCAAACATCAGTGTTTGGTCAGTGATTTCCATCAGTTGTTGTGAGCCAAAACCAGGAATGGAGTCTCTAAAGGTATAAGGCTTCATACACACAACCATAATTTTGGTCCGCATCCGATCTGCATTTTTTGCCTTTCAGATGCAGACCCATTCATTTCTGTGGTGCCACAAAAAATGCAGACAGCACAGATGTCATCCATATGCTGTCTGCATCTGTGTGTCCTTCCCTCAAATCATAGAACATGTCCTATTCTTGTCCGTTTGGGAGCATGCACTTGGCCGGTACTTGTATTTTGTAGATCTGTGGTTTGCCGACCACAAAATACATATGGGAGTGTGCATGAGGCCTAATGGAAAAATGTTTTTGACCCACACCTGGTTTTGACTCACAATCACTGACTGTGTGAAAGAGGCCAAATTGCCAAAAAAGGACCTCTCAATTCAAAGTGAAGATGAATCTGTACAATGATCTATTACATTGTGTACATTACATGAGAGGCCCATAGCTGCAGTGCTCCAAAGCTACACGTAAATACCATGACCATGGAAATGTGGCTGAATTACAGTACATGCAAAATTTGGGCTGAAAAATCACACCCACATTAGCTGGGCACAGTTTTTCAAATTGATATTTATAGGATGTGCAATTTTGATGGTAATATGACAATTTTACAGCTGCTAGAACTCCACGGACTGTATGCTTTGAAAGGATTGGTGTTAGTCCACTCAGAAGTCTATGACAACTGTGAAGTTGCAAAGAGAAAGCCTTTTATACAATGTCTCATGTACAGTTTGCTGTAAAGCATATGGGAGGGTCAAGTCAAGTGGACAGGTTTATATAATCTGATAACAATGGAAAAAAACAATGGTTTATTTAATGCACGTTAGGATACGGCCTCACGGTCAGGCTTCCTGATTTGCTTTTGGAATCCAAAACCAGGAGGAAATTCATAAAAGATGAGAAGTCATATCTGTCCTTAATGCTTTCTCTCCTTTTATGATCTACTCCTGATTTTGGCTTCCAAAACAGTATTAGGAAACCTGATTGCATGGCCATACCCTTAGGCCCCTTTCGAACGGGCGATTATTCCGCGCGGATGCGATGCGTGAGTTGAACGCATTGCACCCGCACTGAATCCTGACCCATTCATTTCTATGGGGCTGTGCACACGAGCGGTGATTTTCACGCATCACTTGTGCGTTGCGTGAAAATCGCAGCATGCTCCTCTTTGTGCGTTTTTGAAGTAACGCAGGCCCCATAGAAATTAATGGGGTTGCGTGAAAGTCGCAAGCATCCGCAAGCAAGTGCGGATGCGGTGCAATTTTCACGCACGGTTGCTAGGAGACGATCGGGATGGGGACCCGATCATTATTATTTTCCCTTATAACATGGTTATAAAGGGAAAATAATAGCATTCTGAATGCAGAATGCTTAGTAAAATAGGGCTGGAGGGGTTAAAAAAATAAAAATAAATAATTAAACTCACCTTAATCCACTTGCTTCTCTTCTGTCTTCTTTTTTGCTGTGTGGAGGAACAGGACCTGTGGTGACGTCACTCCAGTCATCACATGGTCCGTCACATGATCTTTTACCATGGTGATGGATCATGTGATGGACCATGTGATGGCCGGAATGACGTCACCACAGGTCCTTTTCCTGCACACAGCAAAAAAGAAGACAGAAGAGATGCCGGGCTGCACGAGCAAGTGGATTAAGGTGAGTTTAATTATTTATTTATTTTTTTAACCCCTCCAGCGCTGTTTTACTATGCATTCTGTATTCAGAATGCTATTATTTTCCCCTATAACCATGTTATAAGGGAAAATAATACAATCTACAGAACACCGATCCCAAGCCCAAACTTCTGTGAAGAAGTTCGGGTTTGGGTACCAAACATGCGCGATTTTTCTCACGCGAGTGCAAAACGCATTACAATATTTTGCACTCGCGCGGAAAAATCGTGCATGTTCCCGCAAGGCACCCGCACCTTTTCCCGCAACGCCCGTGTGAAAGAGGCCTTAAACTTTGCATTGCGTTGGCAGCATCGTGCTGTGTGAGTGCTTGTCTGCTAAGAGCTATTGAAAGCTTATTCTCTATTCACACACTGGACATTTGAACAGGACGGTTCATCAGTATTTTGAAGTCAAAACCAGAACTGGATCCTAAACACAGGAGAAAATTCAATAAAGATATTTATACTGTTCCCCTTCTTTGCGTCCACTCCTCATTCCGGCTTCAACATATTGATCAAATCTGCAGTGTGTAATTAAGGCCTAGAGGTAGGCAATAAGGCAGGAGTAAATTTCAATGATCATTTATTCAAGGGAACTGGCATAAATAATAGTGAATGTTAGAGGATGTTCTCTCAACTCTAGCCAAGAGATGAGGCTCCTCAACAGGACCCCTCTCTATTAACTCAGAATTCCCTAACAGAGTATATGGATGTGAGTTTTCTAAACCATGCAATCCCTTTAAAACACCATTAGTAGGGGTATAGACTTTGTAGAGATAACCACCAGGTCATGTTCTTTGAGTAGTCTTCAATAGCATTCACTGAAAGCTTGCAGATGAATTGATAAATCGATGTCTGGTCATACAAATCCAAAGACATAATTCAGACAGCACAGTAAAACAGGTAAAGGTCAGGTCAGGCAGTGATCCAAAGTCATAGGAAGCAGTCCAGGTCACATAAAAAACAATAAACATCCTCACAAATGAACAGGATCTAAATCCTTGTTGCACAGTGTGGAAGTACTAAGCAATTTTAAATCATCAGATGTCATCAGTGTCGGACTGGGCTGTCTAGGACCCACCAGTAAAATTTTGGGGGTCCACGATACGGATACATCCAAATATTACCTGCTCACACAGCAGCAAGACGCTATAAGATTACTGATTATGGGGTCCCTGGAGAGACTTTGAGAAGGCAGGTCTCTGGGAAAGGATGATATTGTCTGTCCTACCTCTGTGCCTATAAGTCATCTCAACCACATGAACGTGTCTATAATAATAAACTGGGGAGTTTCTTAAATATTCAACCCATTTTTTTAATATGAATTTAGGCTGGTTGAGGTGCTGTAAACTAGGTTAGGTGCCACTTGTACACGGGGTGGAAGACTAGGGGCCCATCGGGGGGTTCACCTGTACCCTTATGGGACAGTCCAAGCCTGGATGTCATCAGCCACAGGCTGAGCAGCTAACATAAGCCTGTCCCTTCAAGAGGCAGCAGAGCTTGCACACACTGTAGAGAGGGGTGAAACAACAGCCACATAGCTGTTAGTGATGAGCGGCAGGAGCAATATTCAAATTTGCAATATTTTGCCAATATTCGGGTGAATATTCATCATAAATGCGAGAATTCGCATTATTTTCTTGATTGTAATATGTGCGTATTGCGCACGCAATACAGGAGTGTTTCACTTTTGCTACATTTTTCAAGCTGCTAGAAGTTTCCTGAGACTGGAGAAAAATGGTTGGCACGGCAGAACATTACAATAGCTTTATGTGCAGATAGAGTGCTCCAATATATTTGCGATTGCGCAAATCGGCAATTAATGATGCGCATATTTTGGCGCAATACTACATATTACCGATTGGTGCACTAAGTATTGTTTTGAACTTGTTACATCACAGCTCTATGTCTGTAGCATGTATGTATGGACAGCAGAACCTATCAGCTACACTATATCAAGATCTAACCTACACTGACTACCTCCCACTAACTATCTGTATCATATATATAAACTAACTAACTAACTAAGGCTGGGTTCACACGGGCGTCACGTTTTGGCTCAGGGTGCGTCCCGAGTGCATTGCGGCAAACCCGCGCTAGTAGGTATACAATTTCAGTCAGTTTTGACTGCGATCGCGTTCCGTTGTTCAGTTTCTATCGCGCGGGTGCAATGCGTTTTGCACGCGCGTGATAAAAAACTGAATGTGGTACCCAGACCCGAACCCGGACTTCTTCACTGAAGTTCAGGTTTGGGTTCAAGGATGTGTAGATGTAATTATTTTCCCTTATAACATGGTTATAAGGGAAAATAATAGCATTCTTTAATACAGAATGCTTAGTAGAAGGTCATTTGAGGGATAAAAAAATAAAATAAAATTAACTCACCTCCTCCAATTGATTGCGTAGCTGCTGGTCTCCTGTTCTTTTTTCAGGACCTGTCTGTCACGGGGTTCCGAAGGTGCACTCGGTCCCCCATTTCCCGCAGACCTGTTGCTTAGCTTTGGGAATAAGGATTTGTGCTTGACCTCATTCCCAGGGCGGCTTTGCTGGCTGGGTGGCTCCCTGCTCCTAGTCTGCCTTGAGCGCCGAGCTGATCACTCGGTGCTCGACTGGTTGGCCTGTCGGTCATGTGACGCTGGCCACGTCACATGACCCTCACTCCCCACTATAAATACAGGCAGCCTGCTGGCCACAGGTTGCCTGTTAATTTCTAGGTACCTGGCTATTTGTTGGACTACTGAATACTTACCTGATCCTGTTCCCTGACGATCCTCTGCCTGCTCCTCCTGTACTGCGCATCCATCCTGGTATTGTGACCTCGGCTCCCACCTGACTACTCTCTTAGGACTCCTCTTGTACTTCGCTACTCTCCTGGTATTTGACCCCGGCTTCTCCTGACCATTCTTTGCTTAATCCGTTGTACTGCGTAGCTCTCTTGGTTCTGACCCGGTCCGTTCATGTTCCGTATTTTGTCTTGTCTGTCTTCCCTGCACATATCCTAAGTTAGGGACTGCCGTCCAGTTGTCCGCTGTCATCAGGACTCGTGAGGCAAGTAGGCAGGGCCAGGGGTGAGGGTGGAGCGCAGTGGTCACTACCCTTCCCCCTGTGTGTGTGTGGACGTGACCGTTACACTGTCAAAGGACCTCTGGTGACGTCACTGAGCTCATCACATGGTCCAATATCACTGACGAGATTCAAACTCACAACCTTCTACATTACAGCCAAGAATCAACCACTACACTATAGAGCTGCATGGCCAGTTACAAAAAAAAAGTAAAAAACAAGACTTAGGCCTCATGCACTTGACCTTTTTCCGTGTCCGCATCCGAGCCGCAGTTTTTGCGGCTCGGGTGCAGACCCATTCACTTCAATGGGGCCGCAAAGGATTTGGACAGCACTCCGTATGCTGTCCGCATCCGGTGCACCGTTCCATGGCCCCGCAAAAAAAATAATAGCATGTCCTATTCTTGTCCGTTTTGCGGACAAGAATAGGCATGTCTACAATGGTCCGCCCGTTCCGTTCCGCAGCAGAAGTCTCATATTTTTTATTTTTTTGTAACTGGACATGCAGCTCTATAGAGTAGTGTAAATATATTATGGCTAAAAACTTATATATATATGTTTAAATTAAATTAAATCTAGAGTGTAGTAGATAAGATTCTTGGCTGTAATGTAGAAGGTTGTGAGTTCGAATTCCACCAGAAACTTTTCATAAATAGAAGCTAAATTTAATTTAAATACACTGGGCTGTCCGCAAGCACTGACTCCATATATGGACATAGTTATATATGGAGTCAGAGCAGGGACTACTAAGCCGAACTAGAGTCCCGACACCCTCCCCTGGTTCTTATATAGTAAGGGGTAGGCAACTTTCCTTTTGGTTGCTAAGCTCAGACAAAGACATTGCAGCCTTCTGATTGGCCCACAAGGAAGAAGCAGGGAGGGATCATGGGTTCAGATGAAAAAAAATCTAGAATGTTCGCGAATACAAATATATAGCACTATATTCTAAATCTTCGCAAATTCTCGAAGTGGCGATATTCGTGAGTACTGTTATAAGTTCACTATACTTAGTCACAGCATAAATCTTAATATTGGTACAATAGGATAGTTTTGATTCACTTCTGACTTCTCACCTCCTAAGGATTTTACATAGACTATAAAACTAACATTTGACTTTAGTTTTTTAATAGATCAAGTATCAAGTGAATATTAGAATGGTTTGATTTTTTTTTATTAGTGCATCAGGCTACATTAATCAGCCAGACAAAAACAACAGAATCATGATAGAATGAATGCCAACTGTTAAGTGGCATTTACTATTAAACTGAAAAATCTGAAATTAATGGAGCTATTAAAGGAAATGTTTCTTTTCTCTTTTATCAGAGTCCATTTACTAAAAACATATACAGACTGAAATACATTCACACAGTATGAGTGAGAATGCAAATATATACCCTACATAGTGTCTTAACTTTAGCATGACCTCTGATGATATTTTTGTTCTGCAGGTATTTAGCCCTGTATGCCTACAAACCACAAAAGAATGACGAGCTCGAACTGCGTAAAGGAGAGATGTACAGAGTCACAGAAAAATGCCAAGATGGTTGGTTTAAAGGCACCTCCCTCCGCTCTGGCGCATCAGGAGTGTTTCCTGGCAATTATGTTACTCCAGTTTCCAGGTGAATATCTTCACAGTCCTCCAATTTATGAATAAAGTAACTGATAATGCTTGTAGAGAAATATGAAAGGCAATGCTAGACCTATGTGTCCCCGTAAGAGTCCCCGTAACAGACTACAAACAAATCCTGTGTAGTCTGATCGTGCTTTTCCATCAGTCCCCTACTAGTTGATAATCTAAATAAGTTAGCAATAAGTAGGGCAATGACAAATAAGGATCTGATTATGCAGGGTTTGCTTATGGACTTTATGCACAATTAAGGTGGAGATTTTAAATCAAGGCTATATACAGATTTGCTTTATCCAAAATGATATCTGACCTCAGAGTGGCTGGCCCACAGTGGTGATCATACTTACCTGGTCCCTGCCACTGGGTTTGGTCTCTATGGCTCTCAGGCTGGGTCTTCATCTCTCCTTGGGAGGAAGAGGTCACGTGATCGCTGCAGCCAATTGCTGGCAGCAATGGTAACCTGCTCCCCTTACGTCACAAGAAATAGTCATGTGATAACCCCTCCCCCTTCAGTCAATCGGATGCTGATATCAGTGCACCAGGGAGAAATGAGCCAGCTGGGCAATGATAGAGACCAAACCAGGCAGGGAACAGGTAAGTATGTGAGTCAGCCACATTCTGAGGTATAAAATAATGTTGGATAAACCCTTTAATACAGAACACTTACCTTCACATTCATCTAGTTTAATTGTTAGACAATGGTAGAATTTTCAAAAACTCCATCCTCCATCCTCTTCTACAGTATTATACACTCTCCAAAATTGAAATTTCAACACCAAGGTTATGCAAACTAAGGAAGTAGCAGGTATCACTAGGATCTGGCAATGATACATTTTTCAAGCACATAGTTCCAATCTGTGGCACTCATAAAAGCCAGATTGAAAGCAAAGTTTTTTAGCCACATGAAACCCGGAAAATTGGATCAAGTCATGTGGGATGTTTGTGTGATGCCTCCTGTTTCTTAATGTTATCTCCACTTGTCGCAAACTAAGAGGGACAGAATGCTTGAACTGAGAGACCCTGGTTCATAACTCCCGCAGATTGCTATGCTCCTAAATCGAGATGTAAGCACTGTTCAATATTATATGTCCCGGTAGTTGGGAGAACAGTGATGAACTGGAATGAAAGAAAGAGGTGCACAGAGGCAAACCTTTTCACAGACTGATCATCAGAAGAATGGTGTGTATTCTGTAACCCATTCTGTACTTAAGTGAAATTTTACATCATGTCCCAAACCTACGGTGGCAAATGGTGTCTACATAAAACATCAGAAGGCATTTGCTGACTTTGGACTGCGAGCTAGACATCCAGATACAGGTGTTCCACTGACCTCACATCACCACTCTCAAAGGCTATCATGGTGCAGAGCAAGACAGCAGTGGAGGCTGGAGTGGATGTCTATCCTCTTTAACGATGAGCCTCGCTTTTTTCTCAGAAGGAATGATAGGTCTGGAGACCATATGGGCAACACCATGAAGAGACCCTCACAAAGGATCTTGACACTGGTCCTACTCCCATGATTATAGTATGGGATGTCATAATAAACGGTAACCAGACGCCTCTAATGTTCATTTCAGGTACACTAACAGCTCAGTGTTACATTAATTTGGCCGTGGGACCATTGGTACAGTCATGTCTCTAAAGTGTTCCAAGAGTCATTTTTTAACAGGACAACACCAGGCCACATGTTGTTCATACTACTCTAAGCAGGCTGTGTTGCCTAAATGTGCTATCATGGCCCTCAGTGTCTCCGGACCCATTGAGCACATCTAGAACGTCATTGGCTAGCCGGCAATTTTAAAGAAAGCTCCCAGTGGTGGATCTTGATGATTGACATGCTCAAGTACATTCAGAATGGCGCAGCATTCCTCAGACAACCATTAGTAACTTCATTGATGACATTCCTAAGCGTGTATATTTTGTTTCCATTTTTTTATTATTAGCATATTATTAAAGTCTATCGATCCTATGGTTTCCATAATTCCACGACTTTTCACTCTTAGTGTTGTAATTTCAGTGTTGAGGAGTGTAATTAAAATACTGGTATATAGTTTTTCAAGAAATTTATGTTTTTAATAAGGAAAACAAGAGACTGTTATGTCGCATACTATTTATATGTTAGTTATATCACTGTAAACCTCAAGTCTTGCTTTTGGGAAGAGAAAGATTTTGCAGAGCCTCTTATGAATTGTGTATGATTTAAAACACCCTATGCAGTGCTGGGAAAATATTTGCCCTTCTTAGACAAAACTTGTTGAAGACTATTGTTTGAAATGAACGTGTGTATCTCAAACACAACTAAACTGCCTATACATTGAAGTTTTTGAATGTCTGTATAGGATTATTTAGATCATTTTATACCATCTGTTAGTGCTTTTTGTGCAATTAAATGGGTTTTCTGGACTTTTGATTTTGATACCCTATCCTCGGGACAGGTAATCAGTATCTGATCGTTGAGGGTCAGACACCTGAGACCCCTGCCGAACAGCTGTTTGAGACGGCAGCAGCGCTCCTGTGAGCGTCACGGGCATCTTGCAGCTTACCGAGCACAGCACCGTACATCGTATAACAACTGTGCTTGGTATCGCGCTCAACCACTTTCACTTCAATTGGACTGAGTGCGATACCAAGCACAAACATTATACTGTACAATGTACGGCGCTGTGCTTGGTAAGCACGGAGGTGGCATCGCTGCTCACAGCATCGCTGCTCCTTTCTCAAACAGCTGATTGGCGAGGGTCCCACCGATCAGATACTGATGACCTATCCTGAGGATAGGTCATCAGTATCGAAATCCCGGACTGAGTATAGATATCTGTGAAAACGTAAGTCAACTATAATGGGTACTGGAAATGAATATTTGGATAGTCGTTAATGACAAATGTGCACCACAGGGTATGGGTCTACAAACCCCATCAAGAAAAACCCAAGTTATAGATCAAGACAGAGATTCATCTGGCAGTTGCTGGTGTATCATATTAACATTTGGCATTGACAGCTTGAAAAGCAACTTGAATGACAAGATGTCTGAAATCTCTAGTGCATGATCGGATGTGCACGCTGCATCCATTGTCATCAAACCAGTTAACTTGGGATTTTGGAAGGAAACGGAAGTACCCCAGGGGTACTCATGCAAGTACAATCAGAATGTGCAAAGCCTAAGATACTGCTACTCCGAGGCAGTGTTAATCCCTTCATTATAAATGCATTTCATATTTATTTTTTTTCCTTCCTCTCCCCTCCCCCCCCCTGTCTCTGCCCCTTTCTTGGGGGGGGGGGGGCGGGGGGGGGAGGGGAGGGCGGACGCATCACAGGTTCAGGGTGGGGGGGAGGGAGGTTGGTCTGGGGGAATAGTGGTAAGGGGAAAATATATTAAATATACTGAATATTTACTTAATTTACTTGTTTATTGTAATCTGTTTTGATATATTAATAAAGATAATCAATAATAAAAAAAAGCATTTCAAGAACTCTACTAAAGCCACTTTAATGGCTAAAGCTGGATTATATAATATTTAACAAGTAATACACTAGCTACATTAAAATGAATGAAGCTGAGAAGCAAACATTCACACAGCCTATGGGCAGGCATGGCACTATTTTGGAAGAAAAACCCTGTACATCTCATATATACTGTACTAAGCTTCTATTTCACAGCTTTACAAACTAAACACAACTGCCATGGGCATACATTCAAATCATTAGTCCCCATAGCAAGAATCCGATTTTGGCCCCCATGCCCCATCCACAGCTCCTCCCACTACCCATTCTTAGCCCCTCTTCTTGCTCCATGCTGTGCTTGCTGCTGCGTGTTATATAGTGTGCCACCAGGGCCAAACTGAGATTACAAAACAGCTCAGGCACACAAACCCCACCAGCCTTCATACGATATTGCATAAAAATATTGGTGCGCAATTGCACACTGCGGAGGTGAATTTAGATTTTCTTGGTTATGCCCATTTGGAAACCATCAGTACAAGATGGGAAATAAAAGTGGAACACAAAAATGTCTAATCATATGGTCAAGAACATATGTTACCCTCCCCAACAGCAACAAATGCCTCCACAAAAGCATGTGATACCAGCATGTATTTCAAAATACCTTCAATCTGATACCTCCCCAATTTCTTCATAGAAATACATTATAGCACAAAATATCTCCTCAACAGCACCAAATAAGTACCCCCATGAAGTGTAAAATCTCCAGCATTATTGATTCCGGACAACCCCTCCGCCACTGGCAGCAGCATTGTCCCCCTTTAAATGTCACACCTCTGTTTGGGACTTCCATGACAGGAGCAGTGAGGCTGGAGTTGGAGACTAGAAAGTAGAATGGAGTGGATAAAAGGAGGTATGACTGGTCACATATTGCCGATGATTATGTGGTAAAAGTATAATAGATTACACCTCGTACCTCTCATATCAGTGCACTGCTGCAGGGACGTAACTACCACAGCGGCAGACCATGCGACTGCTATGGGGCCCAGGGCAAGAGGGGGCCCAGTCTTAGGGTACTTTCACACTAGCGTTTTTGTTTTCCGGTATTGAGTTCCGTCACAGTGGCTCAATACTGGAAAAAAAATGATCAGTTTTATCCTAATGCATTCTGGATGGAGAACATTCCGTTCAGTATACATCAGGATGCATCAGTTCAGTCCCTCTTACATCTGTAAAGAATAAATCAAGGCAACTGGACTTACTGTAGATTTCTTGAAAACGTTTCACTCGTTCTTCCAACGAGCTTTCTCAATTCTGAGTGACTGTACAAGAATTCTCTGGGAATAAATATGTAACTGAATCAACATCTGGTAATTATACCCAGCATGGGGTCAGAGGTCATTATACCCAGCATGGGGTCAAAGGTGTTGATTCCATTATCCTAATTGGAGTCAGTAGGTGATAATGCCCTCCCAGAAAAAGGTGTCAAGACAGCATTGTATGTGGCAGACAATGGATGTCTAACCCCCCGCCTCTATTCAAGCTTGGCGTCTCCATTTTTACGTAGATGGCCTCCTTCACACCTCGTTTGTACTAATCGGCCTCCTTATCCAAAACACGTACTTGACTGTCTTCAAAGGTGTGACCTGTTTCTTTTAGATGTAAGTACACTGCTGAATGTTGACCAGAGGTTTTGGCTCTTCTATGCTGAGCCATACGTTGATGTAGTTGTTGTTTTGTTTCGCCGATATACAGTTCTGAGCATTCCTCATTGCACTGGACTGCGTACACAATGTTGTCCATCTTGTGTTTAGGCGTTGGGTCTTTTGGGTGAACCAGTTGTTACCTCAGTGTGTTGCTGGGTTTAAAGCAGATGTTTATTAAAAATCCTTTTGAGTTTCTCAGACACCCCCGCTAGATATGGGATAACCATATTCTTGCGTCTGTCATGCTTCTCGCCCTCACTGGTAGTCTTGGTGCTCTTTCTTCTCCTTCCTTCTGTTTTGACAAAGGCCCAATCTGGATACCCACAAGTTTTAAGTGCCCCTCTGAGGTGTTTGAATTCCTTCGCCTTGGCCTCTGTGCTGGTGGGGATTTTCTCTGCCCGGTGGTGTAGAGTCTGGATGACTCCCAGTTTGTGGTCTAGAGGATGGTGGGAATCAAATAGCAGGTACTGGTCTGTGTGTGTTAGTTTTCGATAGACCTCTATTCCCAGCTTCCTTCCCTCTTCTACCAGATGTTGATTTACCAGATGTTGATTCAGTTACATATTTATTCCCAGAGAATTCTTGTACAATCACTCAGAATTGAGAAAGCTCGTTGGAAGAACGAGTGAAACGTTTTCAAGAAATCTACAGTAAGTCCAGTTGCCTTGATTTATTCTTTACAGATATACCATGACCTGGATAAATGAGAACCTTCACAGACACAGTCACTCTTACGTTTTTTGGCCAGAGAAAATACTGCAGCATGCTGCAGTTTTCTGTCCGGCCAAAAATCCTGAACACTTGCCGGAATGCCGGATCCGGCATTAATTTCCATTGAAATGCATTAATGCTGGATCCGGCCACAAGTGTTCCGGCAAAACTGATCCGGTTTTGCGATCTGCGCATGTGCAGACCTTTAAAAATGAGAAAAAAATAAATACTGAATCCATTTTTCTGGATGACAACCGGAAAGACGGATCCGGTATTGCAATGCATTTGTGAGACGGATCCGCCACTGCACTGCTGTATATAATATATTATACATATTGTGAGACAATGACAGACCTCATATACACTGAACAAAAATATAAAGGCAACACTTTTGGTTTTGCTCCCATTTTGCATGAGCTGAAACCAAAGATCTGAAACATTTTCTACATACACAAAAGACCCATTACTCTCAAATATTGTTCACAAATCTGTCTAAATCTGTGTTAGTGAGCACTTCTCCTTTGCCGAGATAATCCATCCCACCTCACAGGTGTGGCATATCAAGGTGCTGATTAGACAGCATGAATATTGCACAGGTGTGCCTTAGACTCTCCACAATAAAAGGCCACTCTGGCTATGGATGCCTGAGCTTGGGGGAACCCAGCGACACCTGAAGAAGAGAGGGTCGCATGGTCAGAGTCAGGAGGACTGCTAGTCTATATCCCCCCAAGGTATTTCGCTGGTTCCACCAGGAGGACTGGTGGGTTGCACTGGTCACAGCTAGGGTTCTGTCTGACCGAAGCCAAATAGCTTAGTGTGTTCACTGGCCTAGTATAATGAGTTCCTAGCCGGGCAAGCGTTTATTGTTTTGTGTTGATGTAGCACATTGTGAAGTAAAGCTGCGACTTCATGGTGCCAAGTGACGCCAAACTTGGAAATGTGATGAGCTGTGTGACAAATAAAGCACTGTTTGAGTTTGAAAAACCCCTGTTTGATGAGGTCTGTCATTGCTGACCCCTGAAGGAGAGAGCGATCCCTTACAATATCTGTATGCACTGCATCTATTATACTGTATAGTATATGCAGTGTGTGTGTATATAATTATAGTATGTACAGCAATGTACTGATGTGAGAGGTACAAGGTATAATAGATGCAGTATGTACAGGCAGAGGTTGTGCTACATGTTTTCCAGAAAAGTAAAAATACTGCTCTTAGCAATTTTGAGGAGTATTTTTAGCTGAGGAGGAGTACACATTTTGTGCTAATTCATATATATAATAGGACTACATAATGTTAAAAGATTGCTATTTATGCAGGGATATCATTACTACTGTATAATGTCTTCCGTACATAAATAGCAAATGTAGACAATTTTAAATTGATCCAACATCATACACTAAACATAAGACCACTACCACCATAGAGCTAGATACACAATGCCCACCTAACACGATACACAATATTCACATAACACTGCCACACACATTGCTTCCATATGCAGTTGCCCTATTACAGAGTCAGAGTAATTATTTGGTTATAACTGCCCTGTTCCTGCTGTGTATTCACCTCGGACTCAGTGACCCCGACCAGGGGCTTATAGATGTACTAGTGCCCTCATTGCTCACAGCACCTCTTACAAGAGACTGCTTACCAGACCAGGCCGCCAGTCCACTAGCAGCCTCCTTACCAATAAAAAAGCTCGATATGTAGCTCTGCTACATGCCCATTACACACATAGCACTGTTACATGCCCATCACACACAGTTTTGCTACATACCCATTACACACAGAACTGCTACATGCTGTTTACACACAAAGCTCTACGTCATGCCCATTAAACACAGCACTGCTACATGCTCATTACACACATAGCTTTGCTACATGCTCATTAAACACACAGCACTGCTACATGCCCATTAAACACAGCACTGCTACATGCTCATTACACACATAGCTTTGCTACATGCTCATTAAACACACAGCACTGCTACATGCCCATTAAACACAGCACTGCTACATGCTCATTACACACATAGCTTTGCTACATGCTCATTAAACACACAGCACTGCTACATGCCCATTGCACACACAGCACTGCTACATGCCCAACTCTGCTATATGCCCATTACACAGAGAGAGCACTACTATGTTCACATTACACATAGAAAACTCCACAGTATATTCATTACACTTACATAGCCCTGCTTTATATTGTACACATGCTCCACACATGCACAGCGTCAGGTCATAGTGGGCTTCTACACTGATTACATCCTACCCTGAAGCTGTGCATTGCCAGAACTTAGTGCAGCACAGGAGCCCGGAAAAGAAGTCCAGAGAGCGGTGAGGAATACCAGTGCTAGGCACCATACTCACAGCTCCATGGCACCTGAAAAGAAGTCCATTTGTCCTCCTCCCGTACCCCTTCCTGAGTTTGGGCCCCATAGCAATCGCTTCCCCTGCTTCCATGGTAGCAACACTCCTGCTGTCAACCTTGATGATACATGTTCTTTCCATATAGAAAGTGTTTCTACAAAACAATGAACAACTTTCTGGCCTTCATGTATCAGAGCAGTCAGGTAATTGTTGTTTGTGCCATCTCCACGTCCAAGCAAAGTACAGAAGTCATTGTTTGCTTGTTTCCTCTCTGTTCAAGTCTCATATTTACAGGAGGAGGAACGTGCGCACCGAAGCACCTACTGTATGTTATGCTTCTCATGATAGTATGATTAGCATGTCCTAACAAAACATATATAATTTACATAGACCTTAACAGACGTAGTTTGAGGAAAGTTGGCTCTTCCTCATATGTTTTTTTCTTCTTCTTCTGGATCATTCTTGTGTGTTCAGAGGATGAACTGGGTGGAAGTACAGTAGGTCTTATTTCTGCCTTACAAACAATATTATTATGATATGTTACTGTGCTGTGCATTATATAATAATATTGATTACAAATTTTATTTCTTAGTTTTTTTTAACGTTCTAGAACTATGTTATTGGGATCGACTCAATAATTTTGCAATGGCATTGTGTTGTCATAGCAACAGTGAGTCTTGCGGATTTATATGCATCTCTTCACAGTTGGCAATAGTAAAAACATTGCAGGCAAAATTAATTCCAAGGGACCAGTCGTGAACCAGCACTGTTATGTAAAATTGCTGCCATAGCACCGCTCAAGTACAGCTTGATTGTTACAAGTTCATATATAATATTTATCTGTGCTTTCTGGTAAGAATAGCATGGACCGTACTGGAAATAATTTGCAGTTCTGAATGGCTTTTTTGTGCAATCAATACCTGAAGTCAATTGCTAGTTGACTTTCTTACTGATTTAAGAAACAAAGCATTGCTTATCGCTATCTGCTGAGAGAGTACTGCAGGTGCAATATATCGTTTATACATAGTTTTAAAATTATCGCACACCCTTTGTTTCAGTTTCTAACTGTTTTTAAGGTTTCTGCATACTGCCAGTGAATGAAGAGATGCTTGCTTACATGCTTGCTGAAAATCTGCCCTGATTATATTTGCAGAAGGGCATACATGGTTCCATGAATAGTGCATGAATTCAGAAAAAGCACAAAAACACTAAGAGATAGCTGTGGTCCAGACCGCAGGAGTATCAGTTGAACCTACAGGCCTGAGGAGGTCAAAGGCCCCCCCTTCCCACATAAGATGATACAAGTGTTATAAGTGACACTTGGTAAGTGGAGGTATTGTTTTACACATTTCCAATGGGGCCCAGGAGATTCAAGGTCTTTATGTTATCCACCAAGCTAAGGAGAGAATGAATTATCATAAAAATTAAGCTGTATGTGGCTTGGGCAACATTCTATATTCCAATCCAAGTGCGATTACTAGTGTAAAGTAACCACACCGGACTGGAAGGAATACTGCTGACACAGTGTAACATAGTTCAACATAACTATATTATTACTCCAAGGAGGTACATATCAGGGTTGCCATCCATCTAGAAATAAATGGAAAGTCCAGTCCATTAAAAAAAATGGATGTTTCCATGATTTTTTATTTTTTTTGAGGCTGGTAGTACTTGATGATTGTGATTGTGATTGTGAAAGTATTTAATAGTATTTTAATCAAGGTAATGAGTTCCTATCAGTATATTGAGTTTTAGACATACATGTAATATGTTCTTTTTCATTAATTATGAATTCTAGCTTGTCTGTAAAAATGTTGGCTGTTCGTGATTTTTGAATATGTTGTTCAGAAAGAGAAAAATTCTGGTTAACAACCCTGGTAAATGTATTGATATCTTAGCAGTGATAGGAATGCATTCAATAGGCATATAAGTGTCACTCACAATGAAGCATACACCCTTGGCTCTTTCAGCATACAACTTTGTAGACTCTCCATATGTATCACAGCGGGCATAGAGGGTAGTTTATAAATCTCTTCCCTGATAAAGGGGTATTCTCTTGGGTCTGTACTCCACAGTACTATAATCTGTACTATACTCTTCCTTTGTTAGTCGCAGGCAGCTCTTATGCACACCTTCCAAAAAGTTCTACTTTTTTCTTGTCAGTCCACAGAATGTTTTCCCAAAAGGCTTGATGATTATCAAGATGTTTTTTTTGGCAAATGTGAGATGGGCGTTTATGTTCTTTTTGATCAGCATTGGTTTTCATCTTGGAACTCTCCCATGGATACCATTTTTGCAGAGTCTCTTCCTTATTGTTGAATTATGAACACTGACCTTAACTGAGTCAAGTGAGGCCTGCAGTGCTTTAGATGTTGCTCTGGGTTCTTTTGTGATCTCCTGGATGAGTCGTCGATGCGCTCTTGGAGTAATTTTGGTAGGCTGGCCACTTCTGGGAAGGTTCTCCACTGTTCCATGTTTTCTCCAGTTGTGGATAATAGCTCTCACTGTGGTTTGCAGGAGTCCCAAAGCCTTAGAAATGACTTTGTAACCTTTTCCAGACTGATATATGTAATGACTGTCTTTCTCATCTGTTCTTGAATTTCTTCAGATTGGGGCATGATGTGTTGCTTTTTGAGATCTTTTAGCCTACTTCATGTTGTCAGACAGGTTCTGTTTAGGTAATTTCTTGATTCTACAGGTCTAGCAGTAATCAGGCCTTGGCTAGTGAAATCAAACTCAGCTTTCCAAAAACTGTGGTTAATCACAGTTAAGTCATGGGGGGAGAGGGCTCAATTATTTTTCTCACATAGGACCAGGTTCTTTGGGATAGCTTTTTTCCCTGTTAAAATCATCATCTAAAAACTATGTTTTGTATTTACTCAGATTGTCTTTGATATTCAAATTTGCTTGATAATCTGAAACATTTAAGTGTGACAAATGTGCTGTAAGGTGTCAAATACTCTTTTACAGCACTATAATTAGTCCTGTGTTGTGTTGCCCATCTGAGGTTGTATTTACCTAATTGTAAGACCTTCTAAGGACCAGATGTTTTTTATTATGTCCTTATGCATAAATCATAGAATTCAAAGAAAGTGTACATTGTTTTTCTCATACCTTTATACAGGTGTGGCTGAGAAAGCAAGTCACAATCAATAAAAGTAGGATTTAAGGTTCGATATGCTGTATGATAGGGATTAATTAGTTGGATTTACTTTCTAATCTATTTGTATATTAATGCTGTTCAAGAGAAGGGAAAACATCTGCTTATTCATTTGGGCATGATCGTTTATGGAATGTTTGATGCAACAAACATGTTTTTGCACAATCAATAGAGAACATTGGGAACAAAGATTGCCAGACAGCAGAGAAGTTGAATACAGAACATCTGCTTGTGTTTTTCTTTTCTCCTTTCCCCCAAAAACTTTTTATGCCACCTATTTTGCTTTATGAATGTGATGGTTATTTATTTGTTTGGTATATTGAAAGCATGAGGAGATAAACCATTGTATATATTAGTTTACATGAAACATAAACATGTTGCTTGTTAATATTTATAACTTGCAGGAAGTGAATTGGTTATTACCCATTGAGCAAATGTTGCGGTCTTACCAGGAAAAGGTCTGAATGTATTTCATTATGATAAACAATACAATATAGAACATTATATCCTGCTGGTTGAAGCAGCCTAGCAATTAGCCCAAGCAGTATTATATTATGATTCCTATATTAGCAACTTGCAACACTGACCTCACATTCACCTGTCACATATTTACTACTCCAAGCATGCTCATTATGTAAAGTGTGATCTATTCTGCTGGGCAAAAACAAAGACCTTTTAGTAAGTAGAAAAATTAAGTAAAACTCATATAATTAATCAGCATATGAAATATATATTATACAAAGTAAACTGCATTCCAGTGACTAAAATCTGAAGTTTTGATGATTCTTTTATGAAACAAAATCCCATCTTGTGTATAGTAGCCGAGATATAGACACGTTTGCACATGTATACAGTGCACCAGTAGGACCCAGAGTTCCCATAAGACATATTAAAGCCACATCATAATTAATACTTCATATAATCTGGACATTTTATTACTAAACCATTCCTATCATTCTAACTTTTTTTTTTGCAGAAATCAGCAGTACACGTGTACTTTGCAATATATGTTATTATGGAAAGTATGTTTCATCTGTACTATAAAGCATAATAAAGGATGCCAAAGTGATTTCATAGAGGAGGTTGACTTTCTTTATCTCTTGAATATTTCCCTATTTATAAAAGTTGCTGACATTAGCTGTCTGATAGATTGTGAGGACTCAGCCAGTGCTCAGCTTTTTTATACTTTCAGTACTAGTTTACACTGCTATCAATTTCATAGACCAACTCAAAAAATGATAATAAAATATTATAGAATTCAAGAAGCACTGAATAATGCATTTCAGTAAGTTGTAATTGCACTACAAAAGTTTAGGGCCCCTTTCACACGAGCGAGTTTTCCGCGTAGGTGCAATGCGTGACATGAACACATAGCACCCGCACTGAATCCTGACCCATTCATTTCAATGGGTCTGTGTACATGAGCCTTTTTTTTTTCACACATCCGTTCTGCGTTGCGTGTAAAACGCAGCATGTTCTATATTCTATGTTTTTCACGCAGCCCTGGCCCCATAGAAGTGAATGGGTCTTCAGTGAAAAACGCATTGCATCCGGAAGCAAGTTAAGATGCTATGCATTTTTCACTGATGGTTGCTAAGAGATGTTGTTTGTAAACCTTTAGTTTATCACACATGTGAAAAACGCATCAAAACGCATTAAAGCCGCGCGAAAAAAACTGAACAACTGAACACAATCGCAGACAAAACTAACTGAACTTGCTTGCAAAATGGTGCAAGTTTCACTGAACGCACCCTGAACTTATCCCGACCTAATCCGTCACGCTCGTGTGAAAGAGGCCTAAACTATGCAGGGTACGTTCTTAGAATTCTATACAGGTTTCAGAGGGGAAAAAATGTGATTACAGTTGGACACAATTGAAATTGGGTATGGTAATATGTGATCCATGGATACAAAATTTTGTCACATGAATAAAGTTGCTATGGCTGAAAACACAACATAGAACAAAACATACAATGCAACAGCACTCTGCAAACCAAATAAAGTACAAAAATGTATCAACCTATCTACCATGACCAAAAAGCACTTTAGAGTAAATAATAGAGGGAAGGGAGGAAGAAGGAGCATGTTGCAGTGTCACTGCTTAAGCCTGGATTTAAAATTCTGTCTTTGAGAGTTCTGTGCTGCCAGAGGGCAAAGGGAGTATCTAGCGGGCATACAGATGTAGTAGAGTTAACACACATGCTTTCTGAGACGTGTTATCTTAACTAAATGCGTTAAGAAAACACCCTCAATTGTTTTTCAATGGCTTTTGTATCAAGATAACGCTAAAGTTTGTGTGTTAACCCTGCTACATCTGTATATGGTCAGAGAATACAACACAGCTCCACAAGTAGAGCCCAATCAGCAAGTTGGAAAATGCACACTTACAGAATGTGGTGGAGGGATGGCTACACTACATTTTAAATACATCTACTGAGCTGCCTAAAGTGGAGTTTATCATAGAAAATGTCTTCAGATGCAACCTACAGTATCCCAAAAAATCCAGCAGTGCTTAAAGAGTACCTCCAGTTATAAGTTTTCAGAAATGAATAGTACAGGGGAAACTCGAAAAATTGTGCAAAGTTCATTTATTTCAGTCATGCAACTTAAAAGATGAAACTAACATATGAGATAGACTCATTACATGCAAAGAGAGATATTTCAAGCCTTTATTTGTTATAATTTGGATGATTATGGCTTACAGTTTATGAAACCCCAAAGTCACAATCTCAGGTACCCTTTCCTCAGGGGATATGGACTAATTAGCTGACTAGAGTGTGACACTGAGCCTAAAATATTGAACCTTTTTACAAAATTCTAATTTTAAGTTGCATTAATGCAATTCTTTTTAATTTGCATTACTGAAATAAATGGACTTTTGCACGATATTCTAATTTTTCGAGTTTCACCTGTACATGTGAATATAAGAAACTTTGCAATCTATCTTATAAAAAAATTGTACTTCCACCTGGGCCTCTCAGGCTGCTGTTCTCCTCCTTCCCTTCACTCAGCCTCTTATCTCTATTTGTGGTCATGGCTACGGCCAAGAGGTATCCGAAGAACCCTAGGGAGAGAAACAACGGGAACAACCTAACCCAGCTAGGCGTGTCTTAGCTGACCTGACTAAATGGCTAGTTGTGTGCCCTAAGCCATCATCGTGGGTAGGCCTATAAGTGGGCATACCCTGTGGAAATGAGAAGATAAGGGAGGGTGGGGCACCTGAAAACACACGCCTGTAAGTGAGGGTGTGGCTCGTATATGAAGAGCCTCCGCCCCTCCCACAAATGCAGGCTGACTAATCAGCCTTACCAACTTGTGGTCATGGCTACGGCCAAGAGGTATCCGAAGAACCCTAGGGAGAGAAACAACGGGAACAACCTAACCCAGCTAGGCGTGTCTTAGCTGACCTGACTAAATGGCTTGTTGTGTGCCCTAAGCCATCATCGTGGGTAGGCCTATAAGTGGGCATACTCTGTGGAAATGAGAAGATAAGGGAGGGTGGGGCACCTGAAAAAACACACCTGTAAGTGAGGGTGTGGCTCGTATATGAAGAGCCTCCGCCCCTCCCACAAATGCAGGCTGACTAATCAGCCTTACCAACTTGTGGTCATGGCTACGGCCAAGAGGTATCCGAAGAACCCTAGGGAGAGAAACAACGGGAACAACCTAACCCAGCTAGGCGTGTCTTAGCTAACCTGACTAAATGGCTTGTTGTGTGCCCTAAGCCATGATCGTGGGTAGGCCTATAAGTGGGCAAAAACCAAGCCAAGTAGGGTAGAAAAGGAATTCGAATGGCATGTGCAAACTAATCCCCAAGCCAACTGCAAGGCGTCAGGGATCTAGAGCGAAAATTCGGGGTATATGAGGCAAGACCAGTAGGAGACCTACAACCCATCTTGTGGATGACAAGGCCAGAGACATGATGCTCAATATTGCGGATACTGCCCCAAAGTGGAATGGAGGATCGGGAATACGTTGTGAAATGGATCATAAAAACCAACTGAAACTTGTAAAGTTTGGTTCTAGTGCGAGTACTGGCAATGCCCTAGCCTCAGGAGATCGTGGGACTGCAACCTAACTGCCTAGACTATGCAGGAATGAGGGCCAAAAAGAACCATGTAGATAGGAAGAGAATCCTTGAATAGTTCCCCAGACAACAGCTATCTGCTAGCCGTGGTCCGCGCGTTGTTCTACTGTGTGCCCCTGAGAATTGTTTTTACGCTTGAGACGTGAAGACCGACCTACTATCTGAATCTTCTACCATGAGGAAATGCTGGACCTTGTCCAAAATCCGATTCAACGTGGTTGTAGGGAGTCTGAGGTTAGTGCGGCAAGAAGCTACGAAGCCATAATATATAAGATTCTGTCTATGCCCTCCCATGAGTGAGGGAATGCAATGCAATGAAACTACCGGCGAAAATGAATTCCTGGTCGAGGTAAAAAGGCAAAGACTTTGGTTGACAAGATATGATCGACTACGATCAGAGACTGAAATGTTAGAGGGAATTGCCCTACTTGTTCTTCCTCTGGCAGAACCTGAACGAAAGCATGAACAATTAAAGAAAGACGAAATATCTGCGTAAGACATGACAATGATGCTGGATTATTAGGAAATTAGGGAAGCAGGTATGTATGCGATACATAGGGGCCAAATCAGCCCAAATGCACAGATGGACAACCAACCAGGCAATCAGCCCAGCAGGACCGAAAACAGTCATCGGGCCCCCAAAGCCATGGGGCCGAAGCTGTCATCGGGCCCCCGAAGCCATGGGGCCGAAGCTGTCATCGGGCCCCCGAAGCCATGGGGCCGAAGCTGTCATCAGGCCCCCGAAGCCATGGGGCCAAAGCTGTCATTGGGTCCCCGAAGCCATGGGGCCGAAGCTGTCATTGGGCCCCCGAAGCTGTCATCGGGCCCCCGAAGCCATGGGGCCGAAGCTGTTATCGGGCCCCCGAAGCCATGGGGCCAAAGCTGTTATCGGGCCCCCAAAGCCATGGGGCCGAAGCTGTCATCGGGCCCCCGAAGCCATGGGGCCAAAGCTGTCATCGGGCCCCTGAAGCCATGGGGCCGAAGCTGTCATCGGGCCCCCGAATCCATGGGGCCGAAGCTGTCATCGGGCCCCCGAAGCCATGGGGCCAAAGCTGTCATCGGGCCCCTGAAGCCATGGGGCCGAAGCTGTCATCGGGCCCCCGAAGCCATGGGGCCGAAGCTGTCATCGGGCCCCCAAAGCCATGGGGCCGAGTTTTTATTTTATTTTTATAATTATAACTATAAAAAGTGACCTGAATAAGGTGCAGGTGAAATTAAACCATGAGCCTGACCGATGTGGCAGGCGATACCTAAGATAAACTACGTGGCCTGAATAACATGCAAGGCGAAATATCGTTAGGAACGAGACCTGACCGACGTGGAAGGTGACCCCAATATGAGTTCAACTGCATGACCTGAAAAGACGAAGGGAAACGTGACAGAAAATAGAGATAATAACGGACATTAACTAAAATGAAACCTGAATAACATAAGCTGGCAAGCAGGTAAAGATATGAGTCATTCATTCAGATATGAGTCATTCAAAAGCATAGCTGCACAGGTGGACAGACAACCATTGGTCGGACCCCTGAAGCCATGGGGCCGAAGCAACCACCAGGGGCATGTGGGGCCGGGCAGCCGCCGGGATGCGAACCTTAGAATTAAGGACGGCTGGGGAAAAGATTGGGGCTTAACCCAACGGGTTTAGTAATCAACCGGGAGTCGATAACCTAGAAAGACAAAGACATGGGGTAAAGCTTCTTAACGAAATGAGGCTGAAATGAACCGCAAGTACTAATCTGTATAATATAAATGAACAAAAGAAAACTTCTGAGGGTGTGCCATGGAAAATAGTATCAGATGGCCGTATGACCTACCAATGTCGATGACAATTGTGAAATCCTCTAAGCCAAGAGCCATGCGTGAGAGTCCCTTATGGCGGGAGCCATGCGTGAAAGCCCCTTATGGCGGGAGCCATGCGTGAGAGCACCTTATGGCAGGAGCCATGCGTGAGAGCCTATTATGGCGGGAGCCTTGCTTGAGAGCCCATTATGGCAGGAGCCATGCATGAGAGCCCCTTATGGCGGGAGCCATGCGTGAGAGCCCCTTATGGCGGGAGCCATACGTGAGAGCCCCTTATGGCGGGAGCCATACGCGAGAGCCCCTTATGGCGGGAGCCATGCGCGAGAGCCCCTTATGGCGGGAGCCATGCGCGAGAGCCCCTTATGGCGGGAGCCATGCGCGAGAGCCCCTTATGGCGGGAGCCATGCTCGAGAGCCCCTTATGGCGGGAGCCATGCGTGAGAGCCCCTTATGGCGGGAGCCATGCGCGAGAGCCTCTTATGGCGGGAGCCATGCGTGAGAGCCTCTTATGGCGGAACAAGTATCAGATGACCGTGCGAACTATGAATGACGATGCCAGTCGTGAGGTCCTATAAGCGAAGAGCCACTCGTGCGAGCCTCTTTTTTTTAATAAACCACTTATGCAGCACCAGAATGCCTTGGGGACTCGCATAACCATGACCCCCTCCAACAGCAAACCTGGAACACTAACCGGCCTACAACCATGTCGTACCCCTAACAAACAAAACATTTAAAAAAAAACGGTCATGGGGCCCCCGGAGCCATGAAACCGGATCAGTCATAGGGCCCCCGAAGACAGAGGGATGACGTTGCGGTGACGATAAGTAATTAAAACGTAAGCCGGACCTGATGGCATATGAAGCGACTTGAATGATTGGATTGGCTAGAAGGTGGCCTAAAGTAGATGACTGCCAACAGGCGTTAAAAATATAGACATTAGTAATCCGAAGCACGTGCATACATAAAACACTAACCACTGCGAACCATAAACGTAAACATGAAATTGAAGTTGAGTTTGGAATCCAAATGCGGAAAAATGCCCTGTGAAATCCTAAAGGGACTCATTGGAATTTGGGCCCCTTTGTGCACCTAGGCTGCAAAAAAGTGTCACACATGTGGTATCGCCGTACTCAGAAGAAGTAGGGCAATGTGTTTTGGGGTGTGATTTTACATATACCCATACTGTGTGTGAGAAATATCTCTGTAAATGACAACTTTTTCCATTTTTTTTTATACAAAGTTGTCAATTTACAGAGATATTTCTCTCAGCCAGCATGGGTATATGTAAAAATACACCCCAAAACACATTTCCCTACTTCTCCTGAGAACGGCGATACCACATGTGTGACACTTTTTTGCAGCCAAGATGCGCAAAGGGGCCCAAATTCCAATGAGTACCTTTAGGATTTCACGGGGCATTTTTACGCATTTGGATTCTGTGAGGGGCATGGTGAGTTTATGTAAGATTTCATTTTTTGTCACAAGTTAGTGGAATATGAGACTTTGTAAGAAAAAAATTAAAATAAAAAATCAATTTCAACTAACTTGTGCCAAAAAAAAAAATCTTCTATGAACTCGCCATGCCCCTCAAAAGTGATCTTTATAGCGCCGCAGCGATTTTACGGTGTTTTTGCAGTGATCATAAAAAAATAATTTATGTCACTGCGGTGGGGCGGACTGAACGCAAGTGTGCGCACAAGATCAGGCCTGATCGGGCGAACACTGCGTTTTTTGTAGAGCCTAAGGTGACCCTAATGTACTGATATAGATCTGATTGCGATCAGTCTTGATCACTTACAGATACTATATAGTACTAGTGCTGATTAGCGACAGCGATGACGCTAATCAGCGACTAATCAGTAACTGCGGTGCGGTGGGCTGGGCGCTAACTAACTGGCGGTGATAAGGGACCCTTAGGCCCCATTCACACGTCCGCAATTCTGTTCCGCATTTTGCAGAACGGAATTGTGGACCCATTCATTTCTATGGGGACAGACTTTGTCCTGCTCGGATCCGGAATTGCGGATCTGCACTTCCATTCCGCAAAAATATAGAACATGTCCGCAATTGCGGACAATGAACAGGCATTTTCTATATAGTTCTGGCAATGTGCGGATCCGCAAAATGCGGATAGCACATTGCCGGTGTCCGTGTTTTGCGGATCCGTGGATCCGCAAAACACATACGGACGTCTGAATGGAGCCTTACAGGGGGGTGATCAATGGCAGGGGGGTGACAGGGGGTGATCAGGGAGTCTATATGGGGTGATCAGGGGTTAATAAGGGGTTAATAAGTGACAGGGGGTGTAGTCTAGTGTGGAGCTTGGTGCTACTTACAGAGCTGCCTGTGTCCTCTGGTGGTCAATCCAAGCAAAAGGGACCACCAGAGGACCAGGTAGCAGGTATATTAGACGCTGTTAACAAAACAGTGTCTAATATACCTTTCTGATGCGATTTTTTAAACATCTACAGCCTGCCAGTGAATGATCAGCGCTGGCAGGCTGTAGTTTAACTTCAGAGCTGCACGCCGCTTTGAATGCGCGCGTTCAAGCGAAATCTCGGGTCTCACGAGATGACGCCAATAGGCGTCGCTGAGACCTGAGAGCGCCGCCGTACTGACGCCTATCGGCATTAGTGTGGCGGCAAGAGGTTAAAGGACCTTAACATGTATAGCTTGGAAGAAAGACGAGACAGAGGGGATACGATAGAAACTTTTAAATACATAAAGGGAATCAACAAGGTAAAAGAGGAGAGAATATTTAAAAGAAGAAAAACTGCTACAAGAGGACATAGTTTTAAATTAGAGGGGCAAAGGTTTAAAAGTAATATCAGGAAGTAGTACTTTACTGAGAGAGTAGTGGATGCATGGAATAGCCTTCCTGCAGAAGTGGCAGCTGCAAATACAGTGGAGGAGTTTAAGCATGCATGGGATAGGCACAAGGCCATCCTTCATATAAGATAGGGACAGGGGCTCTTCATAGTATTCAGTATATTGGGCAGACTAGATGGGCCAAATGGTTCTTATCTGCCGACACATTCTATGTTTCTAGCTTAACATCTTTCCTCAATGTTTAATACAACCCTCTGCTGTTCTTCTATTCCATGAAGTTGTAGAGCCAGAAGTACATCACACATAATGATGAGACAAAGCATGCATCATTCTCCCGTGTATAAGAACATTATTGACAGAGTTGTATGAGGTTATTTATTGTATCTGTCACTGGGAAACTCTTCAGCAAATTCTATCACTACATAACCTTGTTTCTAAACATTTATAAGAAAAGAAAAAAAAGCTAAAAAAGTGAAAAACTTACTGGAACGACATTCATTAGAAACAATTTGTTTCACTACAAAATAAGCCTGGAGTGAAAGTGACATTATAAAAATATTATCAGGAGCAGGAGGCTGTACATCATGTTGCTTGTTTTTGTTTTACTGCTTTAGGATGCCCGCTGGACTTGCCCAGTCACGAAACTGCACCATGGGAGTTCCACTAACAAGCAGAGGTTCTCCATTAGCTTCACATGGGTCTCCTGGTGGGATGACAAATTGTACCAATGTTGTCAGACCTGTTCTCCCTATTACCGTACCTCAGATACATGCTCACCAATCTCCAATATCCTCTCAGAACAATTCATCCAAGATCTCCAACCAGCAAGCTATTAACCACACACGCACCTGTGTGCAGATGGGTAAGTAGAAGAATGAAACAGAAGGCTGCTGTTGTTTCCTTGCCCAAATATATAAAGTTTATATGTTCCCAGAGCAGCATGCAAAAGTACAGAATTGGTGATAGCAGCAGCAGAGGACCATTTGCTAATGTAAGCTGATGACATATCTTCTTCAGAAGCAACGACTGGCTGTGCCACTATAAAAAATGTGACCAGATAGTACTGAAAATCTGCCTTGCAGCCCCAGCCCTTGCTGTCTAACATGGGGCTTGAAACAGGACACACTGGCGCAACCACATCTAGCCTTTTTGTGGACAGACGAGATGTGGTGCTTTAGCTACTACAAGATGTTCTGCTGCTGCATTTCTCGGTTTAGTTAGATCTTGAGGTTAGTTATCACTTTGTTGACATCTGCATTGGAGGATCTGTCACATTGGATGGAAAAAATAGAGCATTCAGTCAATACAGCACTATTTTTATGGTAAAATGATGGACACCGTGACGAAACCTGATAGACCCCATTATAAGTCAGTGGGGTCCATCAATGGTCATTCTGTTGAGTGATGGATGTGTCGCAGCAGATGTAAGCTCAGTCTATTAATTGTGTTCTTCATTAGTAATATGCTGTACTGCATAGATTGCACAATTCATCTGTAGGACCCATTGAAAAATGGACAAATCTGTAGTGGTTTAGTCAGGGCATCAGTGATGATTTAGGTAAAATCCGAATCAGGGGTCTGTGCAGAATTGCATTACAAGGGAAAATTGGATTATCAGACAAATGATCATGAGTAGCCAAGCAGACACGTTGTCAGAGGACAGGGTAGGAGAATGATTAGGAACAATGTGGGGAAAGTCACTGGAATGCTTTAAAAAGAGATTAACCAGTATGACAGGTGCCAAGAAGGGTTTTTATAAAGGTTACTGGACTTTGGGTTAGAGAAATCGGTGTCAAAAATTTCTGACTATTTCCTTGATTTTGCCATAGCTATTTCAGTACCAGATGTTACAGAGAAACCCCAGCCTTATCTTGAATATATTTAACATTTTCTCCTCTCAATTTTTTAGCTTTCTAAATTTAAAGTAGGTTTTATAGTTATTTTGAGCATGTTGATTGTATTGATCACTTTTTATTGGGTTTTGTTGAAATGCATATATACTGTATGTCGTAAATATATATATATACATATATATGTGATTTACAGTATATATATATATATATATATATATACACACACACACAATGTAAATCATTAGAGGTATTTATTTGTTAATGGATGTTAAGATGTTATATTTTTTTCCGTTCTTGAACACCTCCTTCAGCACAACCTCAAGAACGTCCCACAGCGACTGTATCACCTATAAGGACTCACAGTTCACCATCTCGACTTCCTGCTAGCCCAAACAGGGCACAGTCAACTGCTTCTCCACAACACTTGTCCCAGCAGCACTCCTCTGTACAGACTTCTATAGCAGTACACTGCACTCGGCCAGTTATCCCATTAACTTCAGCGGCAGCAGCCATCACGCCTCCAAATGTTACTGCAGCCAGCATTAGTGCTGAAGCTTCCAATGGTCCGGTCAACTGTATGCCAACTGGCAGCCCTACAAACACAGGCTGCAAGACAGAAGAGAGGAAGATTGAGAAGGTAAGTGTCTTTTTGGTTTCAGGCCTTGTGCACCCAAGCAGTAATATGTCTCTATTGTGTATGTGCATTGTGTATGGCACTGCAATCCCATAGAGGTTCAATGATCCTTTGCTTTACCCCTGAATGGCTTAGATTTTATTAATGAGGCATTTGGTCATATTGTTTTGTGTTTCCTCTTATGCCATGTAGTGAAGATATTTTTTTATGGTGATTGGTAAGCAGCGTAAATAAAAATACAGGTGAAGGGGACACGGTTTGACTGTATGTCTGAAACTCCTGATGGCAGCCCTAGATTGAAGTGTGCTTGAAGCCCTGGTGCTCTAAGAGGCTAGGTCACTCATGATGTTGTATTTATGGGGTAGAGCCTTACACGCCTTGCCACGCCTCAGATGTAGACATGTCATCAGCACACTGAACCAACATGGTGGAAAATGTCATGTGACCACGATGGAGTGAAGGAAAACAGGGCATTACAGATAAACAATCGCTATTAGTAAGTGATAACATGTTGTTTCCTTTCAACTGATGCTGAAAATTGCAAAACCGGAATACACCATTAACCACCTCAGCCCCCAGTGCTTAAACACCCTGAAAGACCAGGCCACTTTTTACACTTCTGACCTACACTACTTTCACCGTTTATTGCTCGGTCATGCAACTTACCACCCAAATGAATTTTACCTCCTTTTCTTCTCACTAATAGAGCTTTCATTTGGTGGTATTTCATTGCTGCTGACATTTTTACTTTTTTTGTTATTAATCGAAATTTAACGATTTTTTTGCAAAAAAATGACATTTTTCACTTTCAGTTGTAAAATTTTGCAAAAAAAACGAGATCCATATAGAAATTTTGTTCTAAATTTATAGTTCTACATGTCTTTGATAAAAAAAAAATGTTTGGGTAAAAAAAAAATGGTTTGGGTAAAAGTTATAGCGTTTACAAACTATGGTACAAAAATGTGAATTTCCGCTTTTTGAAGCAGCTCTGACTTTCTGAGCACCTGTCATGTTTCCTGAGGTTCTACAATGGCCAGACAGTACAAACACCCCACAAATGACCCCATTTCGGAAAGTACACACCCTAAGGTATTCGCTGATGGGCATAGTGAGTTCATAGAACTTTTTATTTTTTGTCACAAGTTAGCGGAAAATGATGATTTTTTTTTTTTTTTTTTTCTTACAAAGTCTCATATTCCACTAACTTGTGACAAAAAATAAAAACTTCTATGAACTCACTATGCCCATCACGAAATACCTTGGGGTCTCTTCTTTCCAAAATGGGGTCACTTGTGGGGTAGTTATACTGCCCTGGCATTCTAGGGGCCCAAATGTGTGGTAAGGAGTTTGAAATCAAATTCTGTAAAAAATGACCTGTGAAATCCGAAAGGTGCTCTTTGGAATATGGGCCCCTTTGCCCACCTAGGCTGCAAAAAAGTGTCACACATCTGGTATCTCCGTACTCAGGAGAAGGTGGGGAATGTGTTTTGGGGTGTCTTTTTACATATACCCATGCTGGGTGAGATAAATATCTTGGTCAAATGCCAACTTTGTATAAAAAAATGGGAAAAGTTGTCGTTTGCCAAGATATTTCTCTCACCCAGCATGGGTATATGTAAAATGACACCCCAAAACACATTCCCCACCTTCTCCTGAGTATGGCAATACCAGATGTGTGACACTTTTTTGCAGCCTAGGTGGGCAAAGGGGCCCATATTCCAAAGAGCACCTTTCGGATTTCACAGGTCATTTTTTACAGAATTTGATTTCAAACTCCTTACCACACATTTGGGCCCCTAGAATGCCAGGGCAGTATAACTACCCCACAAGTGACCCCATTTTGGAAAGAAGACACTCCAAGGTATTCCGTGAGGGGCATGGCAAGTTCCTAGAATTTTTTATTTTTTGTCACAAGTTAGTGGAAAATGATGATTTTTTTTTTTTATTTTTTTTTCATACAAAGTCTCATATTCCACTAACTTGTGACAAAAAATAAAAACTTCCATGAACTCACTATGCCCATCAGCGAATACCTTGGGGTCTCTTCTTTCCAAAATGGGGTCACTTGTGGGGTAGTTATACTGCCCTGGCATTCTAGGGGCCCAAATGTGTGGTAAGGAGTTTGAAATCAAATTCTGTAAAAAATGACCTGTGAAATCCGAAAGGTGCTCTTTGGAATATGGGCCCCTTTGCCCACCTAGGCTGCAAAAAAGTGTCACACATCTGGTATCTCCGTACTCAGGAGAAGGTGGGGAATGTGTTTTGGGGTGTCATTTTACATATACCCATGCTGGGTGAGATAAATATCTTGGTCAAATGCCAACTTTGTATAAAAAAATGGGGAAAGTTGTCTTTTGCCAAGATATTTCTCTCACCCAGCATGGGTATATGTAAAATGACACCCCAAAACACATTCCCCACCTTCTCCTGAGTACGGAGATACCAGATGTGTGACACTTTTTTGCAGCCTAGGTGGGCAAAGGGGCCCATATTCCAAAGAGCACCTTTCGGATTTAACAGGTCATTTTTTACAGAATTTGATTTCAAACTCCTTACCACACATTTGGGCCCCTAGAATGCCAGGGCAGTATAACTACCCCACAAGTGACCCCATTTTGGAAAGAAGAGACCCCAAGGTATTCGCTGATGGGCATAGTGAGTTCATGGAAGTTTTTATTTTTTGTCACAAGTTAGTGGAATATGAGACTTTGTATGAAAAAAAAAAAAAAAAAAATCAGCATTTTCCACTAACTTGTGACAAAAAATAAAAAATTCTAGGAACTCGCCATGCCCCTCACGGAATACCTTGGGGTGTCTTCTTTCCAAAATGGGGTCACTTGTGGGGTAGTTATACTGCCCTGGCATTTTCCAGGGGCCCTAATGTGTGGTAAGTAGGTAAATGACCTGTGAAATCCTAAAGGTGCTCTTTGGAATGTGGGCCCCTTTGCCCACCTAGGCTGCAAAAAAGTGTCACACATGTGGTATCGCCGTATTCAGGAGAAGTTGGGGAATGTGTTTTGGGGTGTCATTTTACATATACCCTTGCTGGGTGAGAGAAATATCTTGGCAAAAGACAACTTTTCCCATTTTTTTATACAAAGTTGGCATTTGACCAAGATATTTCTCTCACCCAGCATGGGTATATGTAAAATGACACCCAAAACACATTCCCCACCTTCTCCTGAGTACGGCGATACCAGATGTGTGACACTTTTTTGCAGCCTAGATGCGCAAAGGGGCCCAAATTCCTTTTAGGAGGGCATTTTTAGACATTTGGATACCAGACTTCTTCTCACGCTTTGGGGCCCCTAGAATGCCAGGGCAGTATAAATACCCCACATGTGACCCCATTTTGGAAAGAAGACACCCCAAGGTATTCAATGAGGGGCATGGCGAGTTCATAGAAATTTTTTTTTTTTGGCACAAGTTAGCGGAAATTGATATTTTTAATTTTTTTCTCACAAAGTCTCCCGTTCCGCTAACTTGGGACAAAAATTTCAATCTTTCATGGACTCAATATGCCCCTCACGGAATACCTGGGGGTGTCTTCTTTCCGAAATGGGGTCACATGTGGGGTATTTATACTGCCCTGGCATTCTAGGGGCCCTAAAGCGTGAGAAGAAGTCTGGAATATAAATGTCTAAAAAATTTTACGCATTTGGTTTCCGTGAGGGGTATGGTGAGTTCATGTGAGATTTTATTTTTTGACACAAGTTAGTGGAATATGAGACTTTGTAAGAAAAAAAATAAAAAAATTCCGCTAACTTGGGCCAAAAAAATGTCTGAATGGAGCCTTACAGAGGGTGATCAATGGCAGGGGGGGGTGATCAATGACAGGGGGGTGATCAATGACAGGGGGGTGATCAATGACAGGGGGGTGATCAGGGAGACTATATGGGGTGATAACCACAGTCATTGATCACGCCCGTGTAAGGCTTCATTCAGACGTCCGTATGCGTTTTGCGGATCCGATCCATCTATCAGTGGATCCGTAAAAATCATGCGGACGTCTGAATGGAGCTTTACAGGGGGGTAATCAATGACAGGGGGGTAATCAATGACAGGGGGGGTGATCAGGGAGTCTATATGGGGTGATCACCACAGTCATTGATCATGCCCCTGTAAGGCTTCATTCAGACGTCCGGATGCGTTTTGCGGATCCGATCCATCTATCAGTGGATCCGTAAAAATCATGCGGACATCTGAATGGAGCTTTACAGGGGGGTAATCAATGACAGGGGGGTAATCAATGACAGGGGGGTGATCAGGGAGTCTATATGGGGTGATCACCACAGTCATTGATCACGCCCCTGTAAGGCTTCATTCAGACGTCCGGATGCGTTTTGCGGATCGGATCCATCTATCAGTGCATCCGTAAAAATCATGCGGACATCTGAATGGAGCTTTACAGGGGGGTGATCAGGGAGTCTATATGGGGTGATCACCACAGTCATTGATCATGCCCCTGTAAGGCTTCATTCAGACGTCCGGATGCGTTTTGCGGATCGGATCCATCTATCAGTGCATCCGTAAAAATCATGCGGACATCTGAATGGAGCTTTACAGGGGGGTGATCAGGGAGTCTATATGGGGTGATCACCACAGTCATTGATCATGCCCCTGTAAGGCTTCATTCAGACGTCCGGATGCGTTTTGCGGATCCGATCCATCTATCAGTGGATCCGTAAAAATCATGCGGACGTCTGAATGGAGCTTTACAGGGGGGTAATCAATGACAGGGGGGTAATCAATGACAGGGGGGTGATCAGGGAGTCTATATGGGGTGATCACCACAGTCATTGATCATGCCCCTGTAAGGCTTCATTCAGACGTCCGGATGCGTTTTGCGGATCCGATCCATCTATCAGTGGATCCGTAAAAATCATGCGGACATCTGAATGGAGCTTTACAGGGGGGTGATCAATGACAGGGGGGTAATCAATGACAGGGGGGTGATCAGGGAGTCTATATGGGGTGATCAGGGGTGATCAGGGGCTAATATGGGTTATTAAGTGACGGGGGGGGTGTAGTGTAGTGTAGTGGTGCTTGGTGCTACTTTACTGAGCTACCTGTGTCCTCTGGTGGTCGATCCAAACAAAGGGGACCACCAGAGGACCAGGTAGCAGGTATATTAGACGCTGTTATCAAAACAGCGTCTAATATACCTGTTAGGGGTTAAAAAAAACACATCTCCAGCCTGCCAGCGAACGATCGCCGCTGGCAGGCTGGAGATCAACTCTCTTACCTTCCGTTCCTGTGAGCGCGCGCGCCTGTGTGCGCGCGTTCACAGGAAATCTCGGCCATCGCGAGATGACGCGTATATGCGTGACTGTGCGCAGCGCTGCCACCTCCGGAACGCGATCCTGCGTTAGGCGGTCCGGAGGTGGTTAAAGAGGACCTGTCACCATTCCTGTTGTCTGTTTTAATAGCTTCATGCATTCCCCATGTAATAACAATTCTGGAGCCTCTATTCTTATGGCTCTATGTTGTTCCATTCCTTTTTTATTACTGCTAGAAGTTATAATTGCTAGCAGTCTTCAGTAAGGATACAGACGGGTGTAACAAGTTGGGGGCGTGTACCTGCACAGTCTGAAAATGGCAGCACTGATTGGATAAAGTGAGACTGTGCAGGTACACACCCCAACTGGTTACCTTCCCTCTGTACCCTTACTGAAGGCTAATAGCAATTCATTCATAACTTATAGTGCAAATAATAAAGGAATGGTATAACATAGAGCCATAAGAATAGATGCTCCAGAATTGTTAGTATGTGGGGAATGGATGTAGCTATTAAAACAGACATGTCAGGAGTGGTGAAAGGTCCTCTTTAAGGATATCTGTGTACTATAATGAACAGAAATAATTTGGTGCTTATAAAAATTCTGACCATGGCAAATGTTTTCAGCCTTGGATGATGTAATAGTTTAATATAAGTTCATTCTGTTTGGATAACTAATTATCGGTATTGAGTTTTCTTTTTATGCCACACATTTCCCATTGATTTGCTCTTTATTTGTGGACAAATGTTCCTGTGCTAATGGAGAACATGCATAGATATCTCTGTAGTTGTTTCATCTATAGAGGGTAAATTGGATGATCGATTCTGTGGTGAGCATGACCATAAAAACAAGGCTTGCCTCAGCATGTAGATGCCCTGGACAAACAGTACTTGGATATTTAATCTCTATTTGTGTAACCTCTGAAACAACCCTAAAATGTGGATCTTAAAGCTACTTTTCTGTTTAGATTAATTTTAAAAAAATGCTTGTTTTCTTCATTATCACATTATGTTGTAAACTTGGACAATGTTGTCACTCTCTTCCAACAAAAAAAAATAATTAAAAAAAATCAAGAAATTTTGCCAACAGGCTTAATTAAAAATCCCCTTACTATTATACATCTAAAGCTACTATGAATATGACTATGTGTCTCCATGTGTACAGACTACAAACATACCACTTGTAGTCTGGCTTCTTTAGAATGCAACCTTCATTCACTGCCTGTTGGACTCCTCTTGTGTGTATACTCCTCCTTTATTTGGCCATACACATTAGATGTATGTTGGACAAGCCTGCCAATTTCGTCGGGATCGGCTGACCATCTAATATGCATGGGGGTCTTCCCACTCTCCTCTGACATCTGATGGGCATGCTGAATTTTGAAATGTCATATGCTTTTGTTCTGAGCGAGATAAACTGTTGCCTTTGGGAGTTTGTTGGTGGCTCCGTGCTCTGTCCCATTAATAAAAGGGCACGCTTGGCCGACAAAACCTGCATATGTATGGGGGGGGAATAATTGTGTATGGCTGGCTTTACATTTGTTGTTCAATCATTTTTATTAAAGAAGTAATCACAAATCGGTAGGACATCATGACCATTTACATTGCAGAATACACATCAAAGTATTGTTCGTTTAGGCTGAATGTGGTTTGTAAGACATGTACAGAATAGCATCCCGCAATCCCAGGAATAATTGACCCACAGTACACATACCTATATGACAAGACAACAACAACACAAGACACACAAGGGTAGAAAGACAAACATGGAAGGTATCCTAACATGAAACCCAATTAGTCATTCCAGAGCATCTGAGGAATTATTGGTCCGAGCTAACCAATCATGGAATGCTTGAGACCCTTTAAAGAGAAGCCATGGTGTCCATAATTTCAAATACTTCTGGTCCCAACCTTCATCCTCTGCTATTAACTCCTCCATCCTACGTATATTTTCGAACGTCTCCAACCATTCCCCAACCTGTGGGGCATCCCGAGACTTCCAGTGCCTCGGCACCACCAAACGGGCCGCCTGAACAAAAAATCTCAGGAGGCCCCGCTTAACTAAACGAATGGGATCTGGAACCATTGAAAGCAAAGCCCCTTCTAGTGTCCATCAGGTCGTGGAACCTGATACCTTATTATATAGATCATTCAGTGCAGTCCAAAAAGGAACAATTTTAGGGCACTGCCACCAAATATGGGACATCGTACTAACAGCCCCCTCACACCTCCAACATGTATTTGAGCATGTCGGATAAAAGGAGTGTAAGACGGCAGGAGTCCTATACCATCTGGAGAGGATCTTATAATTTTTCTCCTGCAGTCCGCAACAGATGGAGGACTTGTGAGACAGCGTAAATGCCTTAACTCATTGTTCTGCAGATAATTCCTTGCCTAATTCTTTCTCCCACGCCCGTACATAGGGACATTCTTGCCGGGTCCCATTATGGATCTCAAATGGGGATGATAAAGCACCATTCACCCTCACCTGGGCTCTTGGCTTATGATATAAAGCCATTATTCTTAGCACCATGTTAGGACCAAGGCCGAATGCCCTCAGGGCCTCCCTCAGGAAATCCCAGTCGACACGGTCAAAAGCCTTTTCTGCGTCGACTGAGAGAAGGCATAAAGGCGTAAAGGCGAGTTCGGCTGGCTTTACATTTGTGCAGGATTTAAAAGAAAAAACTGTATAGTACATGGATTATAAATTATGACCTGTTAGAAAGATAAATGATGTAATCTATAGTGAATGTAATCTTCTTACCAGTGTCTGTAGTTGTGAGTTATCCCTTCTCTTCTGATCCTCAGCTGTGTCATGTGACCAGAAATCAGACTTTTCAAATAACACTGCATGTTATGTGTGGAAAGTAAGCCAGTTTCTCTATGTATTCCTATGGGAGCCTCACTCTCAGTCTCATAGGAATAAATAGAGACGTAACTGGCTTCCGGTCCTGTGTCAGTTGGAGATCCGAGAGTTGGTCACATGACAAAGCTAAAAATTAGAAGGGAGGGGATAACTTACAAATACAGTCACTGATGAGAAGATTGCATTCACTACAGTTTACATCATGCACCTTTCTAACAGGTCAGAGAGTAAAAAATGTTCACGGGAGTGCTACTTTAAATGATTGCAGGAATGCAAATGAAAAAAAATAACCTATACATTGTGCACTACTTCACTTTTTCAACTCTAACTAACTGGGGCACTATAACTGAGATCAGTCATGTTTCTTCTAGAGGCTTCTTGGGACGGACAGCGGTCTCCAACTGGTCCACAGTTCTCTCTCTGGTGCTGGCCAGGGACTGGCGAGTGTCCTTCTTGACCCCATAGCTTCATACTCTTAGATTATATCTATAATCCTTGCATCCATGAAACATTGATGGACAAGGTCCCTTGTGCATCAGACTCGGTATGCCACTTCTTTGGAGCAGCTGCACATAACCAGCAGGCTAGCTTAAAATATAAGTTACAAAACCAAACTAAAAGCACCACACCCTCTGTGTGATACATTAAAAAGTATGACTGAAAACTGTGACTGTTGCAAAATAAACAGCAAAACTAAAGGAAATATAGACTGACACAGAACTGATATTTGACAGTGCTGGTGACATATTGTATATTTGGAATCAATAGGTTATTGACCACAAAAAAGGTGCCAGGTTCAATTTTGTGGACTCACATTCTCCATGATATTCTGACATGATGTGACTCTCTTCATAAGAATATTTTGGAATAAAACCCCTTGCCTCTTCTTCCTCGGATCACTTAACATTATAGATTACAACTGTGGTGGAGAGGAGACATATGTGGGTTCCTGGTGCCCATCTGTGCTTCATAATCTTGGATTTCCAATTCACACCTTCTTGACTTTGGGTTACAAGCTCTAGGTCTTAGATAATGAGTATTATATGCAAACACTTTTAGAAAGTCAAAATCTGTTATTGCCCACCTGGCATTTTGTCTGCGATAATGAAGAAGCAGCTGGATTCTCCAGTTTTATGTTCATTTTATACATTGTTTTTCCATTTTGATGAGTTTTAGCTGCAGAGAAACATTGTATTACCTTGATTCGTCATAGCTGACATGTTTATGAATTACACAATACGTGAGTTCATTACATCCAATAAACGCAAGAAAATTTATACAGATTATTGCAGTTTTTGGCCACACAGTTGTAAAACACATTAAAAACATAGCCCATTGATAGTAACATAGTTTATAAGGCCGAAAAAAGACATCTGTCCATCCAGTTCGGCCTGTTATCCTGCAAGTTGATCCAGAGGAAGGCAAAAAAACTGAGGTAAAAGCCAATTTTCCCCACTTTAGGGGAATAAAAAATTCCTTCCCGACTCCAATCAGGCAATCAGAATAACTCCCTGGATCAACGACCCCTCTCTAGTAGCTATAGCCGGTAATATTATTACACTCCAGAAATTTATCCAGGCCCTTATTGAATTCTTTTAGTGAACTCACCATCACCACCTCCTCAGGCAGAGAGTTCCATAGTCTCACTGCTCTTACCGTAAAGAATCCTCTTCTATGTTTGTGTACAACCTTCTTTCCTCCAGACGCAGAGCATGTCCCCTTGTCACAGTCACAGTCCTGGGGATAAATAGATGATGGGAGAGATCTCTGTACTGACCCCTGATATATTTATACATAGTAATTAGATCTCCCCTCAGTTGTCTTTCAGGGTACTGTAGTCCACCCATTCCAGTTATTACTTTAGTTGCCCTCCTCTGGACCCTCTCCAGCTCTGCTATGTCTGCCTTGTTCACAGGAGCCCAGAACTGTACACAGTACTCCATGTGTGGTCTGACTAGTGATTTTTAAAGTGGCAGGACTATGTTCTCATCCCGGGCATCTATGCCCCTTTTGATGCAACCCATTATCTTATTGGCCTTGGCAGCAGCTGCCTGACCCTGGTTTCTACAGCTTAGTTTGCTGTTCACTAAAATTCCTAGATCCTTTTCCATGTCAGTGTTACCGAGTGTTTTACCATTTAGTATGTACGGATGACTTGCATTATTCCTTCCCATGTGCATAACCTTACATTTGTCAGTGTTAAACCTCATCTGCCACTTATCTGCCCAAGCCTCCAATCTATCCAGATCCCTCTGTAGTAGTATACTGTCTTCTTCAGTGTCAATTACTTTACACAGTTTAGTGTCATCTGAAAAAAAATTATATTTTACTGTGCAAGCCTCCTACAAGATCATTAATAAATATATTGAAGAGAATAGGGCCCAATACTGACCCCTGAGGTACCTCACTAGTGACAGTGACCCAATCTGAGTGTGTACCGTTAATAACCACCCTCTGTTTGCGATGTATATCCATTGCCTTATGCATACACTATGGGGGACATTTATTAAGGCTACATTCACATCTGCATTGGAGGCTCCATTTTGGGCCTCCATCACATAATTTGTGAAAAATAGCATCCAGGACTTTCCTCTCCTCTAAAAAAGCACTCTTCCGAACAGAAACCTAATGGATCCCATTATAGTCAACGGAGTATGTTCGTCTCCGATAATGGAGCAGAAAAACGGAAATAACTAACGCTGATGTGAAAGAGCTAAGACTGGCGTATTACTCCTCTCCTAATAAGTGTGGTGCATCTGTGTGGGTCTGTGTACCAAAACAGAAAACTGTGCCAGAAAGGGATCTGGTATAGATTTCCGCTGTAATTTATGCCCGTTACTTGTTAAACACAGCAGCCAATGGGAAAATTGGTTTCTGCGATACACCTGGCACTTTCAAAGTTGTGATGACTGCACCAGATTTAGGGTACTGGCGGTGGTGTACTGACTTTTCCTGACAGCAGGTGTTTTCAGCAGTTGGATTTCAACATGTCCAGTTCTTCTGTTCTAAGGGGATGTAACCGCTGACAGAGGTGTCTGGCAGTGGCTTACTCCCCTTTCCCCTTTCACAACACATGCATGCTTGGCTGTCCGAGCAACCGGGAGTATGGGGGAGTTGGAAGGGATAGCTGTAAGCTAAACAAGTCTTTAGCCAGTAGCAATGTAAAAGTGTGTGGCAAGCTTTAAGGACCCAACAGATGTTGTTGAGAGAGAGAGAAAGATCCGGCAAAATGAATATTTTTAGCCAATCCTTCTGTTCTCCCAGGAGATAACCTCCAGAAGTGTCTGGTAGCGGCTTTCTCCTCTCTCCATATTGAATACTCATAAACATTCGGTCGAGCCGGGAGGGAGTCGGGAGAGATAGCTGTTGGCCAAACGATCATTCCACCAATAGCTGTTGAATGCGTCTGTCCCTGCTTTAGACACGAGCACTGCATCTGGGGGCATTTACACGTGTGTTTTCTGTATCCATATGTCTGTTCTGCAAAAGATGAACATGTCCTATTTTTGCCCATAAATGCGGATCATAAACCCACTGAAGTCAATAGGTCCGCAAAAAGAACAGATGCGACACAGATGCCATCCGTATTTAGTGGATTACGTTTTTGCAGACCGCAAAATACATACAGACGCTTGAATACACCCATACTAGATGTTACACAAAGGCTGTTCATGGGTTGCAGCATCGTTTACCCAATGGGTCCATTGTCTTTGCAGACTGTTTGTTGGCGCTAAAAATGGATTTGCAAATACAAATAAAATAAAAAATACATGATATACATGATATTAAACACTTGCTGTACACCATGACAAAGTAAAAGTGATATGAGACATGCTGAATCTCAAAAGCAAATGCAAATTGATTACAAAACTTCCCATGGACCCCGATGACTTCTTATGAATTTTTATGAAAAAGTGCAGGAAAAACCCCAAATGTGAACAGAACCATAGATAAACATGAATCAGTTTTTCCTTTTTTTTAAGGGATAAAAATGCAATAGATGAATACTTTGAAAAAAAAATTAGCATAATTTTTAGCTTTCTGTAGCAGATTCCCACTCTTTTTTGTATCTATGAAATAAAATAAAAAGATTATAAAAAAAAAGGAAAGTGCAGTCACACACCTAAGTAATAAACATCAAATAAAAAATAAAAGCTAAGGGTACTTTCATAGTAGCGTTTTTGTTTTCCGGTATTGAGTTCCGTCACAGGGGCTCAATATCGGGAAAAAAAATGATCAGTTTTTTTTTCCTAATGAATTCTGAATGGAGAGCATTCCGTTCAGGATGCATCAGTTCAGTCCCTCTTACGTGTTTTGGACGGAGAAAATACCGCAGCATGCTGCAGTTTTCTGTCCGACCAAAAATACTGATCACTTGCCGAAATGCCGGATCCGGTATTAATTTACATTGAAGTGTATTAGTGCCGGATCCGGCATTAAGTGTTCCGGCAAAACGGAACCGGCTTTCCAGTCTGCGCATGCGCAGACCTTTAAAAAAAAGATTAAAAAATTATACCGGATCCGTTTTTTCCGGATGACAAATGCCATCAGTTTGCGTCCGGATTGCCGCAAGTGTGAAAGTACCCTAAAAAATATGTTTTCTTTAATGATTATTACTGACTTTCCTTGAGTTACCACATTATTATAAAAACATTGTGTCACGAAGGGATGTTCTCGGCAACCAACAAACAGTGTATTTCAGTACATCTACTGTATTTCCTATTCCTTTGCGCAAGATGAATAAATGAGGTTTGACCGTACACGCACAAGAAGATTTACCATGTAAAGGGATTAGAGTCTCGGATCATAATCTAGGTTAACCCTGTCAGGTCCATAGCTAAATGATTACTGCTGTCAGTCTGCAGGTCTTCAAGGCCATGGGTGATTTATTTGCTTTGTCTGTTCATGTTTACTCTAAATAAATAGATATTTGACATTGTTGTAGGGGTAAATTACAATCCAGCCTTGGCTGCATTGATGTCTTGTATTATCTTGTGGTCATACTTTGTATACGGTAATGGAATTGTAATGCATTTATACTCGCTGGCTGTCAGGAGGACTAGCAACATATTGTGCACATAGGCAATTACTGACCTCTGTGTCTGTTGAACCGGAGAAGCTGAAATTTGTATTCAGAATTGCGTTGTCAATATTCCCCCTTTATCTTTATAACATGAGGTGACGGAACAGATTTATTGTGATGGTTTAAATGGAAATATAAACTTACAGATCAAAGCATTTTTCAGCCCAAGTCATTACTACCACTAGTTATTTGTTAGTGAAAAACTACAGATCACTGGTAACATCTATCACAAGTTTTTATGTATTTAAACTATTGCAGGCAAAAGTGGAGCAATTACTCACAGCAATCGGATTCCAGATATTATTTCAAAAGTTGGAAAATGGAAAATAAAAGGAATGATCTGACTGTCGTCCTATTTTTGTTGTACTTGGGGCACATTTACATCAGCACTAGTTATGTCCGTTGTTCTGCTCCAGGCCCTGAAATCTGCAACTGAGGCCCTGAACACAGATGTAAACATGCTATTTGTACAAGAATCCCAGAAAGTTTTATAATTTGCCACATTTCTATAATTAATTATAATTAGGAAGAGGCGGTTAGGTCAAGTTCAGACTCGGGAGATTAGTTGCAGATTTTCATTGTGGAATATATGTTGTGGCGAAACCAACCTCGCCACTGGGTTTTGGAGGGGCCTGGCTACCAGCCTCTTGCCCCAGGATTATGGGCCCTCTCTTCCGCCCATGCAAAACTTAAACCCCATGGCGATTTGACTGTGTTTGTGGCATCTGAGCGCTCAGATCCAAGCCATATGGGGACATGTGGGGTTTTGAGATGTGTGACAGAACCATCTGTCTGGTGTAATTGTATTTTATGTTATGTGAGGGTACCCAGTTAGCTCATTTTATTGTATTCATGTTGTCTGAGTGCCATTCACCTAATAATATGCACTCAGACTTGAGCTGTCTGGGAATGTGTTAAATGTCTATGTGTATTGTAAAGGGTGGGACATTGTATGTTTGAGTAAGTGATGTCTGTTCCATTGTCCTCACGTGTGTATTGGCCATTCCCCTTTGTCCTGAGAGATAATTGAATTGCTCCTCGGGTGTCTCCAGTGCAGAGGATATTGTGTATTCGTCTGCCTGTGATGATTGCATCAACCCAGTGTGAGGTAATTCTATCACGGACAGAGGGGAGGATTTTGTGTGGGAGTGTCTGAGTATATTGTACGTGGTTATTGGCTGTTTTTACAAAACCCTGTGGGTGGTAACCTTGTTGGAAAATGTGTATAAAATCAATGCTTGTGTGTTCAAATAAAGAGTTCCTGTTTTATCCTTCATCATGTTGAGGCTGATGTTTGGGTAACTGATCGACGCTGGGGATTGCTATACGCTGGGAGATTTGCTATACTCCCCTGGCTATAACTACTAGCTCTTTTAAGAGCTGTTCCTGCTCTCTGGTTTTAGGAGAGGTTCACCCACTGGATCCTTGTCGTAGGTCCAGGGTGGGTAGGAGACGGTGAGACCTCAACCAAGCTTCGGCAGTTCGTGGGGTCTGCAGTGCGTACGGTATCAAGTGGAGTGCTTGGAGTCCTCGGAAAGCACTAGGAGCATCTATCAACGGAGGTACCCGGTCGGGGTCATAGGCGTTCCGTTACATATGTAAATTGAGGATTTGGAAACCGCGTCTGCATGTAACAGAAAAAAATCCTTGAAAAGTCTGTAACATTACTATTGCCATGGATTTTCACAGTAGATTTCACAGTTTTCAATGCATCAAATTTGGTGTAGAAACATACTGCTGTGTATAAATGCAGGGGAAATTAAAGGGGTTTTCTAGCTTGTGCCAATATCCTTTAAAATAAATAATTTATTAAGGTAGCTGTCAATTTGTCATGTATTTCCATTATCTGTATTGTCCCAATCTTCTGGTCTGTGTTGTGGTCACATGACCATGTCCATGCAGCTCTTTTCTATTTCGTTTTATTTTGTGTGGCTCTGTTTTTTATTTATTTTTTATTTTGTGACTGCTTTGTATGTGGTCTTGTTAATTACTTTCTGCATGGCTCTATTTCCACTTTGTATGACCTTATTTTTCTACAGCTGTGTTTTTTGCCTGCTGTCACTTGAACGGACACTTAGGGGCACATTTAAGATTTCTTAATAAACCCCTAAGCTGGCGGTGGATCGTCTGCAGTTATGTAGAGGCGCCGGCTTAGGTGGATCCTCTGCCAGTTCTAAATATAAGACAGCTTCCGAGCTGTCTTATATTTAGACCTTTTTCTACACCTGAAGTAGAAAATGGTAAAAAAGACAGGCCTGCCGGTCCTTCCCCGCCAACGTCACGCCCACTTTTTTAGACCTGACTTAGGAGAAGTCGCAGATTGCAGAGCAGATAACCGTTGCACCTAATATAGGCATATTTCAGCATAAATGACCCTCTTAATGTCTAGAAGAGGTTTCAGTTTGGTCATTTTGCTCAGGGAACTCGGCACTGTGGTTTTTTGAAAAGTACCCCTGCTGCGGAACTTGCAAAGGCCCCACATCACACCTGTCAGAGCAAAATGCCAAAGCTCTGTGCAGTACATAAACAGTGCAGCACAATGTGCCGGAGTACCACTGCACAGTATATAATGCTGTGTAGTTCTAGCAAAAAATCCCTTTTCCCTTCTTGTAAACATAAAGGATGTCCCCTTTTTACTGTAACAGTCCAACTATATAATTTTGCCATTAACATAACCATATGGTAACTTTTTTGATGCCACCATATTGTGGTACACAATGTATAGAACAACTTTTTGGGCCAAATGGAAAAAACATATAGTAATTGCATTACAAAATGTTATATTTATTCTGCGAGTATGATTATAGCAAAATCCAAATGTATGTCTTTTCTATGTTTTTCTACTTTTCCACAATAAAATCCATTTCTAAAAATAATTTGTGTCGGCACATTTCAAGACACATAACATGTTTATTTTTCTATCGACAGAGCTGTGCAAGGTTTTTTTGGTTTTCTTTTATGAATAGTTATATTTTCTACTTTTTGGGGCGTGATAAAAAATACTGTACCATTGTTTTTGTTTTTTAATATGTTTGTGGCCATGGGTACGGCCAAGATATATACGAATAACCCTAGGGAGAGAAACAACGGGAACAACCTAAACCAGCTAGGCGTGTCTTAGCTAACCTGACTAAATGGCTTGTTGTGTGCCCTAAGCAATGATCATGGGTAGGCCTATAAGTGGGCAAAAACCAAGCCAAGTAGGGTAGAAAAGGGAACTCGAATGGCATGTGCAAACTAATCCCCAAGATAACTACAAGGCGTCAGGGATCTAGAGCGAAAAATTCGGGGTGTATGAGGCAAGGCCAGAAGGAGACCTACAACCCATCTTTTGGGTGACAAGGCCAGAGACATGATGCTCAATATTGCGGATACTGCCCCAAAGCAGAATGGAGGACCGTGAATATGTTGTGAAATGGATCATGAAAACCAACTGAACCTTGTAAAGTTTTGGTTCTAGGGAGTACTGGCAATGCCCTAGCCTCAGGAGATCGTGGGACTGAAACCTAACTGCCTAGACTATGCAGGAATGAGGGCCAAAAAGAACTATGTAGATAGGAAGAGAATCCTTGAATAGTTCCCCAGACAACACCTATCTGCTAGCCATGGTCCGCGTGTTGTTCTACTGTGTGCCCCTGAGAATTGTTTTAACGCTTGAGACGTGAAGACCGACCTATCATCTGAATCTTCTACCATGAGGAAATGCTGAACCTTGTCCAAAACCCGATTCAACGTGGTTGTAGGGAGTCTGAGGTTAGTGCGGAATGAAGCTATGAAGCCATAATATACAAGATTCTGTCTATGCCTTCCCATGAGTGAGGGAATGCAATTGCAATGAAGCTACCGGCGAAAATGAATTCCTGATCGTGGTAAAAAAGGCAAAGACTTTGCGGTGGGGACCTGGTTGACAAGATATGATCGACTACGATCAGAGACTGAAATGCTAGGGGGAATTACCCTACTTGTTCCTCCTCTGGCAGGACCTGAACGAAAGCATGAACAATTAAAGCAAGACGAAATAAAGACATGACAATGATGCTGTAGGGCGAACCGGACCAGTTGCGGTCAAAACATAAAGTGAGCGATCAACATGGATTATTAGGAAATTAGGGAAGCAGGTATGTATGCGATACATACGGGCTAAAATCAGCCCAGATGCCCAGCAGGACCGAAAACAGTCATCGGGCCCCCAAAGCCATGGGGCCGAAGCCGTCATCGGGCCCCCGAAGCCATGGGGATTTTTTTAATATATTTTTTTTAAATCAAGAAATTATAAACTATAATAAGTGACCTGAATAAGGTGCAGGTGAAATTAAACCATGAGCCTGACCGATGTTGCAGGCGATACCTAAGATAAACTACGTGGCCTGAATAACATGCAAGGCGAAATATCGTTAGGAACGAGACCTGACCGACGTGGAAGGTGACCCCCAACATGAATTCAACTGCATGACCTGAAAAGACGTAGGGAAACGTGACAGAAAATGGAGATAATAACGGACATTAACTAAAATGAACCTAAATAACATAAGCTGGCAAGCAGGTAAAGATGTGAGTCATTCAAAAGCATAGCTGCACAGGTGGACAGACAACCATTGGTCGGACCTCTGAAGCCATGGGGCCAAAGCAACCACCAGGGGCCCATGGGGCCGGGCACCCGCTGGGATGCGAACCTTAGAATTAAGGACGGCTGAGGAAAAGCTTGGGGCTTAACCCGACGGGTTTAGTAATCAACCGGGACTCGATAACCTAGAAAGACAAAGAGATGGGGTAAAGCTTCTTAATGAAATGAGGCTGAAATGAACAGCAAGTACTAATCTGTAAAATATAAATGAACAAAAGAAAACTTCTGAAAGGTGTGCCATGGAAAATAGTATCAGATGGCCGTATGACCTACCAATGTCGATGAGAATTGTGAAATCCTCTAAGCCAAGAGCCACTCCAGCGAGTCCCATATGGCGGGAGCCATGCGTGCGAGTCCCATATGGCGGGAGCCATGCGTGTGTGTCCCATATGGCGGGAGCCATGCGTGTGAGTCCTATATGGCGGAAAAAAGTATCAGATAGCCGTGCGAACTACAAATGACGATGCCAGTCATGAGGACCTATAAGCGAACAGTCACTCGTGCGAGTCTTTATTGGAGGAGCCATGCGTGTGAGTCTCTTATGGCAGGAGCCATGTGTGCGAGACTCTTATGTCGGAAAAAAAGTATCAGATGGCCGTGCGAACTACAAGTGTCGATGCCAATCGTGAGGTCCTATAAGCGAAGAGCCACTCAGGCGAGCCTCTTATGTTTTTTTTATTTTTTAAACCACTTATGCAGCACCAGAATGCCTTGGGGACTTGCATAACCATGACCCCCTCCAACAGCAAACCTGGGACACTAACCAGCCTACAACCATGTTGTACCCTTAACAAACAAAACAAAACAAAACATGAAAAACGGTCATGGGGCCCCCGGAGCCATGAGGCCGGATCAGTCATAGGGCCCTCGAAGCCAGAGGGATGACGTTGCGGTGACGATAAGTAATTAAAACGTAAGCTGGATCTGATGGGATATGCAGCGACTTGAATGATTGGATTAGCTAGAAGGTGGCCTAAAGAACATAACTGCCAACAGGCGTTGAAAATATAGACATTAGTAATCCGAAGCACGTGCATACATAAAACACTAACCACCGCGAACCATAAAACGTAAACATGAAATTGAAACAGAGATGGGAGAAAAACAAGAGCCTGAGGCATTGCAAGTTGCTAAGAGAAGTCTCTTATCGTGACAAACAAATGAACAGCTTGTGAAAACATAGCAGGAAACTTACTCCTTTTGGCCCACTGACCTCCACTGAGGAGCTGTTTGGTGAACTGGGGCAGGAGACCAATCTGAGTGAATACGAACCAGAAGTAAAAGGAGACCAGTCTGAGTGAATATGAACCAGGATTAACCCCTTAAGGACTCCAAAAAAGTGGCCACATTTTAGAAACTACGGGATAGGGTGGCAGTATTGTTGGTACTAGTTTAGGGTACATATGATTTTTGGTTGCTCTATATTACACTTTTTGTGAGGCAAGATAACAAGAAATAGCTGTTTTGGCACCGTTTTTATTTTTTGTTATTTACAACATTCATCTGACAGGTTAGATCATGTGATATTTTTATAGACCAGGATGTCAAGGATGCGGCGATACCTAATATGTATACATTTTTTTTTATTTATTTAAGTTTTACACAATTATTTCATTTTTGAAGCAAAAAAAAAATCATGTTTTAGTGTTTCCATAGTCTGAGAGCCATAATTTTTTCAGTTTTTGGGCGATTACCTTGGGTAGAGTATGATTTTTGTGGGATGAGATGACGGTTTTATTGGCACTATTTTGGGGTGCGTGTGACTTTTTGATCGCTTTCTATTAGTCCTCTTTCACACGGGCGTTGCGGGAAAAGGTGCGGGTGCGTTGCGGAAACATGCGGGATTTTTCCGCGTGAGTGCAAAACATTGTAATGCGTTTTGCACGCGCGTGAGAAAAATCGGCATGTTTGGTACCCAAACCCGAACTTCTTCACAGAAGTTCGGGCTTGGGATCGGTGTTCTGTAGATGGTTATAAGGGAAAATAATAGCATTCTTAATACAGAATGCATAGTACAATAGCGCTGGAGGGGTTAAAAAAATAAATAAATAATAATTTAACTCACCTTAATCCACTTGCTCGCGCAGCCCGGCTTCTCTTCTTTGCTGTGTACAGGAAAAGGACCTGTGGTGACGTCACTCCGGTCATCATATGGTCCATCACGTGATCTTTTTACCATGGTGATGGACCATGTGATGACCGGAGTGACGTCACCACAGGTCCTTTTCTTGTACACAGCAAAGAAGAAGACAGAAGAGAAGCCGGGCTGCGCGAGCAAGTGGATTAAGGTGAGTTAAATTATTATTTATTAATTTTTTTAACCCCTCCAGCGCTATTGTACTATGCATTCTGTATTCAGAATGCTATTATTTTCCCTTATAACCATGTTATAAGGGAAAATAATAAAGATCGGGTCCCCCTCCCGATCGTCACCTAGCAACCGTGCGTGAAAATCGCACCGCATCCGCACTTGCTTGCAGATGCTTGCGATTTTCACGCAGCCCCATTCACTTCTATGGGGCCTGCGTTGCGTGAAAAACGCACAAAATAGAGCTTGCTGCGATTTTCACGCAGCGCACAAGTGATGCGTGAAAATCACTGCTCATGTGAACAGCCCCATAAAAATGAATGGGTCCTGATTCGGTGCGGGTGCAATGCGTTCAACCCGCGCAGAAAATTCGCCCGTGTGAAAGGGGCCTTACACTTTTTGTGATGTAAGGTGACAAAAAATGGTTTATTTAGCACAGTTTTTATTTTTTATGGTGTTCCTCTGAGGGGTTAGGTCATGAGATATGTTTATAGAGCCGGTCGATACGGACGCGGCGATACCTAATATGTATACTTTTTTCCCCTATCTACCAAATTGTTTTAACTTTATTTGGGGAAAATTACGTTTTTGTTTATCTTTACTTGAAACTTTACATTTTTTGGGGGGAAAAACTTTATTTTTTCAACTTTTTTTTCACTTTATTTTTTGTCCCACTTTGGGGGGTCTAATCCTTTACAATGCATTGCAATACTTCTGTATTGGAATGCATTGGCTGTATGAGTAATACAGTTTGTATTACTCATACAGCTTCCGGCCTGTGAGATCCAGGGGGCTGGATCTCACAGGCTCATCACCGGAAGGCAGCGCGATGCCTCAGGAAGGCATCGCGCTGCCTTCCATGCCATTGGGTCCCCCTACAGCCGCATGGGGACCTGATGGCACCGCCGCTGCACCAGGTAAAAGCCGCAAACCGCAGTTCTGAATTGACCTGTGGTTTGCGGCGATAGCCGACACGGGGGGGTCACGGGACCCCCCCGCGCATTTAGCCGAGGTGCCTGCTCAATGATTTGAGCAGGCACCTTGTTCCGATCACCGCCGTGAGATTATTGAGTAAAACCATGACGTAGCTATGAACAGGAGAATGCAGCTTTGAGTGGGAGCAGAGTACAACACATGATGTAACAACAAATGGGTGAATGGAGCTTTGGATGTGAGTGGTACCTAAATCCGATCTCCAAACATGACGTTACGTGCAGCCCGGGTAACTCTTCCTTTACAGCAAACCGGCTGAAGTAACTTTTCATACGAGACGAACAAAGCAAAGTGAAACTTGTAAGATTTATAGGAACTAACTCCTATTACCAACAAACAAAGTTGAAAAGAAATAGAAGTATTTAGCCCAAACGAGCAACCTGAGGTAGCAGATTCTGAGGCAAAGCCTCCTGTTCGCTAGCAAAGTCGGTTCCGACCGGCCAGGAGAGACGGCCTCGGCCCAACCTACTTACAAGTATGGCGTGTGCATATAACAAGCTCCAGGCTGCAAAGAAAGAATCCTACCACCAGAGACGCTAGTTTGCTAATGACACCCAGCGGCAGCTGTGCACCTGAGAACCCACGCCTGTGAGTGAGGCTGTGGCTCGTATATGAAGAGCCTCCGCCCCTCCCACTGACTAATCAGCCTTACCAACTTATCAAGATACCATAATTAATGTGGTAATTTTATAGTATAGTTCATTATGGATGTAAACATATAAATTAGGTAGTTTTTTTAAAGCTGTAGTCCATCAAAATACATTGTAAAGGGGAAAGGTTTTTGTAACTTTTTTCATATTTTTTAGTTCATGTGATCCTTTTATATTTTCATATATCAGTTTCATATTACATTGCAATATTCCTGTACTGTCAGTGTAAAACAGACTAGTAGGTTCTCATACATAGCAGACCTGTAGACTTCTGTTCTACCCCAGCTGCCATAACAACTCATTGTCAAACCGCAATGGCACGATGGAGGTGCAGGTTGGCTTACCGAGGAAACCCCCTACCCACTGTAAAATTACTTAGGTACTGCAAATAGTATTTAGCACAGCATCCCAGGCTTTGCAACAGACTGTCAGCAGTAAGTAAAAGCTGGCAACTGATATGGATGGCATAGGTACAGTTACTAAGCGCCATTAGCTCTGCACCATATTTTTATAGCACTGTGTGGGAACTACATCAGAGCAGTAACCATATGGCACAATATGGGAAGGGGTTAAAGGGCATGTATCACCTATCTGTAAATATTTTTAACTAATTTGGAAACCTTCTTTTTCTAATCTATTTATTTTCTGATTGTAATTTTTGTTTTATAATTTCACTACTTGATAATAGTGGCAGCCATATTGGCAGAACTGCTTGCCTGTTGTGTTAACAGTAGTGCAGGGCAGGGGCGTAGCTATAGGGGAAGCAGGAGAAGCGGCTGCTTTGGGGCCCTGACCCAGAAGGGGCCCATCCAGGAGGAGGAGGACTAAAAGATTTTGTCAGGGCCCCTTCAACAGTATTACACAAAGAAATGATATAGAGTGACAGTATAGACAGTGTAGAGAACGGATGGAACAGCCTCCGGGTCTAGTCTGAGAGAGAGATCTTTACTAGCCACAGGAATGGGGGCGGCATGAAAGGAAGGGCACAATCACATAGCTACAGTCTAATTTCCTTTCTTTTCCCAGATAATAAAATGTAACTTTTAATGATTCTCCTAAAATGAAGTCAGCACATCTATTAACTATTATAAGTGAGCTCTAAACACTGTGGGTTAAAACGAGCTGATGCTCACTATTAGTGCCAGATCACTATGTTATTGAATTGCTTAGTTTTTAGACGGTGGCTGGGAGTGCACTTCCCCACCCCAACACTCTGATTGAAGTGCGCACTGGCACACACTGATCGCTTATAGCATAGCACGTATCTGTGTATTAATCAAACACTTGAAGGCACATAAACTTGAGAGGTCAGCAAACTAAAACCTAAGACTGCCCCCCGACATGTTTCACCAGCTAATCTGGCTTCATCAGGGGTTTGGGCAGAATGAAAGGAAGGGGTTGCGAAAAAATTATTGGGGGAAGGTGGGACCCCATTCAAAAATTTGCTGTGGGGCCCAGTCATTTCTAGTTACGCCACTGGTGCAGGGATATCTTTTACAGCAGCCTTATGAGAAAATGGTGTCTGGAAATAACTCATTGAGTTCTATGGGAGAGTTTGTAGGTATGCTCTGTGACCCGATGCAGAGGTCATTGTGCAGGGAGGGGAGTTGGTGATCTGTGACCATTGCCTATTATGAATGATGGATCCTCTGTTATCTGCCTCCAGCTTTATAATAGAGCAGTTACCTTTCATCGTAAGGATATATTCTTTCTTTTTTTTTTTAAATAAAGTTTTCACCAAAAATAAGGCTATACAGTATTACCATGTGGAATATATGTTGCAGAAATCCCTGCAACTGAAAATCTGTTCAATTCATTTGAAGGGGATTGTTTTGGCAACACCCTAATCCCACCTGCAATGATAATGAGAAGACTACTTAAAAGGTATCAGGTGTCAGTCTGTTATGAGGATCAGGGGACAGTATCAAAAACAAGATTTAAGTATTTTTAAAGTATAATATTGAGATAAAAACTAGAAAAAAAACAGAATATTTAACCTTTCAAAAACGAAAAGGAAAATCATTTCAATAGTACTTCTCTTTTAAATGGGTTATAGCAGAAAACATATTTATGACCTATCCAAGGGGTCCCTGAGTCCTCTCTCTGAATGGTTTAGTAGTGCACTGCTCCATTCACTTCTTTGGTATTGACTCATTGCTGTTTATGTCAATCCCATAGATATCTATGGAGCAGTAGACTGACGTGCACTATTTCTCCTTTCAGAGATGGGACTCAGACCCCCCACTCCCCCCGTTGTCAGGATAGCTGGGTGTCCCAGAGGTAGGACAATCCTTAATCTGATATTCATCAACAGTTCTTTGGATAGGTTATAGTTATTTTTTGTGGGATAACACCTTTAAGAATCTACTGCTCCTTTTGGATTAAAAAATTACCAAAAGGTGTTACCTTCTGTCATGTCTCCTAAATTACTCTGATTCCATGCACTGTGCAAAGTACAGTTAATCCAGTAGTTAGCAATGAATGTGAACATATAGGTGCAGTATATAATGCTACTCATTTTAATGTATATAATGTTACTTCTTTCATGCTAAAACGTTGCGAGTGTGCTACAGGCATTCTGTCACCAGTAAAGTCACTGATAAACCAGGCACAGCTCATCTGAATGTACATTTATGTGAATGATGAATGAAACATTTCACCTGGTTATCCATTCTTTCAGTAATTTTAATCTGTATGCAAATAAGAAGTTAGGCGCACAGGGGATGGGCCCAAGTCACTCTGTGCACCCATGCTCCTCCCACTTCCTCTGCCAGCCCACTTTCCTTGTTGATTGGCAGGGCTAGGCGGGATGACTATGCAGGAACCTGGCCTTGTCAAGCAGAGGGAGGGGCTGCCAGAGAAAGTAGGAGGAACAAGGGTACGTTGGGTGGCTTGGGCCCACCATTGGTGCACTAAACTAATCATTTGCATGTATTAAAAGTACTTTTTCTACAGAATTAAGCAGCAGATCAGGTATGATTACATTCAGCGTAGCTAGTCCTACACCTTTAAGGTGATTTACTGTACCAAAGCGAAAAAAGCTTTGTGTTATAATACAATTATGATTTGCAGGACCTAGTTAATGCTAAAGCATGTCTACGTATGCACTGAAGCGTCTTACAGTTTCTCAGAGTGCTGCCTGTTTCCCATTTAGTAACCAGTGACTCGTGTCTCCTGGTGTCTTCTGACATTACCTGCTGCAAGCGTCACATTTGATGGATGGCGAGTCTGACAACTGCCACTTTTGTCAAGCACATGAAGTAGATTGCAGAATTACTGGAGGTTACAATGATATGAATTCCCAATAACTCTTTTCATCTTCTACATGTAATTTAGAGTATTGTAATATTTGGTTTTATGTAGACAAGGCTGCCCATGTAACCATACATCAACTGGTAATTCAAAAGATGAAGGTTGTGCAGCTATTCTCTCCTCCCAGAGATGAACGTCAGAGATGCCCTGAGATAGGTTAAAATTGAACCCATAGTGAGGCGGCATGATCTAGTACCAAATTATTACTATGGCCTCCTTGTCTGTATGAATGTCCCTGATTAGGATGAGTTCTAATAAATTTAAAGAGAATAATTCTTATGTGCTCGACTACACAACCCATCAAATAGTTACTTGTGATGAATGCTGGAGAATCGATTTTAGAAACCCTGAATTAAAGGGCTTATCCCATGATTAATGTAAAAAATGAAAATCAGACATCATATGGTACTTGAAAATCTCTTTTTAAAAAACCTAGAACCAGCCCTATACCTCACATGGATCCAGAGATCTCCCCATTCATTGCTCTGCTAGATTTATATTAAGCTGGCAGCTCAAGAGGAGTGTCTTTTCTGCTGCAGCTCAGGGGACGTGTCCATGCTCTCCCTATCACAACTCAGGGGGCGTGTCTGTTCTGCTGCAGCTCTCTCCCTATCACTGCTCAGAAGGTAGTTGAAGGATGAAACTGAGCATGTGCGGCCATCTCAGTGAGCAGGTCAAAGAAAGAAGAAAAAGAAGAAACAGCACGTCGCACTATACAGATACATTTTATTGAATAACTCAGTGCCTATCCAAAAAAATTTAATTACATGTAGTTACAAAGTATTCAGATCCAGGTGCTGGTTTGAAAACTGTAGAAAATTGTTTTGTGGGACAAGCTCTTTAAATATAATATAATATAGAACTTAATAGTAATAAAATTGTGCTGTGGTCATGGGATAAAGAAATCTGATTATATTCCATATCTGGAATGTATGTTCTATTAGCGTTCACATGGCTTTTTTCAGGGTACACAGAAACATAACTAGGTTTATTGGATTCCTGAAATTGGCTCTTATATGCATATATACATGCTTGCCTGATATTAGGTTATTAAAATGTGGAGACATAAAAATGTTTACAGCACTGCAGAATATGTCAGCACTATGTAATAACAGATAAGGAATAAGTAAGCACCACGAATGGCAGCCAACCAGCAAGGCAACAAATCCTGTTCGAAATGTGGCATCATATTAAAGTAAAAATTCAGCTCAGAGACCTAGAGTATTAAAATTTAACCTACTGCAAAGAAAAACTTGCCCATAGCAGATTTTAGCTGTTAATTTCCAATGCCATTTGGAAAACGGAAGTTTAACATGACTGATTGCTATTGGCATCGCTGCCAGTTTGAAAAAGTTATCATCCCGATAAGTCCAAAATACCTAATAATCCCAGTTTCAGCAGTGAGGACTAGTGGGCGTCTTACCATGTGTAATACAAGTGCTGCAGGTGCCTGTACTGATGCCCTATACCACCCGTTCTGCGCTATACTGTGCCATAAGGGTACATTCATATTTTCATTGTGAAATCTGGCAGGCTGTTCCGGCAGAGAATCTGGCAATGACGGATACTGCTGTTCACCTCCAGATCCCCTTTGAATATAATGGGATAGCGTGGTGATCTGGCTGCTTTCCAGCATAAATGCTGGGTTTCGGCTGGACAAATAGCGGTTCTTGTACAGCCAACAGCCAGCATTTATGCTTGAACAGCCTACCGGATCATGCTGCCAGATCGTCTAACACTAGTGTGAGCCTAGCGTAAGTGTCTATTTTCCTCATAAGTGTGGCTGACCAAACAACAGTCGCTGCAAAAGTAATTGATTAGGAATTCTGAGAGAGACTCTTTTTAGTGAAACTTTGGCAAAGTAGAGGATCCTTAAAGGGATCTTCTGACAATGAAATGCAGTGCAGTCTGCAGGCAGCATGTTATAGAGCAGGAGGTCCTATCAGTGACAGCTATCTGTGTATAGCTTGAAATGTTCCCCAGTTGGGAACATCACAACAGGAGGATCTTCTCATTTATTTGTAGATCAAGTAATAAAAGAATGTGTTTCGGGGATCAGACCGTCCTCTTCTTCAGGTTAAATACACCTGTAACCTAAAGAAGGGGACCTTCTGATACCCAAAACACTTTGTTTTATAGCTTGATCTACAAATAAATGAGAAGATTCTTCAACATCCGCCTGTTGTGATGGTTCCTTGCGCCAACTAGTGAATATTTCAAGTTGTACCTGTCCTTCTGGTAGATTGGACATCTCTGTCTCCAGGCACTCCATCTGCGGCAGCATACCTTACAACCTGTTTTTACAGTGACCTTTGCCATCTGCATCAAGCTATCCATGTATACACACTTATACAGGGAATTATAACTTTTATTGACTCTTATCCCATAAAGCTATATATCACTTTGTTCAGCTCCTCCTGCTCGGTAACAAGCTGCCTGCAGATTGCACTGTATTTCATGGCGGCAGCTTCTCCTAACAGCAAAAGTCATTGTAGCTGTGTCTCCTATGAATTTTGCTATATTTCAATTTATTTGAACATGTACTAGATTTGAAAATCTACTAAACTGTTTCATTTTAAATGTCATAGAATTAGACTTTTTAAACTCGCTTTGTTGGCTGGGGTCAATTGATAATGTACTTTTCACACTTTATATGTGCTATAATTTTCTGTACACTTCTATTTCTGGAAAATATTCTAAAATTAGAAATTACAGAGGTATAATTGCATACAAAGATGACTTTAGCAGCTCAAAGTTATTAATAAAATGAAGTGAGTTGGTGTTTCCATTGACTTGATTAAACAAAGAAAAACCATAATTAAGCGTAAAGTACATTACTTATGCTTCCAGTAGATTTCTGACACTAAATTATCAATCTTATAGTGCTACTATAAGTACAGTATGTACCAATAAGCCATCAAATAACATGAATGACATTGATTAGCTTGTTAGAATGGTGCCAGACAACAGGTTGGATATGTTAAACACCAATGTGATATGTGGGGAAGCAAGAAAAGTGGACTTTGACAAAGACCACATTGTGATAGAAGACTGGCTTGGAGTATCTCAAAAACTGCAGGTATTGTGGAGTGTTCCTAGTATGCAGTAAATAGTAGCTAACCAAAGGAGGACAACTGGTGAGCTAGCGACTTGGACATGGATGAGCAAGGATCACAGATGTATGTGGAAAGAATAGACTATCCAGACTGTTCCAGTCCCACAGAAGAGCTACTTTAACACTGATGGCTGAAACATTTAATACTATCTATGATAGAAAGGGGTTAGAAAACACCAGCATGGCAGCTTGCAGTGTATGGGCCATTGTAGCTACGACCGGACAGAGTGCACATGCTGACTACTCCGTGCCTCTCTAAGCAGGCACAGCGAGTTTGTGAGCATCAGAGGGTGGCACAGTCTGATAAATCACATTTTTTTTGTACCATATGGATGGTCAGGTGCATGTTTGTGGATCTTACTTTGACATATACCACCTTCCTATCATAAATATTTTTGCAGACCAAGTGCATCCTTTTATGGCAACACATACCATAATGATAGTGACCTCTTTCAACAGGAAAGTGCCCAGCCACACTGCAAAAAATGTTAAGGAATGGTTTAAGGAACATGAAAATAAGTTCAATCTGTTGACTTGGCCAAATTCTCCGATCTCAGTCTGATCAAGCATTGACGAGATGTGTTGGTAAAGTGATCCATGGCGTCCCCACCTCGCAATTTATAGTACCTAAAAATCTGCTGCTAACATCTTGGTGACAGATACCACAGGATACCTTGAGAGGTCTTCTGGAGTCCATGTCTTTATTAGTCAGAGCTGCTTTGGTTGCACATGGAGAGATATTATATTATTATATTATTAATGTTATGGCTGATTGATATATATATTTTGACATGTGGTAAAGTCAATCAAACATTTGTACCTCTGGGTGTTGTGCATTTCACCAGATTGGACTATAACCTTTTTTGATAACTTCTGGAAATCAGAACTAATCAGAACTAAAAAAAACAAATGGAAGTCTTTCTTAAAAAGTGCGAGAAAGTCCTTCTTTAGTGCAAGAAAGGAAGGTGTGGCTTTTGGTGTAGATGTAGGGCTGGTGCTGATAATAGAACTACACGTATGTAAGTTAATCATGTTATTCCTAGTCACTTGCATTTGAAGTGATATATTGTAACTTTGTTAGTAGTGTAGTAACAGCATAAACTAAAATGGTTTTACTGTTGTATAGACTTTTTTGAAAGTTTTTTTTATACTTTGCTACATGTATAATTTATTAGTAAAATGTGTTATCTTTTAGAGAGAAAAAAAGGGTGGCTTGCTCAAACTTCTGGCTGGAGCCTCTGCAAAAAAGAAGTCCCGTTCTCCTCCATCTATCTCACCAACACATGATCCCCAGGCTATAGTGGAAGGAGTAATTCAAGGTGCTGTAGGACTTGAGCTCTCAATGAGCAACCATGGAAGAGCAGGCTCATGTCCCATTGAAAGTGAAATGCAAGGAGCAATGGGAATGCATCCATTACACAGGAAAACTGGCTCTTTAGATCTGAATTTTTCAATTCCATCTCCAGTCAGACAGCCTGCCTGTGCAATGGTAGCTGTACGCCCAGAACCCAAATCACTGTCCAGAGAACGGTAAGAACATTTCTGAAAAAAAAAACTGTGATTCTATAATGTATTGATAATGTATTACAGGAAATGTAAAAAATTAGAAAGTTATACAGACAGGCCACATTATGATAATAATGGATTATTTATTTTCTAAAGCTTATATGACACAAAGACTAGAGATGAGCAAATTTTATAAAATTTGTTTCGGTCCAATCTGGCCAAGAAATTTTTGAGTCGGGCACAAATCGATTCTACCTCAATCGAAAGTGTTTTAAATGCCTGGAAAATCTCTATCTTTTTCTGTGTAAAAATTCTACCCAAAGGAATCAGAATTTTACTTTAAAAAAATTCAGGTCGAATTTCCATTCTAACGAATCGATTTGCTCGACTCAAACCAACATATTTTGCAGCACTGTACAGAGATTGGCATCACTCACATCAGTCCCTGTCCCCAGTGGGGATCACTATCCAATTTGCATATCACATAAACACACTAGAGAAAATTTCATTTAAAGCTAGTTATCCTAATAGCATGATTTTGGAGTAAAATATTTTGTTTGGAAAAACTGAGAACCTGGAGGAAACCCACACAAACACATGGAGAACATACAAACACATGGATAGTGGTTCCAGTCCAAATTGCTACCATGTATTAGCCATCGTAAAAAGTATAATTGGCCAATAGACGTGATTGTTTTTATTTTTGTTTTTTTTCAAATCATAAAAATCATTTTTTGCAAGGAGACTGCCAGGGGAGATTTTCCCATCACCTCTAGCACATCAGAATCTTTAAGAAGCTTTTCACAGTAAATTCTCTACACAGGTCAAGGACATTTTCCTTTAAGCACAGGGAAATAAATTGTAAAGACTCCAAATGAATTTACATAAATTAAAAAAGTGAATTCCCAAGAAACACGTAGAACTCTTTTTGAGTTAACGTTGTTGAAATGTGATTTAAGTCTTTTGTGATAGTGGCCATTGATGTGACTTCATGCTGTCAATGCAGAGTGATTACTCTCTTCATTCACTTGGAAAGATAGTGTCGGGCCTTAAAATCATCTGAGTAAATTCACTTTAACTGGCTCCTTCATATGTATTCATAGCACGATGACACTTTCTAGCTAAACTAATAAACTCATCTATAGCACACAATGATTTTCTTGAACTAATTTTACTTTTTGCTGCCACAAGCTGACATCTGGAAGGCAGGTGTTTGTGGAGGTGTCTAAGAGGGCTCCTAGTGTACTGCTTTTCTGAGAACTAGAAATACTCTTTAATTAACACAGACTCAAAGTCACTTGCAGCCTATAAGATATGATCTTTATGTCGTGTTATCTAATATATACAGAAAATATGTAAATATGAAAACAACATATTTGACTTCCGAGCTTGTCAATTCCTAAGGAATTAATGGCAATTTATTATGTTTGAGCCTGACAAACTCCTAACATGTAATTTTTATCTTGGTCCTCAATGGCATTCCTGGCACTCAGCCCACCAATAGTCCATATTCTGTATGCTAAGGCGTATCTGGGACTCTAAAGCTTGCACAGTGCACTCTCCAGAGGTGGGATTCACACCTATCTGACATTGGTGGCATATCATAGCGTTATGCCACCAATGTCTCAGGTCCTACAACCTCTTTAATGCTCTTGTCGATTGGGAAGGGTTGATATTTTTGCCATTATTGTAGTATGTACAACACCACTTGTATTTTTATAGTGATCTATGTCTAACCATCATATTCCCCTGTTGTTTTCCCCTGGTGTGCCCCAGTATGCAAATTAATTCTGTTTTCAATACATGTTTCTGCCCCCCTGCTGAATTACACCATAAGACGACACAAGTCTGAACTCTTATTCAATAGTTAAGGTCTGTAGGTGTGAAAAGGAAGACATTTCCTGCAATGATGTAAAACTACTACTACAGTCTAGTACTTAATGATCTCTTTCTAGGATGAATATGGCCTTCAATAGTCTTTCTGTACTGCTCTTGGTATGAGATGATAATGATTTAGCTTGTCCATTGCTGACCACTCACCTTTAATAAGGAGGTTATGCCCTGTTTGAGGTAAAAAATCAAAATCAGACATCAAGCAGGAAAGGAAGAACAAACAGCAATACAGATAACTCGGTGGATATAATACATTTTTAATTACATGCAATTACAAAAGTATTTAGATCCAGGTGCTGGTATAAAAAATGTAAAAATGTTTTGTGACACAACCCCGTTAATGGAATTGTCTCTAGGTGCTACTAATTGTAGCTCTTTGAATTGTAACACTTATTGGTTTAAGTTCATGCTCTTCATCTTACTAGCCAGCTGCAAGAATTCTTGAGTTTTAATAAGAGATATCTGGGATTATATTGTGGGACACCTTGAAGGCTTACCTACAAGGATATTTATTAAGGAAGTAACTTCTATTTAACAAAATTAGGCATTTAAGACAGGTTTTACAAGACCGCACACAGACACCACACTTTATGGAGCACAGACATGTTATCCATTTTGGTCAAAACAAAATATTTTAAGAAACAGATCCATCTGCACTGCCTGAGACACATAATGCAGACACTAAGATGTTTTGTTCAAATATCTGTAAATGGGCTTTAATGTTATATTTTATCGCTTCAATGTTCTGAATTTCAGATATCGAGTTGTTGTTCCCTACCCACCGCAGAGTGAAGCAGAAATTGAGCTAAAGGAAGGTGACATTGTATTTGTTCACAAAAAGCGGGAAGATGGTTGGTATAAGGGAACATTGCAAAGAAATGGAAGGACAGGGCTCTTCCCTGGGAGCTTTGTGGAAAGTTTCTAATTGTCTCATGCAGCATTTCTATACAATGAAGGAGCAACCAACAAAACACCATATGTTTTGTGGAAACATGGTGGGTGAAACATACATGACACACAATAAGCACAAAGCAGCAAATGAAATGGATGCCAAAACAATATAAGTTGCCATTTTGACTTCCAAAGATACCCATGGACCATCAGCCTGTTTCCTACAGAGAGTTTGATGTCCATCCCTGAGACATGGCTGACTGAAGATCCAGTGGTATGTTGGAGTAGTGCCTTCGGAACCATGAACTGAGAAGATGCACATTTTGACCATGTTTGCTAATTGTGATGCATACATCCTAAATGAAATTACTTTCAAATGAATCTTTTATTCTACGCTAACTTATTTGTATACATTGCAGTGTTCTTATTACTTGCCTATGCAAGAAGAATAAATTCTATGAATCGGCCATTGGGCCATGCACATTTAACTGTACATTTGATGTAGTGGATTGTGGGATATTCTGCTACTGTAATACCGGCACAATAGTGGGCTTGAGCTCGCCATGGTTTTAAAGAAATTATGTCAAAATTTAGATGAATATTTAGTAAACCATTGAATGTTGTTTTTTCTTTTATTTGTAAGTTAACTTTTGAGTAGGATTTTTATGTTTACATTTTTATTGCATTTATGAACAAATATAATCACATTTAGTCATAAATTTTGCTTAATGGTCATCTTTCAGTTTGATGAAAACTGATAACGTGAACCAGCTCAATAAAATAAAGCACAATTTCAGGTAAGGAAAATGAAATATTGTCAAAACTTCAAATGTTTGACAAGATATTGGGCAGATTTACAATAGAAAATGCGTACATTTTTTGGTGCAATTTCAACAACAAAAACTGGTGTACATGCTTTGCACTGCATTTATCATTTGTTTAAGACACTTTTCAAACTTTTTACACCTTGCTTGACAAGGGGCATGGCTAAGCAGGAAGGGGTGTGGCCTTGCAGGAAAGGGGTGTTGTTTAAATCCGCTTTTGTGTCAACTAAGTCATTTTATAGATGACGTAAAACTTAGACTCGACAGTCTGAAGATACAACAGATTTATCATGTGGCATGAGCCACTTTGATAATTCTAGTGCAGTTTAAGACAGTCCATCCAAATGTAGACAATATTAGTAAATCTGCCCAAATAAAGGGGTTTTCCCATCTAAACATCTGTGACTTATCGTTAGGATATGCCACTAATGTCAGATATGTACAGGTCCCACCTCTGGGACCCACTCCTATCTCAATATTGGGGCTCACAAAGTGAGCATGCTCAGCTATTTTCGAAGGTCCCATAGCAGTAAATGGAGTGCAAGACATCCAAGCGCATCCACCGCTCCATTCACTACTAGAGGACTGCCAGAAATAGATGAGTCAGCACTCGGATGTTTTCAGAACTTTCCTAGTGGTGAATGGAGGGTGGCTGGTCATGCATGACTGCTCTCCCTTCACTTGGGAGGCTTTATTCTAAAGATAGGTACAGGTCCTAGAGGTGGGACCTGCAGCTATCTGACATTTTTTATGCCACAGATGTTTAGATGGGAATACCCCTTTTAGTAAAAAAACAAAAAAACAAAACATGGTTGTCTCCTTCGATAAGCAGCACTACTCCTGTCCATTAGCTGTGTCTGGTGTTACAACTCAGTCCTATTCACGCAAATAAGGCTGAGCTACAATATCAAACACATTCAATGGACAAGAGTACCACTGTTTTTAGACGGAAGCAGCCATATTTTTCTTATGACAATGGAAATGATTTGTAAATGCAGTTATAAGTTATTTGTGAAATGAAAAAAAAAATTAATGAAATAATTCAGAATCATATATTTATTAATGGCACATTTTGGGAACAAGAAATTTAAGATCGCTAAAAAAGGTATGATATGAAATGTGCTTGTAAAAAGAACACTGCAAGTCCCTGGGAGGAATGATTTGTGTACAGATTGTAAAGTTGTGTTGGAGTTCTATACTTCTCATCTAGATAATTTTACAGGACTGTGTGAATGAAATTCAATGTCTAGTCTATTCCAATAAATAAAAGACCAGCAACAAAACATAGGTTTCTAGGGACATATCAGTGCAATAATTATGATGGGCAAATTATGATTAATGCCAGGAAGAAGCTCTAAGATCAATTAAAGGGGTTTTCTGAAGTAATTAAAATTTCGGACATACCACTGAATGATGTAAAATAGAAATGAGGGTATACTTACCTCTATCTCCAGCATTGGCCTCTGTGACGGCAGTCCGGTTCTCCTGCCTCTGCTTGTTTACAGATGGCAGCAGTGATGTGCAGGTATACCGCATGTGACCACTGTGATTGCTATCCTAAGCCATATACCTGAACATCAAAGCAGATAGAGGTGAGTATACTATAATTTTCTTTATTTTACACCATTTGGCAAGTCCCAGATGTTTAATTATCTTGGACAACCCTTCGAGGACTAGAATTGTCTACAGGGTTTCTTCTATGTGCTGCCATATCTGAGCCATCAATAGGAGTTGTCAAGAATAGGTATGGGCAACTGATAAAAAAACAATATGGAACCATATATACCTACAGAGTCCAATGGAGCATGTCCTAATTTTTTTTTTTGGTGGATTTTTTCTTAAATTCATGGATTGAGGAGGTATAATAGAGAATTCATAAACTCAAGGAAGCAGTATAACGGCCCTGCTCAAAAGCGCCTTGCACATGAACCTCAAAGGGGCTTTCTGAGAATTTTTAACTGATGACCTATTTTCTGAATAGGTCATCAGCTGTTTGAGAAGGCGCCAGTTCTTGCAGCGGCCCCGCTGCCTTCTCGCAGCTTTCCCTACACCATGTATGTCACATTTATCGATCACATGGCTTAGGTGCAGCTCAGCCCTATTGAAGTGAATGGGGCTGAGCTGTAATACCAAGTACAGCCACTATACAATGTATGGCACTGTGTTCGGCGAGCTAAGAGAAGGCCATGGCAATACTGTGAGCCCAGGTGCCTTTTCAAACAGCTGTGGGGGTGTCTGACCCCCACTGATCAGATACTGATGACCTGTCCAGAGGTTACGTCATCAGCATAAAAATCTCCCTTTAAAGGCTATGAACACCTTTGGGGGCATTTTTGTATGATTGCATTTTACTCATTTTGGGCTAAAAAAATTTTTTTTTTCAGTCGGTCTTTATTAACTGCATTCAGCAGGGTATCTTAGTTTTAATTTTACACTGAGTCCCCATCATGTTGCTGTTTTGATAGCTATGTATAGCTGTCAGGAATTCACAGACAAGAGCTACATTATGGATTCAGTCAGAACAGTAACATGATGTAAAGCTAAGATACTCTGCAGGAAGGCTAAAAGTTAACCCTGGTGGACAAAAACTGCTGGAAATTTTTAATAAGACCAATTGAAAAATATATATTTAGCCCAAAATTAATAAAATGCAATCATAAAAAAATTGCCCACGAAGGTGTTCATAGCATTTAAGTCAGAAAGAATTGGATGTAGTAGAAAAATGTGAATGTCATATTACTACGTATATACTGTACATAGTAAAGGTGCTTAAAGACACAGGCAAAAAGGAATCTGGCTTCACACATGTACTAGAATAATTTGTACATAGTTACATAGTTAATACGGTTGAAAAAAGACATAAGTCCATCAAGTGGGACTTAGGTGGGGACGCGAATCCCAGAAGGAATTGAGACTCAGATTTCAACACGTTTTGATAAGCATTATTGTTGTTTACTTTTAAGAATTCATCTAAACCCTTTTTAAAACTGTCCACTGTTCCTTCTGTGACCACGTCTTGAGGAAGTCTAGTCCACAGATTCACAGTTCTTACAGTAAAGAAGCTTTGACACTTACGGAGACTGAACTTTTTCCTCTCCAATCGAAGGCATTGCCCCTTGTCTTTTGAGTGTACAGAATGAGTATGTTTTAATATAATTGTAAAGGAACTCTATGATAAGAAAGGTTTGTATATGATTAATACTGTACATTGATATATAGGGTAGTGTCATATAGTCAATGTAAAAAAATATCAAAGATATTAATATATATGACGATGCTGTGCATTAAAAGATAATTTCACCCAAGAGACATTAATTACATTTTCTAGGATTGGATAATTGCCAACGAAAAGGGTATCCAGCACTGTTTAAACTCTACTAGGCTTTTTGCTTTGATATTCAACTTCTTCATTTTAATCCTCAATGGAAAGGGAAGCAGTTGTCCGTAGCAGTCAGATTCCATCTCCTATTAGCCCTTGACAATTACCAACCTGACTTACTACTATGGGCACCTATCCTCAGGATAGGTCTGACCCCCGTCATCCTCACTGATCTGCTGTCTGAAAAGGCTGCATCATTCGCACAAGCACTGCATCCTCTTCTATGTTTATCTGCACACTGTCCCCCTTGTATTGGCCGTTCAATGGAATGAGAGAGGAAGGTGCAATTATACTGCACCACTGCTACAAGGAAGCACGAGCACCACAGCCTCTTCAACCAGCTGATTGGTGAGGGTTCCAGGAGTTGGACCCCCACCAATCTGATATTGATGACCTATCCTAAGCATATGCTGGCACTGCATAAGCCCTTTAATGATGCCATCAAAGCCCATATTAACAGTGCCACTAGAATGCATTTCTACAGCATAGTGCCAGCAGAGTATTCCCCATAAACGATAGTGCCAGCAGAGTGTAATGGTATTATCTACGGTTGTGTATGGCAGTAAAGAAGTATATTTTCACTCTTATTTTATTTTTCTTATTTATTTAGTACCAAAGATCTTTGCTAATTATTGTGATAATTTGTCTTCATAGAGGTTGGAGCTCCACCTTTATGAGACATAGCCATAGAGTTACATGGTAAAATTCTGCCACTCTTAGAGAAAGCTGACTGCAAGCAAATTTATACAACTCTCATTGTAGATGGAGGCCTTGTAATAGGCTCCCTACATTCTGAATCTAACAACTCACTCTATCACTAGATACCAACAGTAGTCACCTTCACAGGTCCCACTGGAGAAACTGCTGTTGACTCCTATTGATATTGTGTTTCCTTAAAGTAGCAGGAAACACCAAAATTAAAATGCCACATTTCATCTTCTATAATTAATTAGATTAGAATTACAGCAAAAGACTTTGAGAACACTGCCTCTTTAGAAGACTATTATTTTCCACTTCTATGTTTTGATGAGTTTGTCCCACAATTCAATATTACATTTCTCTGTTAAATCAAGAAAACCAGTTTTTCACTTTGAATATTTTTTTTAAAGAAATGCTCCTGTGTTTGGATATTACTTTTACATATTTGTTATAACACCACCTACTGTTCTCTTAATTCACTTTCACAATGTCTGCCTTATGTCCAGCCCAGTGAGAAGAAGCTGTTTCTATAGTACCTTTCATTATTGCCTGGGCTACACAATAGCAGGAATCACTCCAGTGGCTGTGTAGAAGAGAATCCAGGTGGCTGGACTGAGCTACTGAGCATGTGTGACCATCAGCACTGGATACATTAGATGGATGTTATGGGAAGGAATCAAGAGAACAGCATTAGGCACCTTAACAAGCAATATCTAAACACTGGAGAATTTTTCTAAATGATTCCATCTGAAACTTGTTCACCATTGCCTGCTCTGACAGTATAACTTTATTGTGAGGGCAACCCACAAATAGTCATTGTCCTAAACAGATTTCTGTATCATATACCCAGAGGATAGAACTGTGGCAGTATCCCATATCTAATCAGGTTCTGTGCTAAGACATAGTGATTTCCCTTTGGGGGAAAAGAAGCTACCAAAAGCCATAATGATTCTACCAAATATTGATACTATAAAGCTATTGATCAGAGGTCAGCAACCTATGGCACTCAAGCTGCTGTGAAACTACCACTCCCAGCTGCTGTTGTAACTCCCATAGAATTGAATGGAACACTCAGAACAGCTGATGTAGAAGATGAGATGATAACATGTACTTTGAAATGCACTCATATCGTCATTGCATATTGTATCAGTACTGTCTACATGTCCATTAGGTGGTGCATGTATCATCATTGTTGCATTTTTGTATTTTATTAATTTCCTATATAATGTATGTATACAGTGGAATGCGAAAGTTTGGGCAACCTTGTTAATCGTCATGATTTTCCTGTATAAATCGTTGGTTGTTATGATAAAAAATGTCAGTTAAATATATTATATAGGAGACACAAACAGTGATATTTGAGAAGTGAAATGAAGTTTATTGGATTTACAGAAAGTGTGCTATAATTGTTTAAACAAAATTAGGCAGGTGCATAAATTTGGGCACCACAAAAAAGAAATTAAATCAATATTTAGTAGATCCTCCTTTTGCAGAAATTACAGCCTCTAAACGCTTCCTGTAGGTTCCAATGAGAGTCTGGATTCTGGTTGAAGGTATTTTGGACCATTCCTCTTTACAAAACATCTTTAGTTCATTCAGGTTTGATGGCTTCCGAGCATGGACAGCTCTCTTTAAGTCACACCACAGTTTTTCAATTATATTCAGGTCTGGGGACTGAGATGGCCATTCCAGAACGTTGTACTTGTTCCTCTACATAAATGCCTTAGTGGATTTTGAGCATTTTTTAGGGTCGTTGTCTTGTTGAAAGATCCAGCCCCGGCGCAGTTTCAGCTTTGTCACTGATTCCTGGACATTGGTCTCCAGAATCTGCTGATACTGAGTGGAATCCATGCGTCCCTCAACTTTGACAAGATTCCCAGTCCCTGCACTGGCCACACAGCCCCACAGCATGATGGAACCACAACCATATTTTACTGTAGGTAGCAGGTGTTTTTCTTGGAATGCTGTGTTCTTTTTCCTCCATGCATAACGCCCCTTGTTATGGCCAAATAACTCAATTTTAGTTTCATCAGTCCACAGCACCTTATTCCAAAATGAAGCTGGCTTGTCCAAATGTGCTTTAGCCCACCTCAAGCGGCACTTTTTGTGCTGTTGGCGGAGAAAAGGCTTCCTCTGCATCACTCTCGCATAGAGCATCTCCTTGTGTAAAGTGCGTCGAATGGTTGAATGATGCACAGTGACTCCATCTGCAGCAAGATGATGTTGTAGGTCTTTGGTGCTGGTCTGTGGGTTGACTCTGTTCTCACCATTCGTCGCTTCTGTCTATCCGATATTTTTCTTGGTCTGCCACTTTGAGCCTTAACTTGAACTGAGCCTGTGGTCTTCCATTTCCTCAATATGTTCCTAACTGTGGAAACAGACAGCTGATATCTCTGAGACAGCTTTCTGTATCCTTCCCCTAAACCATGATGGTGAACAATCTTTGTCTTCAGGTCATTTGAGAGTTGTTTTGAGACCCCCATGTTGCTACTCTTCAGAGAAAATTAAAAGAGGAGGGAAACTTACAATTGACCCCCTTAAATAATCTTTCTCATAATTGGATTCACCTGTGTATGTAGGTCAGGGGTCACTGAGCTTACCAAGCCAATTTGAGTTCCAATAATTAGTTCTAAAGGTTTTGGAATCAATAAAATGACAACAGTGCCCAAATTTATGCACCTGCCTAATTTTGTTTAAACAATTATAGCACACTTTCTGTAAATCCAATAAACTTAATTTCACTTCTCAAATATCACTGTGTGTGTCTCCTATATGGTATATTTAACTGACATTTTTTATCGTAACAACCAACGATTTATACAGGAAAATCATGACGATTAACAAGGTTGCCCAAACTTTCGCATCCCACTGTATATATATATATATATATATACAGTACAGACCAAAAGTTTGGACACACCTTCTCATTCAAAGAGTTTTCTTTATTTTCATGACTATGAACTCATCAAAACTATGAATTAACACATGTGGAATTATATACATAACAAACAAGTGTGAAACAACTGAAAATATGTCATATTCTAGGTTCTTCAAAGTAGCCACCTTTTGCTTTGATTACTGCTTTGCACACTCTTGGCATTCTCTTGATGAGCTTCAAGAGGTAGTCCCCTGAAATGGTCTTCCAACAGTCTTAAAGGAGTTCCCAGAGATGCTTAGCACTTGTTGGCCCTTTTGCCATCACTCTGCGGTCCAACTCACCCCAAACCATCTCGATTGGGTTCAGGTCCGGTGACTGTGAAGCCCAGGTCATCTGGCGCAGCACCCCATCACTCTCCTTCATGGTCAAATAGCCCTTACTTTCAAAGTTTTCCCAATTTTTCGGCTGACTGACTGACTGTCTTAAAGTAATGATGGCCACTCGTTTTTCTTTACTTAGCTGCTTTTTACTTGCCATAATACAAATTCTAACAGTCTATTCAGTAGGACTATCAGCTGTGTATCCACCTGACTTCTCCTCAACACCACTGATAGTCCCAACCCCATTTATAAGGCAAGAAATCCCACTTATTAAACCTGACAGGGCACACCTGTGAAGTGAAAAACATTTCAGGGGACTACCTCTTGAAGCTCATCAAGAGAATGCCAAGAGTGTGCAAAGCAGTAATCAAAGCAAAAGGTGGCTACTTTGAAGAACCTAGAATATGACATATTTTCAGTTGTTTCACACTTGTTTGTTATGTATATAATTCCACATGTGTTAATTCATAGTTTTGATGCCTTCAGTGTGAATCTACAATTTTCATAGTCATGAAAATAAAGAAAACTCTTTGAATGAGAAGGTGTGTCCAAACTTTTGGTCTGTACTGTATATATATATATATATATATATATATATATATATATATATTGTTAAGCCTAATAGCAACACTCTGCTGACATTTCGATCATTCTCCAAATTATATATTGGTCTGGAAATGTAATAAAACCATTGCTGGGTATCAGCAATGTCATTAAAGGGAACCTGTCATCAACTTTATGCTGACCTCACTGAGGGCAGCATAAAATAGTGACAGAAATGCTGATTTCAGCGGTGTGTTACTCATGAGCTAAAAGTAAGTAGTTGCTGAGAACCAGCATCATAACCATTGCAGCCCAGGCCTTGAAAAGAGTCAAATCTACCTGAGAAGAGTCCTGGTTATTCCTAATCTCCTGCTCTCTCACCCATCTGCTGATGATTGACAGTTCTCTCCTAGACAGAAAGGGAGAAAACTAGGTAGAAAACTGTCAGTCATCAGCAGGTGGGCAGGAGAGCAGAAATTCATGAATAACCATGACTCTTCTCAGGTGGCCGTGACTCTTTTCCAGGCCCAGTCTGCAATGATTGTGATGTTGGTTCTCGGGAACCACTTACTTTTAACTTATAAATGACAGACCGCTGAAATCAACTCACCTGTCTCTACTTTATGCTGCCGTTAGTATGGGTAGCATAAAGTTGATGTCAGTTTCTCTTTATGATGAAGCAAACTGAACTGCCATCGGCACACTTCTCCTGACCTCTTCTAAAAGCTTATTTGCAATATAAACTAATATTAATGTTTGTCCATAATTTCTGCTGATGAAATGAATGGGTCTTATTTAAATTTAGCACTACAGTCCATTTTTGGCTATGAAGGCAGCTCTGTTACACAACTAAACCTGAAATAAGAGGCCCAGAAAGGAGGCAGCACATAACACTAGGCTGCTAACACATCACACCTCATCTATACATTAGACCTATACATCTGTAAAGCAAAAAACATATAAAGACATAGGGCAGCATTTACTATGCTATGTATGTCACTGTTGTGGTGTCTAAAAGTTGCAAATGTTTTTTTTTTTGTGGCAAAATGTATTACTTTTCCTGCTTCACACCAGTTTTCTGAAGTGACAAGAAAAGGGGGCATGGTGAGGTTGTGGACGGGGCGCCAGAGTATGCCCTCCACATATATGTTTATTCATGTAAGTTTGATGGTGTGAATAAAGACAGAAATCTTCGGCAGCTAGGAGGCTGCTTTAGATTTTAAACTGTCACGTGGCCATAAATGTGGCGCATCCTCTGGCGGCGCAATGCCGTTCTTGATAAATGTCCCCCATATGCTGTATAGTATTAATATGCTTCAGTTGTGGAGACATCTGCTTAAAGTGCCTCCCTTTGGCTGGTTAACTAAAGAATTGAAAAATTTAGATGATTACATGATTTACCGTAATTTTTGCCCTATAAGACGCACCGGCCCATAAGACACACCTAGGTTTTTGGGGAGGAAAATAATAAAAAATATTTTTTTAACCAAAAGGTGTGCTTTTGGTGGGTTTGGAACTAATGGTGGTCTGTGGATGACGGACACTGTTATGGGGGGGTCTGTGGATGACGGACACTGTTATGGGGGATCTGTGGATGACGGACACTGTTATGGGGGATCTGTGGATGACAGACACTTTTATGGGGGGATCTGTGGATGACGGACACTGTTATGGGGGGATCTGTGGATGACGGACACTTATGGGGGGATCTGTGGATGACGGACACTTATGGGGGGATCTGTGGATGACGGACACTTATGGGGGGATCTGTGGATGACAGACACTGTTACAGGGGGGGATCTGTGGCTGGCACTGTTACAGGGGGGGGTCTGTGGATGGCAGTGTTATATATGTGCCATCCACAGACCCCCGCCCCATAACAGTGCCATCCACAGACCCCCCCCCAGCCCATAACAGTGCCATCCACAGACCCCCCACCCCATAACAGTGCCATCCACAGACCCCCACCCCTTAACTGTGCCATCCACAGATTCCGTGTGCCCCCCCCCCCGCCGCCGCCCCAGTATACAAATATAAAATGTATTATTGAATATTATACAAATATAAAATATACAAAGTATACAAATATAAAATGTATTATTGAATTAAAAGTTATTAAACATGCCCCCCTCACTCCTAATAGTACCGTATATCCTAATTGCTTCTGTATAATGCCGCCCGGCGCGTCACTCACTGACGTCACTTGCCTGCGCCGCCTCCTTCATTCATAAAGGAGGCGGTGCAGGCACGTGACATCAGGGAGTTACGCTGCCGCCCGCCCGGCCTGCCTGCCGGCATTATACAGGAGCAATTAGGATATACGGTACTATTAGGAGTGAGGGGGGCATGTTTAATAACTTTTAATTCAATAATACATTTTATATTAGAATACCGGAGTGGTGGGGCGGGGCTATAGTACAGTGACCGCACCGCCCCACCGCTATTGCCGGACCCCAGCTCCTCCTCCCAGTCCCTCCCCCGGCCCCCGCTCCGTACATCGCAACCAGCGATGTAAAACTGCCAGCATTCGCCCCATAAGACGCAGGGGCATTTTCCTCCCATTTTTGGGGAGGAAAAAGTGCGTCTTATGGGGCGAGAAATACGGTAATACCGCAAAAAAAGCTATATATGTTTTTTTTTTGTGGAAGTCAATGGCAGACAGCAGACAGTTAACATAAGTAACAGTTTTACTTGCCCTGAAATTAAATAGTTTAAAAAAAGATGAAAATGATATCAACTCTATACAAAGAGTTGTGCAGGTATAATGCATATACAGTACAGACCAAAAGTTTGGACACACCTTCTCATTCAAAGAGTTTTCTTTATTTTCATGACTATGAAGGTATCAAAACTATGAATTAACACATGTGGAATTATATACATAACAAACAAGTGTGAAACAACTGAAAATATGTCATATTTTAGGTTCTTCAAAGTAGCCACCTTTTGCTTTGATTACTGCTTTGCACACTCTTGGCATTCTCTTTATGAGCTTCAAGAGGTAGTCCCCTGAAATGGTTTTCACTTCACAGGTGTGCCCTGTCAGGTTTAATAAGTGGGATTTCTTGCCTTATAAATGGGGTTGGGACTATCAGTTGCGTTGAGGAGAAGTCAGGTGGATACACAGCTGATAGTCCTACTGAATAGACTGTTAGAATTTGTATTATGGCAAGAAAAAAGCAGCTAGGTAAAGAAAAACGAGTGGCCATCATTACTTTAAGAAATTAAGGTCAGTCAGTCAGCCGAAATATTGGGAAAACTTTGAAAGTAAGGGCTATTTGACCATGAAGGAGAGTGATGGGGTGCTGCGCCAGATGACCTGGCCTCCACAGTCACCGGACCTGAACCCAATCGAGATGGTTTGGGGTGAGCTGGACCGCAGAGTGAAGGCAAAAGGGCCAACAAGTGCTAAGCATCTCTGGGAACTCCTTCAAGACTGTTGGAAGACCATTTCAGGGGACTACCTCTTGAAGCTCATCAAGAGAATGCCGAGAGTGTGCAAAGCAGTAATCAAAGCAAAGGGTGGCTTCTTTGAAGAACCTAGAATATGACATATTTTCAGTTGTTTCACACTTGTTTGTTATGTATATAATTCCACATGTGTTAATTCATAGTTTTGATGCCTTCATAGTCATGAAAATAAAGAAAACTCTTTGAATGAGAAGGTGTGTCCAAACTTTTGGTCTGTACTGTATATAGAAGATGAACTCGGCAGAGATTTATCAAAGTGGTGTAAAGTAGATCTGGCTTAGTTGACCATAGTAACCAATCAGATTCCACCTTTCATTTTTCACAGCTCCTTTTGAAAATGAAAGGTGAAATCTGGTTGGCTGCTGCGGGCAACTAAGACAGTTCTAATTTACACCCACAAAAAATGTCTAAAACCTAGTTCATATTTGACTTCTAATGATAACCGTTTTGAGTTGCATTCTGTTTTCTTCTCCTAAAGCTACAGTACAAGTAGAAATATGCTAGTTTACAATGTGTAATGCGTTGTGGGAGTGGAGATAAACAACCACCTTTTTCCAAGGGCAACCAGCAGAATTTTGACAGCATTTAGGCAGAAATAAGTAATAAGGCATAAATAAGAATCAGTGCAAAGTTTGGATTTACAAATTATTATGTGTGGGTTTGCACACTATCATACCTGTATTATATATTCTGTAGCCATATTGCTAAGTTTTATTATATGACTAAGTTTGCTATGACCCTTCATCCCCATACTGTACAGAGAAATCTGCTGCCCACAAACAAGAATTTTACATTCTGCAAAAAAGATCACCCAACAAATGAGCCCCTATACATTGAGTAATTATCCCTGTTAATTGGAAAAAGGATATGCAAATGAGCTCATATGAGCTCATATCAAGCTCTGAATCTGATGCTATCAGATGTAAGGCAGCTATCCTATAAGTCAATGTTCATCCTTTTTAAAGGCCTCTCTTGAATATTAAATAAGCCAGCTCCTCATTTGAAGATAGCTGTTTCGGGGCAATTGCCCCAATCAGTGCAGAGCAGAGAGTACTGGCTTATCTGGGTGAGAGGCTCTAGGTGAGAATTTGGAGAATGCAGTATCTCTTTATGGAGGGTGCCTTAAATGGTGTGAGGAGTCTTATAGACCAGACAATGCTCCTCTTGATTTCTGGGAAAAGGGGATGCAAATGAGCTCTTAGCAAGCTTTGCTTTTGATGCCACCAGATGTAAGGCAGCTATCCTTTAAGTCAGTGTTCGATCTTTTAAATAGGTCTTGAAAAATAACTTGAATCTGCAGACAGCTGTTTTGGGGTGATTGCCCCTTATCAGTGCAGAGCAGAGAGTACTGGCTTAGCTGGGTGAGAGGCCAAGGCCCAAATGCCTGATAATTGGCATGATTGTCTGCCCATCTAAATTGGTCCATACCACGATTAGTAAGATAAAACAGATTAGGGTATTTGTTAATCCATTTTAAAGGTTTGAATTTGATGGTAATTATGTAAAGTAAGGCTTCATTTACATCTACATCTGACGGATCCCATTATACTCAATGGGGTCCATCAGGCACTGTTTGTTTATGTCATTTGGTGGAAATTGTTATTCCGTCAGTATATATAACTGTTGATGAGAACCCAGCCTTAGCTAGATATAACTATCGTTGTAAAGTAAGGAATCTCTTTCTAAAACTCTTTTCCTATCTTCAAGCAGTCAGCATAACATCAATTTGCTGTTTATTCACAGTGATTACAATAAATGACTAGCAATCACCAGCATAATCATCACATTTGCATCCAAACATAATTTGGTCATATTTGACTTGATGAATTGTGCACTTTCCAGAAGAGCTCACGAGATGAATGAATGATAAGCTTCATTCACTAAATCACTTACCAGTTTCAGATTGCTTTAAAAGTGAATTAACCGAGAAACCAAACGTTGTGAACTGGGATGAAAATAGGAAAACGTTGTAATCTATACAAACACAATTTTGAGTAGACCAGGCCGTTCTATCCTGGTTGGCAAAACTCAACACTATACTGAGGGGTTTCAACAAAGTGGCAGGCAATGTCATAATGTCATAATGCAAGCACAACAGTTTTTGGAAAAATTCCTCTGCAGTTTCTGATTAGCCTAGACAAGAAGGGGATCCAGCAGGGAGGAGAAGTACGAGCCCTACCTTTATGTTTTCCAATTCTTTTTTGGCTCATAAAAGTGCTAGAAAAACTTCAGCATTTTCACAAAAAATGCTCTGCGTGAAGCCACATTAAAGGGGATCACTGAAGCAACTATTTAGGCATGTAGGATACTATAGGTGTTGATAAAGCACATTTATTAAACTGGAGGTGACAGATTTTTTTTATTTTTGTATATATTTGGATGAAATCAACCATGATCATTGGATCCAACTAACCAACGTGTGTTCTGTCACATGGTCAATACAGGTTAAAGACCACCTAGAATAAGGATAATTGACATCAAATGCGGCAAGTAGTGTAGATGTTTTTGGTTTATCGCTTGTCCAGCCCTCTCTAATAATATCCCAAGTGCATTTGACTCATTTGGATTGATGATATTTCTTTAAAGAATGTGGGAGCTATAATTACGATGCCTGGGTATATTCACAATTTGTCACCATTTTTCTAAAATCAGGGCAGAAAAAGTCCCATGATTGCCATGTGTGGCCAGCCCCTAACAGACTGTGACAGGTCACTGGGCACCAGTGTACATGAAGGACCAGCCTACAGCTAAGCAGGTTTCATAGAGTATTGATAAGTAACATGTTTTCTGTGTGCAATCCATACCTTTTAATCCTTCTGGTAAAAAATGATTACATAGTGATTCTTGAGCGTACGCCATGTGTATCAAATCATTGTACAACAACACCTTAGCTCCAGCGGAGATGATGACTAACCATATTTGCATTTTAAGATTTCATTTCTAATTCGACATTGTAGAAGTAACTCCTACCCTGAGTCATCTGTGTAGGCTTTTTATGAAAGATGTTCTGTATATTCAATGATTGCAGCTGTGTTTTCTTCTTTTTTTTAAAAAACTGGCATTAAATGAATGACATAATGTCCGTTAACTTGTGGAAATGTTAGATGTTCTAAAATGTCAGTGCCAATAAAGAAGGCAGGTATGATTTCATATTGTGCACCTTTAACTATGGGGTCCATGGAAGCTTGTGTCATCACCTTTGACCGACGATTTTGTACAAAACATAATCTGGCGTGTTCAAATTGTACATGATGAATTTCTTTGTAGTTTGCACAAACCTCAAAAATGTTTCTACCAAGTATGAATGTTAACATTGAATCGTGGACATACCAGCTCCTCCTGGTGACCATTGAACAACGAGAGTGTGTTTTGTTCTTCAAATAAAACAAAATATTATAATGTATCCTGTTGAGTGTCATCATTTGCTACAACGTATTAGGCAATTGCTTACAGAGCAATTGCTTGATTTTGCATATATCATCCATTGCCAGAACAATGAAAATGGAATACACAGATTTTAAGGCAATGGGATTTGAAGAAGGCAGCTTCAACCCCGATAGTAAATTAGTGTCGTGCATTATCATGAACACTGATTTTAAGGCCCCACGCACGCAGCCATATCCATTTTGCAGTCTATCTTTTTGAGGAATAGACATACGGACGTGGAAAGCTCACGGATGCTCCATGTGCTTTCTGCATCTGGATAGAACATGTCCTATACTTGTCCAGAGAATACAGACCGCGTACCCTGTGAAGTCAAGGGGTCCTCAAAAAATGCAGATGCAACACATACCACATCCATATTTTGCAGATCTGGAAATTGCGAACTTCAAAACGGATACGGTCATGTGCCAGAGGCCTAAGCCTAATCACTTTACTGCATCTGGTGCAAAGATTCAGTTTGCTGCCACAGTCCAGTAAATGAATACTGTAGTCGGAACAGAATGGCTTGTTAGTACCTCACCCTGGCACCCATAGAAACTGCTTGCGGTGTTTTCCATACTGCATGCAGTTTTTACAGAATTGTTTTAACCTGTGTCTTTTCTAAATAACTTTCTAAACCATGTTTTTGTCTGTAGATTTTTCCCAATAGAGAAGGAGGAGATGTCAAAACACCAGAAAAACATCAAAACATGCAGATTATAATATTTTTTTTAAGCCACGGACCCATTTAAAAAAACTTCAGTGTATTCTGATGTTGATGTTTCACATATCCTTTCAGGTAACTTCTGGAGCTGCTTTATTACTGTAAAACCACAGGTGCAAAAAAAACACACAAAAAAAATAGTTTTCAGCCTAATTGTTCCAAAATTCGGTTACTGTCAAGGTAAGTTCAGATAAGCTTGGGTTCACATCAAGTTTTTTCCTTGCATTTACTGTATGTAAAAACATATACGTTAAACGTATGGGTGCACTACACTTTCGCATCCTTTTTACAAACGTATATGTTAAACTTAGGGCAAAAACATAGGGGCACATTTATTAAGACTGGCGTTTTGGATGCCGGTCTTAATAAAGCCCCATAGCTGGCGGTGGATCCGCCGGAGTTATGAAGAGGCGCAGGCCTCTCCATAACTTCGGCGCATCCAGTGCCAGTTCCGAGCTGTCTTACATTTAGATATTTTTCTACACCTAAAATATGCGTAGAAAATGGTGAAAGAGATGGGCCCACCAGCCTGTCCTCTTCCCTACCCACGCCATGCCCACAATTTTAGAACTGGCATGAGCGGGGCAAAGTCGCAGATGGCGGCGCAACGTTCAGGCGTATTTCAGCTTAGTAAATGACCGCCATAATGTGAACTAAGGCAAATAAATTCCAAAGTGGATCTCGCCACAAAACCACATTGAATGTACGTGACATGAAGATCTTGCGGTGGATTGAGAGTAGGTGAAATCGGCTGTAAAATCTGCAGATAATATACACAAGAATGACCATGCTGTTGACTTAAAAATCCACAGCATGCTCTGATTTCAATGCAGATTTTTTTGCGCCACATGAAAACGTGATTTTAAAACCTCCATCCACGTGCTACAGATTTGTGCTGCAAAATTGGCATCAGAACAATTGCTTACAATTCTGCTATCTCTGAACATAATGTCCCAGTTTTCCTATATTCTTTCTGTATTAATTCAGTTTGGCTTTCAAGATCCCTGCTTCCTGTAAGACAATTGAAATCTTTCTTGATATGTGCCAGGGGAAAACAGTCTGCCCTGATCCTGTGATGGACATAAAGGGGCAGGCCTGATTACAGTTGATACTATTTTCTGTTTGTTGCCTTTTAGCATGCCTCGCTTAAAGGGGTTCTCCAGGCTCTTTCTATTGATGACCTATCCTCAGGATAGGTTGTCAATATCAGATCAGCGGGGGTCTGACACTTAGCACCCTCCCCAATCAGCTGTGTGCCATAGCAGCAGCGAGCAGGAATAGAGAAGGGAGACGGCACAAGCACACTGTGTGCACCGTCTCCTCATACACCTGACATCAGCAGGATAGGTCATCGATATTAAAAGCCCTTTAATTATCTCAGTTAAATCATCACTGCAACCAGGGAGAGTACTCCCAGTAGAACCTCAGATAGAGCATCACGCACTGTAGTAGTCAATGCAATGCTCTTCTGAGGACATACAGTATTTATCTAAGGCTACATACACACGACCGTATGTGTTTTGCGGTCCGCAAATTGCTGATCCGCAAAAAAAATGGATAACATCCGTATGCCATCCGTTTTTTTTTTTTGCGGATCCATTGTAACAATGCCTAAAACGAACAAGAATAGGACATGTTCTATATTGTTTTGCAGGGCTACGGAACGGACATACTGATGCGGATAGCACACGGTGTGCTGTCCGCATTTTTTGCGGACCCATTGAAATGAATGGGTCTGCATCCTATCCGCAAAAAAACCCGGAACTGACACAGAAACAAACAACGTTCGTGTGCATGTAGCCTAAGGCTATTAAAAAGAAATGTTATGTCACTTGGTTATTCAAATTGTAGGTCTACAATTATAATGAGGACTACAATGCAGATAACACCTTCCTCTCACAGCAGCAGTAACCTGATAATAGATTACCTATCAATATAGCTGGTTTTATCAGTTTTGTGGACTGCTACAGAAGAACAGTGTTTTATATTTAATTTTCAATGGCATAAACAGCCGAATGAAAAAGAAAACAGTCCAAAAATAAAAATAAAAAAAAGGTTTTCTATAATTATTTTCCTCTTTCTGAGGAGAATGTTCCATTAAACATGAAAGCTTTTGTGTTTCGACGTGATAACTTTTCTCTCTCTGGTGTTTATTCACATTGGACATGTGGAGCAGCAGTGCGAAAATCTACTGTAAGAAATGTCTTGAAAAGTCATGTTGCCTCTATATTGTTTGCTTCACAGATAAAGCGCATATTTATGGGATGAAATTGCTTAATGTTCCACTAAATGTGCTCACTCTCAGCAGGAGGAGGGTCAGCATTAATGCTTCGTATAAATCGTACCTAAGACATAAAGTCTTTCAGCCAGAAAATGTTCTTCCTCTGTTTCCAGCAGAGTATTTTCCTGCACTCTGTGTCTAAAGGGTTTGTCTGGGCTTCATATTTTACTGCATTTTATGAATGGCACAATATCAAGAATATCGCATGTGGATAAGTAAATGTTTGTTAAGGCAGATAGACAATTTAATTAAAATACTTGTATTTAGTAACCTGAGATCTCAACATGTAAGGATGTGTACGACGACCATGTGAAAGTATCGAACTTTAGACCTAATTGGCTCATCACACAAGGTTTCATAGTTAGATACGTTCCTTCTGTAGATTTATTATAGATGTATCATTGGTATGGAGATGGGCCCAATTTATTGAGGGACATCTGCCTCTTAATAAATTAGGCGCATCTGATTCCAGAGGCACAGGGGATCATGTCTCTGGCGTGTGAGAACACCATTACCGATAAATCTCCCCCTTAGACTCTGTTCATATTGCAGATTTCATTATATTTGCTGGAAACATAGCATGGAATACAATGCTACTCTTCTGGGTAAAATGACAGACATCATGGTGGAACCTGACAGACCCCATTATAAGTCAACTGGGTCCGTTTATGACCGTCATAGTTTGTGTCCATCATGTAGTGGATCCATCACAGCCCCAATTCTGTTTTTCTATTCCTATGATGAGACAAGGGAATGGAATTCCTAATATAGATGTGATTATATCGTAGCCTTAGTGTCAACGCTCAACACATTGGCTTGTGTATAGGACCACATATGTCTTGTGTTGGCTGCTGTATTTTTGCCGAAAACAGGATTGTCTAATGCAGACCAATAATATTACACAGAACGCATGGACCACAAATACAGCACACAAAAAAATGAATGTCATACCAATCAGGATTCATCTAGGCTTGCAGTTTGACCCTGTCAAAATTTACCTAATACTGCCCCCCTACTAACCTGATTCTTCAAGCAGATGACAAGATGCTGACAGCTTTCCCCATCTTACTGAATGACTGAATACCAATGTGTTATTTCTTACTCATTATTCCTGGGTGAAATGCCTAATATATGCACTTGTGCTATTGGAAAGCACTTAAAGAGGACCTGCCACCATTTCTGACATGTCTGTTGCAAATAATTGTATAACCCCTAAATATAACAATACTGGCACATATTTTCTGAGAGCTCTATGTTGTCCTGATCCTCTGTTGTTCCTCCTAAAAATGTGCAACAGGGTGTGGTGCTAACAGTTGGAGGGGTCTGTCCAATCAATTCCATAAAAGATGAGTAAAGAAAGACGGGGGCACTCACCACTGCTGTAGTTGATTCCTTTATTCTTCATGTAAAGACAGGTACAAACAAAAGGGCTGGGCCGGACTAAGGGTCCATTCACACGTCCGTAATTTGGGTCCGCATTCGTTCAGCAATTTGCGGACCCATTCACTTTAAATGGGGCTGGAACGGATGCAAATCCGCATTTCCGGGATCTGCATCCGCATTTTCAGGGATCCGCATCAGTTTTTTCGGGATGCGTTTTTTCAGGATCCGCAATTCCGTTCCTGAAAAAAATAGAACATGTCCTATTCTTGTCCACAATTGTGGACCAGAAAAGGCATTTTCTATTATAGTGTTTGTGATGTGCGGTCCGCAAATTACAGATCGCACATTGCAGGTGTCCGTGTTTTGCGGATCTGCAAAACACTTACGGACATGTAAATGGACCCTTATTCTGACACAGAACGCCAAGCGGCGTGTAAATGGACCCTTATTCTGACACAGAACGCCAAGCGGCGATGGCCGTACAAGAAAAACATCATCCACATAGCGAAGGACAAGCTGCATATAGCACAGATACGGATTTTCTATGGAGAAGATATACTTATCCTCAAACGTAGCTAGGTACAAATTAGCGAGAGTACACGACACCGGTGTGCCGAACGCCGTGCCGTATATTTGTTTGAACCATTGTTCACCAAATTTAAATACACGTACTAAGGGATGCCAAGGCTTTGGTGCAGGACAATATTAGCAAACAAGTGAAAGCAGCCTTGCAATGGGTTAGCGTGCATGAAGATATCATTGTGAAACCAGCGGATAAGGGAGGTAATGTACTGTTGATGACAAAGGAGTATTATTTGCAGGAAGTAAACAGACAGTTGGGGGATATCTCGGTATATGAGAAAGTAACAGGGGATCCCACACCAACCATACATATGCATCTAAAAATGTTATTGCAAAAATATATATCCGCAGATTTTCTCCCTAACAACATCATTGATAAGTTGGTACCGGAACACCCCAAGAAGCCTACTTGGTATTTTGTGCCAAAGGTTCACAAATCACTGACCCGACCCCCGGCCGCCTTATTGTGGCCGAACCACTTTCCAGGTACGTTGACTGGCTCTTGAGACCGCTCCTTAAAAATGCCCCTTACGTATTTAGGTGATACTGGTGATTTCCTCCTAGCCCTGAGAGATTTTCAGTGGCAGGAGGGTTTCAGCCTTGTATCCCTGGACCCGCATACCACATGTTGCTGGGGTGGAAGCTGTCACAGAAATTTTCGGCAATGCAGATAAGGGCGATCTCTATTGCCAGTTTGTTAATGATGCCTTAAACTTTGTGCTTACTAACAATGTATTTAAATTTGGTGAACAATGGTTCAAACAAATATACGGCACGGCGATGGGCACACCGGTGTCGTGTACTTTCGCTAATTTGTACCTAGCTACGTTTGAGGATAAGTATATCTTCTCCATAGAAAATCCGTATCTGTGCTACATGCAGCTTGTCCTTCGCTATGTGGATGATGTTTTTCTTGTATGCTCGGGTACGGAGTCTCAGTGTGAGGAGTTTGTCTCCTTCCTCAATACCACCAATAATATGAATTTGAGATTTACTTTAAATTATGGTGGTACATCTTTAGAGTTCCTTGATGTTCTCCTCACAGTGAGGGATGGGATTCTTAACACTGAGAGCTATCGAAAACCCACTGCCACTGCATCCATCTAGCGTTAAAGATAGTTCCCCTATGGCCAATAGACTTAGAAGAATTAACAACACCAAAGAGGGATATATGAAGCAAGCCCAAGTGTTAAAAGACAGGTTATCTAGAACAGGATACCTGGAAAAAAGCATAGAGATGGCTATGAATAAAGTGGGTCAGTTCACACAGCAAAATCTAATAAAAAATAATGGAAAAAATAGACATAATGAAAAAAATGAGGGCAGGTTTGTGTTTGCCTTTAAGTTCAGCATTGCAGCGGAGCTGATCAGATATGTGATTCAGAGCAACTGGGACATATTAAGGAATGAGGAGAGTTTGGGAGAATATGCAATGAATAAACCACTTATAACCTTTAGGAAGTGTCATACGATAAAAGATAGATTGGTGAGGAGCCATCTTAGTGTGAAGAGGGCAAGCAACTGGTTAACAGAAAAAAAAACATGAGGAAATTACAGATGTGGCAACTGCTCATACTGCAGATACAATTGTCAGACAAAATTTCTGATGTTTGGGGGCATCCAGCATAAATTATCCCAATTTATTACATGCAGAAGCAACTATGTAGTGTACTTAGTGTTGTGTCGTGTGGGGCCTTTTATATAGGTAAAACAATCAGACCCCTATATGAAAGGTTCAGAGAGCAAATCAATTCTATAAGAACAGGGAAGGGATGTCCCCGGCTAATGAATCATGTACGTGAGACCCATGGAGGCGATGCAAATTGCCTTACGTTTGCCGGCATTGAGCTAGTTCCAGGCATGTTACATGGTGGACCTTTCCAGAATTGACTGTTCAATAAAATGATAGAAACATGGAGTTGGCAAGTTTTATATGACATATCTACACAACAATTTTCGACTAGGCACTTTTGCTACACCTGGATTTGGAGATTTTCTTCCCTTCTTCGCTGCAGATCCTCTCAAGCTCTGTCGGTTGGATGGGGACTGTGAGTGGACAGTCATTTTCATGTCTCCTTAGAGATGTTGGATTGGGTTCAAGTTGGGACTCCTGTGTTGTCTTAGCTGTGTGCTTAGGGTCATTATCTTGTTGTAAGGTGAATCTTCAGCCCAGGCTGAGGTCCAGAGCACTCTAGATCAGGTTTTCATAAAGAATATCTGTGTAATTTGCTCCATTCAGCTTTCCATCCACTCTGACTAGTCTCCCTATACCAGCCACTGAAAAAACCCACAGCATGATACTGCTACCACCTTCCTTCATTGTAGGGATAAAATTGTGCAATGCAGGAGATTCTTCTTTCAGACCACTCTCCTGTAATGTCCAGATTGTTGGAATACTGCAGGTATGGTTGACCTTCTGAAAGTTTATCCCATCTGCAGACAGGTTATTTAGAGCAGTGTTTCCCAACCAGTGTGCCTCCAGCTGTTGCAAAACTACAACTCCCAGCATGCCCGCACAGCCAAAGGCTGGCCGGGCATGCTGGGAGTTGTAGTTTTGCAACAGCTAGAGGCACACTGGTTGGGAAACACTGATTTAGAGCATAGTCAGAGTGACCATTGGGTTCTCAGTCACCTTTCTTCCCAAAGTCCTTTTCCCCTGAATACTTAGTTTTGAGGGGTGGTCAGCTCTCAGAAGGTTCCTGGTTGTTCCAAACTTCTTCCATTTAAGAAATATGGAGGCCACTGTGCTCTTTGGAACTTTTTTGTACCTTTCTGTAGAGCTGTGCCTCTACACAATTATATCTCTGGGCTCTACAGGCAGTTCTTTTCTCCTCATGGCTTGGTTTTTGCTCTGATATGCATTGTCAGCTATGAGACCTTATATAGCCAGCAATATGTTTTACCAATTCATGTCCAATCAACTGAGTTTACCACAGGTGACCTCCAATCATCTCAGAGATGTTAAATAGAAATGGGAGGCCTCCAGAGCTAAATTTAAATTGTCATAGCAAAATCTGAATACGTATATGTCCATACAAAATATTGTTTTTTCCTTTTTAATAAATTTGCAAACATTTCTAAAATTCTGTTTTAATGCTTTTATTAAGGGTGAGTGTAAATTGATAGGGAAAACTTTATTTTTTATTTTAGCACAAGGCCTCAAAATAACAAAGTCTGAAAAAGTGAAATGGTCTGAAAACTTTCCGAATGCACTGTGTGTGGAGTGTGTTTATGGAGGAGATCATACAAAGGCACCATTGAGCAAAGGAGAAAAATTAAGATTAAAGATTCGGATCTGAATCTAAAGAATTGGTTGCCAGATTTAATTTGGGTATAAATAAATTCTATAAAAATAACTGAAATAAAGTGGCCTAAATGGGAGAAAATGCTCAAAAACCCCAAACACTGTAGTGTGTTTATAACTGGGGAGTAATTCCTATGCATGTGATCCGTTGCTAACGGCGATCCCCAGCAAAAATGCATACAATGGAGGATGTCGGCAGTGGACCACATGGCTCTAAGTTGTATCTAAGCACCTCTTAGACCGTGTTCACACACTGTAGGTAGTCTAGTGGTAGGAACCCATGCCACACAGAGATACCTTGACAGTGGTGCAAAAGGACTCCGATGTGTTCCTGACTGGAATACATTGGCTAAAGTCTCAGTTCTTAACATCATCTTGAGGGATTAGCCAATGTTGTTAGTTGCATATCATTGTGGTGCACCTTTCGCAGTGATTTATGTATTTTTTATATTTGCATCCACACATTATCCCATCTTGCATACGATGCCATTGTGGTGCATGCGGTCCGCTGCCGACATCCTCCATTGTATGCATTTTTGCTGGGGATTGTCGTTAGCAATGGATCACATGCGGAGGAATTGCTTCCCCGGTTATAAACACGCTACAATGTTTGAGGTTTTTGAGCATTTCCTCCCATGGCCACTTTATTTCAGTTATTTTTCTTGATATGTTTAGAATGTGCCATTGCGTACTGCTGGTAGCATTCTGTTGCACCTGGTAGCCAGTGTCACATGGCCTGTTATAGGTGCGGCTTACAGCCTTATCATCTCTCCCACTACATGAGTGATCTCACTATGGAGGTATGTGGGAGCTTGGCTCTAAGTTGTATCTTAGCACCTCTCAGACCGTGTTCACAGTTAGTCTAGTGGTAGGAACCCATGCCACACTGGGATACCTTGACGGTGGTGCAAAAGGGCTCTGATGTGTTCCTGACAGGAATACATTGGCTAAAGTCTCAGTTCTTAACATCATCTTGAGGGATTAGCCAGTGTTGTTAGTTGCATATTATTGTGGTGCACCTTTCGCAGTGATTTATATAAATACATTCTACTTGAATCAAAAGTACTCAGATTGCCCTGAAAAGACATGTATGATACTCTGATGTCTCCTAGGACGGTATCCATCTACTTTCAAGCTCTGTAACACCATGCAAGCATTATTAATGTCAAAGCAACCTATGGCTATAGGTAAATGGATGGATGGAAGCCGGTAGTAACAAACAGCCAGTTTAATAACACACTTCATTGTTAAATTTTTAAAATTAAAACAAGGTCCAAAAATTATCCCTTTTTGAAATGCCTTCTTCTCTGTCTTCTGAGAGATTCATCCTAATCGAATTGTAAAAGATTTGGATTCAGCTGTCCAAACTTTTGAGAAATTCAAGGTGAATTTTATTAGTTTTAGAATCCATTTACTCATCTCTAATTGATCCATTAGTGATCCATTGGACATGTTATTAAATATTGAGTCAGTGAATCTGGACCAATCTCACCAAGTGTTTTAGATTACAATTAGGTGTTGGCTTTTAGGATGGGATGTCAATTCTTCCATGTGGACAGAGACTGATTACAAACCACACTCAACCTTTATTTTTTTAGTGATGTTATCTCTGCCATTCTGAAATATTGACCAAAATTATACCCACATACAGTGTGCTCAACAAATCAAAGTAGCTCTTTAAGTTTGTGTTCACAACACTGACAAGCTGGTCCGGCCGACTGTCGGCCAGAACAAAAACCTCAGTATTTATGCTGGAAAGCAACTGGATCACCACCAGATCTCATTACAGTCAATCGGGATCCAGCAGTGAATTATAAAATCTGGCAATGCCTGATTTGGTGATATTTAACAGGCTGCTCTCTGCCTGCTTGTCGGATATGCTGCTGGAGATGTGAACGTGGCCTGAAAGGATATAACTATTTGACATGATTGAAGGGAATCAGATCACTGCCGCAGGGAGCAATAGGCTGCAGCTGCGTCAAAATGGAAGTTTACATCCTGGGAGCAGCCAAGGCTGGGAAGAGAAGGAATGGAGAGTCAGCTCCGGGAAACAGCTAAGTATTCGCAGGTCTGCCCAAGGGAGGGGGTTGCCAAACCCCTCCTCCCCCTAAGGTGAAAAACGCCTTTAAGCGATTGCATAAATATTTATATACTGTATTAATTCAGTTTCCTAAAGTTTTGTCTTCTACACTTTATAACTTTCGTTATATGTCCACTATTGTATATAATTAATGTATTATTCTATCATAGCTCAGTATTTTTGTGGTAATAGTGTTATCTTCTGTTAGATATTACTGTTTGTACTAAATATGGTTATGGGGTTCCATGATATTTCAAGAACAAAAAATCCTTTATCTTGTGTAGTTCATCTCAACACTTTGTCAAATCTGATGAAAGACTGTTTGCAGCCTGGAAAGATGGACGCTTTGCTTTTCTAATTAATTTTGCTCTTGTCCAAGAAAAGAAACGTTCTTGACCTTTACTTAATTAAAAAAATGAAAAGGGGCTCTCTATTAATATTTCTATATTTAAATCAAACACAGATTGCAGCACCGATATTCAGAGGACAGGTTGCTTATTTCGCTGCTAAGGCATTTACAGTCCTGGGTCCATCATATTTAATCAACTCTTGTTATATAAGTTTGCATATTTTACTATAAAGTCAGAACTTTACGTATATATCTGTATCTACTAATCAGACAGTAGGATGTCTACAGTTTATCAGTGATTGGGACACACAGTTATAAAATTTTCAATTGCCAATAACTGTAGTGTGTGAATTCTACAAATTATATCAACATTAAGGCTAGGTTCACACCTGAGCATTTTACAGCGCGTTCCTACGCGCTGTAAAACGCTCAACAGGCAAAAACCAATGAATCCCTATGGGCATGGTTCTCACCTGAGCGTTTTACAGCGCTTACGAACGCACTGTAAAACGCCCTACGCCCCAGGAAGTACAGGAGCTTCTTTGGGGTGTATTGTCGCGCGTAACACCTCTGTTTTTCATTGTACGATTCCGTGGTCAATAGCAAGAACGCGCGTACGACGCGCGTTTCCAAAATACAAAAACGCCCCAAAATACGCCTCAAAAACGAACGATAAAAATGCCTGTAAACAGCGCTTATCGAATATGCCCAGGTGTGAACCCAGCCTTAAAGGCATCTGTCAGCAGATTTGTAGCTATGAAACTGGCTGACCTGTTACATGTGCTCTTGGGAGCTGAAGGCATCTGTGTTAGTGTCCTATTCATATGTGCTCACATTGCTGGGGAAAAACAATGCAGTCTGCTACTGCTCTACAGCTGAGAAGAGCCCTTTCCCTTTTGGGTGGGATGTCCACCCCTGGTTTTGTTGTCTTCTTTTTTCATTGTTTTCAGCCAACCACTTGTGGTCAGCAGGGAGCACCCCTGATCTCTGGGGCCCCAAGCATTTGTTTGATTTGCATGGTGACAAAGTCCACCCCTGTATATAATATTAATTTGGTTGAGATATACTATCCAATCTGTGCAATAGAGCAGCCACATCTTAAATGGCAGTTCAAGTCTTCTTCCTGAATTTTAAGCTTTTATTAGAGGGCATCTGTCAGTAGATTTGTAGCTATGAAACTGGCTGACCTGTTACATGTGCACTTGTCATCTGAAGGCATCTGTGTTGGTCCCATGTTCATATACTGTATGCCTACATTGCTGAGAAAAATGATGTTTTAATATATGCAAATGAGCCTTTAGGAGCAACGGGGGCACTCTGCAACTGCTACATGCGTCAGCCAGTTTCATAGGTACAAATCTGCTGACAGATCCCCCTTAATAAAAGCTCGAAATTCAGGAAGATTGCCATTTAGGATGTGGCTGCTTTATTGCATATATTAACCACTTCCCATCTGGGCCATTTGCCCCCTTCCTGACCAGGCCTAATTTTGCAAATCTGACCTATCTCACTTTATGTGGTAATAACTTTGGAACGCCTTTACTTATTCAAGTCATTCAGAGATTGTTTTCTCGTGACACATTGTACTTCATGATAGTCATAAATTTGAGTCAATATATTTCACCTTTATTTATAAAAAAAATCCAAATTTACCAAATATTTTGAAAAATTAGCAATTTTCTAAATTTCTATTTATCTGCTAATTTATCTGCTAACAGAAAGTGATACCTCATAAAATATTTATTACTTAACATTCCCCATATGTCTACTTTATGTTGGCATTTATTTTTTTAGGACGTTAGAAGGCTTAGAAGTTTAGAAGCAATTCTTCAAATTTTTACGAAAATTGCCAAAACCCACTTTTTAAGGACCAGTTCAGGTCTGAAGTCACTTTGTGGGGCCTACATAGTGGATACTCCCATAAATGACCCCATTGTAGAAACTACACCCCTCAAGTTACTTAAAACCGATTTTACAAACTTTGTTAACCCTTTAGGCGTTCCACAAGAATTAAAGGAAAATGGAGATCAAATTTTGAAATTTCACTTTTTTGGCAGATTTTCCATTTTATTCCAATTTTTTCTTTAACACATCAATGGTTAACAGCCAAACAAAACTCAATATTTATTACCCAGATTCTGCGGTTTACAGAAACACCCCACATGTGGTCATAAACTGCTGTATGGGCACACGGCAGGGCGCAGAAGAAAAGGAACTCCACATGGTTTTTAGATGCCATGTCCCATTTGAAGCCCCCCTGATGCACCCTTACAGTAGAAACTCCCAAGAAGTGACCCCATTTTGGAAACTATAGGGGATAAGGTGCCAGTTTTATTGGTACTATTTTTGGGTACATATGATTCTTTGATCCTTCACTATAACACTTTATGGGGCAAGGTGACCAAAAAATTGGTTGTTTTAGCACAGTGTTTTAATGTGTCCATGTTCTGAGAGCTATAGTTTTTTTATTTTTTGAGAGATTTTCTTATATAGGGGCTCATTTTTTGCGGGATGAGGTGACGGTTTTATTGGTTCCATTTTGTGGGACATACGCCTTTTTGATCACTTGGTGTTGCCCTTTTTTTTTTTTTACGGTGTTCACCCGAGGGGTTAGCTCATGTGATATTTTTATAGAGCTGGTTTTTACAGACGCGGCAATACCTAATATGTATACTTTTTTTATTTATTTCACTTTAACACAATAATAGCATTTTTGAAACAAAAGTGGTGTTGCACTTTTTGTGATGTAAGGTGACAAAAATGGCTTTTTTTGACAGTTATTTATTTTTATTTTTTTATGGTGTTTATCGGACTGGGTCGATTATGTGATATATTTATAGAGCCGACCGTCACGGACGCGGCAATACCATATATGTCTATTTTATTTTTTCAATTTTTAACATTTTTTTTTATTCCTTACTTGGGGATTATTTTTTTTACATGTGAAACCTTTTTCTTTATTTAATTTTTTTAACACTTTATTTTTATTTTTTTTATTTTACACTTTTCGTCCCCCATAAGGTCATACAAGACCTTTGGGGGACATTTACTTCACTTTTTTTTTTTCACTGTTGATTTCTCCTGTAACTGGGGCTGACATAGTAGCCCCAGTTACAGGAGAAATACAACCCCCCCCCTCTCAGTGCAGGGCTGATCGAGGTCTCTGAAAGACCTCACACAGCTCCTGCACTCTCCGGTCCCGGCGGTCACATGACCGCTGGGCCGGAACAGGAAGCGCATAGCGCTTCCTGCTCTGCATACACAGTGCTCGGTGAGCGCTGTGTATACAGCGATCCAGAAGGCAGGGACACCTGGGCACTGTCCCTGCCTTCTCTCTTGGTTGCCCTGCTGTCACTGACAGCGGGCAACCCGATCAGCAGCTGCACGATTAGTTTCTGAATGGACGTTCTGGAACGTCCATTCAGAAATAGAGAACCACCTCCCGGACGTTTATAGTCAACGTGCGGACGGGAAGTGGTTAACAAAGTAACATAGTTTATAAGCCTGAAAAAAGACATCTGTCCATCCAGTTTAGCCTGTTATCCTGCAAGTTGATCCAGAGGAAGGCAAATAAACCCTTTGAGGTAGAAGCCAATTTTCCCTATTTTAGGGGGAAAAAATCCCTTCCCGACTCCAATCAGGCAATCAGAATAACTCCCTGGATCAACGATCCCTCTCTAGTATCTATATCCTGTAATATTATTACACTCCAGAAATACATCCAGGCCCCTCTTGAACTCTTTTAGTGAATTCACCATCACCACCTCCTCAGGTAGATAATTCCATAGTCTTGGACAATAAGATTTTTTTCACTGATGACCACTCATCTGAATAAGTCTTCAGTATCTGACACCCGGAACTCCTGCCGATCAGCAATTTTGAGAAGGCAGCGGTGCTCCTGTGAGCACCACTGTCTTCTCTCAGTTTACCAAGCACTGCTCTGTATCAGGGGCGGACTGACAACTCATGGGGCCCCTGGACAATGGGAGATTATGGGGCCACTGTGTCCCCGTCCACCCTCAAGCCACACCCACATATAGCACCACCCACATCACCTATACTTGGTACAGAATTTCTCTTCACTATGTTCAAAATAAATGTTTACTGGTTTTAAAAAAGCCACTAGAGGTGTTCCACTAGAGTGGCCACTAGAAGTGTTCATTGGCAGTAATGTAAATACTGCCTTTTTTCTGAAAAGACAGTGTTTACGATAAAAAGCTTGCAGAGACATGCTATAGAGACCAGATCTACTACGTTTAGCTGTTTAGCTGTTGTGGTTCTGGTGACTATAGTGTCCCTTAATATTGAGGAAAAAAGAGAATCAGCACAAAAGTATCAAATAAAATGGCTGTCACATTATTCTAAAAATGAAAAAAGCACAATGAAAAACACAAATAATATAGTATTTTGCAGATTACTTTTTTTTTTTTTTTTACACAGCTGACAGCCAAGGACCAGGAAGCGGTAAGTACCGATCCTTCACCACTTCCCAGTCCTCCGGTACTAATCAGCGCTTCCAAAATGGAAGCACTGTAACAGGTTAAGGGGACGGGAAAACACCAAATACACACCACAATGAATAGACAACAATCTAGGCCTCAAAAGCTAAGGAAGAGAGATGGTGACCCCCTAGTAATCCCTAGGCCTTTCCCCAACTCCTGCCAGTATGAGCAGATCCTGATGGTGGAAATACTCATACACTGGATACCTAAAGCCCTGCTAAAACTGACGAGCCCTAGGATAGTTAGCAGGGGATGAGACAGCTGGTTCCTTCCAGAATGAAGTGTGAGGGATTGCACCTTCATTTTGTATCCTGGGTTCCATTTTACTTTGCTGGTTTATTTTAGGTCAGAATTGAGAATTGCTGAGCCGTGTGTATTTGAGACAAACAAAGTTAATTGCTTATTAGTTCTCAGAAATATGTGTGCCTGATGTTCTGGGGGTATAACTGGTACTAGGTACTTTTCAAGGCTAAGATAAGGTTTTTTGTAATCAAATATGCTTGACTTGCAAGCATCAAAAAGAAGTTATTATTATTATTATTAATCATGTGATGCTTACGTAAAATGACGATATCTGTGTTTGGCTTGAGTTCTAGAAAAAGGGTATAAATATTTTTTTTCACCCAATAAAGTTGAGAGATTATTCTGATACAACCTTGAGTCTGTGTCAATTATCTCTCCCGAGTATACTCGTACTTTTATCTGATTTGGACCCCAGTAGATCATAGAAGTAGGGGCTTTCCCCTAACATGAAGGAGCCTGCATCTCCCTGAGGCCTGGAAACAACACACACCAGATAATAAGAAACAGCGAAGGCAACATGTACTTAGCTTAGAGATGAATGGAGAAGCAGGAGATCTAAGACAAACCAGCACTAGCAACTCCAAGTAGAAACTATCAACCGCATGGTCAGCAAGGTGAGGCGGATCTAAATAGGGTCCCATCACTGATAACGAGCGGTGAGATCCTGCCAAACAACATACATAGAGGAAAACAGAGAGACCTGTCAGATAGCCTCACGTGTAGCAAGTCTATCCGATCTTCTCACAGAAGGGACCGTGACAAGCGCTGATTAGTATTCACAGTAAGTCCTTCACTCGCATAGTGAAGGATAGGATTGGGACACACACGGAGCGGAAGCAGTGGCCAGCGGGGCCTGACGTGGCCCCCTAGTGAATGGGAGCCCTCGGTCCATGCCCGAGTGCCCAAATGGTCAGTCCGCCCCTGCTCTGTATATTGTATAGCAGCTGTCCTTGGTATCGCAGTTCAGCCGCATTCACTTGAATGGGGGTGAGCTGCTCCTAGGACATGTGACACATGAACGTGTCATCGCTAGGCATATGGAAAGCAAAGAAAAGGCTGCGGCACTCACAGGAGTGCCACTTTCTTCTCAAACAACTGATCGTCAGGGGTTCAGGGTGCCGGACCCCACTGATCAGATACTAATGACCAGTAAAAAAAATCTTAGAAAACCCCTTTAACAGTTTGACGGGCCCGCAGACGAAATTGCTTGGGACCCCCTAATTCTGAATCCACCCCTGATTATATACTACCTAGCTTGTTTAAATGAAATTAATATGGATTAACTATTCATATTGTCTACCAATTCAAAAATTCTATCTTAAATTAGCCATACACATTAGTCTTACATTAGGCAAACCTATTGATTTCAGTGGGACTGACCTACCATCTAATGTGTTTGAAATGTTCAGCCAATATTTGTTCAGTATATGTCAGTTAAAAAAAAAGGCTTGATCATTGATTTACTTCTCCCTTCTCATTCAGAACATATTCATGATCAGCCAAGCAGAGCATGCATATATATGAGGAGTTTGCTGTTAGGAATAGCTGTCAGATGAACATGCATTCTGCCACTATTGTCCATAAAGAGAGATGCAGATGGCACTCACCATTGTAGTTGGATATTCTTCCTTTGTTCCATAAAAAAGGTAGATACATAGCATAAGAGGGCATCAAGGACGCCAGACAGGCAACAAGCGGCATTGACCATTTTGTGCTAGTGTGCTTCCTCGGGCCACTGATGTCATCATACAGATGCCCCACTCTCTTATGCCAGCTCCCAGAGTTGCAATAGCAACAACAGGCAAATCTGGACTGGCCCATATAACCAAAACATGCACAAAAAACGGCAGTAATGGTTAAAAACAATGCAAATTTTTTTTACAAAAGAGCACTCAGATCATTTTTATCATTTAGGTCCAAAGGGCCCATTGCTTCCGAACATATAATCCAGCTAGCTTCCTTACATTACAAGATGCCTTACCTGAACTGACCGAACTGACATGCTCTCTGAATCTCTCACATAAGCTCCTAATCATCTTGCCAATATAAAATGGTCCACATCTCCAAATTTTTTAATATAGATTTATGTATGACACACATCATTGGGCTATACTTAAATTAAAAGGCTAATCGCCTCTGTCCCCCTTCCTTCTTTTTATTAGAGGTGCTCCTTCAAGATAGAAGGTCACTCGTCTAAGAGATACTGGTAGTACGCCTTGGAAAGAAAGCGATTTCTTAAATCAAGGGCCTGAGTCATATAGTCCTCTTTTTTGGCAATGATTGTTCTCAGTCTGATAAACTGTCCATAACTTTGAGGGTGAAAACTATCATAGTGTAGCAAGGAGTTGGTCGCCGTATGCTTTTTATAGCCCCTGGTGACCAATCCATCACCCTCCACCATGAGGAACTCAAAACTGGAGCCTCCAAATTTGTAGGTGAACTTCATGTTCATCTCATTTACACCATTAAAGGGGTTGTGTCTCTTCAGCAAATAGCATGTATCATGTAGAGAAGGTTAATACAAGGCACTTACTAATGTATTGTGATTGTCCATATTGCTTCCTTTGCTGGCTTGATTCATTTTTCCATCACATTGTACACTGCTTGTTTCCATGGTTACGACCAGCCTGCAAACCATCAGCGTGGCTGTGCTTGCATACTGTAAAAAAGCACCAGCTTATGTGAGCTCCAACGGTTCCAGTCACCCAAGTGGCCAGCCCTTTTTCCTATCATATGCAAGCATGGCCACCACACATGGTTTGCAGAGTAGTCATAACCATGGAAACGAGTAGTCTATAATGTGATGGAAAAATGAATCAAGCCAGCAAAGGAAGCAATATGGACAATCACAATACATTAGTAAGTGCCTTGTATTAGCATTCTCTACGTGATAAGTATTAAGCAAATATATTGCTGCATTTGTGGGAGGGGAGGCTAATTACACGCACCTGTGGGCCCAGGCTGGCTGATTACTAAGCTGATTATACGCACCTGTGGGCCCAGGCTGGCTGATTACTAGGCTATTTATAGGCACCTGTGTGCCCAGGCTGACGATGATTCAGCTGATTTCACTACCTCTGAGTCAGCTCTAGGATACAGCAGCATGGTGTGGAGGCTCCTTACGCCTGGGCGACGGCAGATTGTCTCAGGAGGGCGCTGGTATTCATGGTAGGATCGGAGTTGTTTGTACGGGACCCACGCTGCGGTCCACGACATGTAGCGCTCTGGGATGAAGCAGAGTTTGGGCACTAATGGTCGAACCATGGTTGTTTGTATTGTTTGTCCGGCTATTCAGAGGCCTGGTGGGGCCATTGCATACAGTTATTGGGGTAGCATGTGCTTAGAGTGGGCATGGTTGTATGTTTTCTGATACCTGGTTTACATGCGGGGCGCGTGTCTGCAGTTGGCTCAAGCTACGTGTGCTGGGTTTAAGTGATGGTAAATGTGGATCAATGGTAGATTAAAAGAAAAAAAAAAACTCCTGCAGCATCATGTGGAGGTTCGGTTGCGCCTGGGCAATGGCAGAAGGTGCCAGGCGAGTGCTTGCATTCACGATAGGATCGGACTTGGTTACACGGTCCGTGACTTGTAGTGCTCTGGGGCGAAGGGGGTTGGGCTCCATGGTCAAAAGATCGTGGTTAGGATTGTTACCTTCAAAGCTACATCCGTGTGTCTGCATTTACATTTCGTCCTATACGCCATTCACTACTAGAGCAGCGTTCGCTGTTGCATTACATTAATACTCTGCTCACTTTCAGATTGCATTCATACGGCTGCTTTATACCATGCTCCTCATGCTCATACTCAGAGCTGTGCCCATACCATGTTTTAGGCACCACTCACATCCAGAGCTGCATTTACCCACTTGTTCTTACATCATGTGTTATACTCTGCTTCCACTTAAAGCTGCATTTCTGTTCATTGCTACATAATGGTTACTCAGTATTCTTACTAGGGCTATCAGCACACCGCTCTGATACTGCTCTTCCGATAAACATAGCTGCTTTCTTTTCAGGCTTACGTTTCTTTCCTGGGTGGTGTTCTTTAATCCTGGTTTGCATTCACTCAGACTGGTCTCCTTTTACTTCTGGTCCGCATTCACGCAGATTGATCTCCCGCCCCAGTTAACCAAATAGCTCCCTAGCGGACAGTGGGCCAATAGGAGTAAGTTCCTACTATGTTTTCACAGTTGTTCATTCGTTTGTCACGACAAGGGTCTTTTCTTAGCGAACTGCAATGCCTCTGGCTCTTGTTTTTCTCCCATCTGTTTCAATTTCGTGGTTGGTTAATGTTTCATTCATGCAAGTGGTTCGGATCACTAATGTCTATGCATTTGCCATTAGGTCTGGCTCACGTTTTAATTACTTATCGTCACTGTAAGGTCATCCAGGTCAATCTCTTGGCTTCAGGGGGCCTCATGGCTTCGGGGGCCCGATGACCGTTCTTCATGTTGTTCGTTAGGGGTACAATATGGTTGTAGGCTGGTTAGCGTCCTAGGTTTATTGTCGAAGAGGTTCATGGTTATGCGAGTCCCCAAGTCATACTGGTGCTGCATAAGTGGTTTATAAATAAATAAATAAAAAATAAATTAAAAAATCCGCCATTAGAGTCTCTCACGCATGGCTTCTCCGTTTTTAGGTTTACACATATGACTCCGCCATTAGAGTCTCTCATGCATGGCTTCTCCGTTTTAGTTTTACACATATGGCTCCGCCATTAGAGTCTCTCACGCATGGCTTCTCCGTTTTTAGGTTTACACATATGACTCCGCCATTAGAGTCTCTCACGCAGGGCTTCTCTGTTTTAGTTGTACACATATGACTCCGCCATTAGTCTCTCACGCACGGCTTCTCCCCTTTTAGTGTTACACATATGAATCTGCCATTAGAGTCTCTCCCGCATGGCTTCTCCGTTTTAGTGTTACACATATGTCTCCGCCATTAGTCTCTCTCGCATGGCTTCTCCGTTTTAGTTTTACACATGTCTCTGCCATTAGAGCCTCTCACGCATGGCTCCGCCATTAGAGTCTCTCACGTATGGCTTACCCCTTTTAGTGTTACATATGACTCCGCCATTAGAGTCTCTCACGCATGGCTTAGCCATTAGAGTCTCTCACGTATGGCTTCTCCCTTTTAGTGTTACATATGACTCCGCCATTAGAGTCTCTCACGCATGGCTTAGCCATTAGAGTCTCTCACGTATGGCTTCTCCCTTTTAGTGTTACACATATGACTCCGCCATTAGAGTCTCTCACGCATGGCTCCGCCATTAGAGTCTCTCACGTATGGCTTCTCCCTTTTAGTGTTACATATGACTCCGCCATTAGAGTCTCTCACGCATGGCTTAGCCATTAGAGTCTCTCACATATGGCTTCTCCCTTTTAGTGTCACATATGACTCCGGCATTAGAGTCTCTCACGCATGGCTTCTCCCTTTTAGGGTTACATATGACTCCGCCATTAGAGTCTCTCACGCATGGCTTTGCCATTAGAGTTTCTCACGCATGGCTTCTCCGTTTTAGTCTTACACGTATGACTCCGCCATTAGTCTCTCATGCATGGCTTCTCCGTTTTAGTGTTGCACATATGACTCCGCCATTAGAGTCTCTCACGCATGGCTTTGCCATTAGAGTCTCTCACGTATGGCTTACCCCTTTTAGTGTTACATATGACTCTGCCATTAGAGTCTCTCACGCATGGCTCCGCCATTAGAGTCTCTCACCTATGGCTTACCCCTTTTAGTGTTACATATGACTCCGCCATTAGAGTCTCTCACGCATGGCTTAGCCATTAGAGTCTCTCACGTATGGCTTCTCCCTTTTAGTGTTACACATATGACTCCGCCATTAGAGTCTCTCACGCATGGCTTAGCCATTAGAGTCTCTCACGTATGGCTTCTCCCTTTTAGTGTCACATATGACTCCACCATTAGAGTCTCTCACGCATGGCTTCTCCCTTTTAGTGTTACATATGACTCCGCCATTAGAGTCTCTCACGCATGGCTTTGCCATTAGAGTCTCTCACGCATGGCTTAGCCATTAGAGTCTCTCACGTATGGCTTCTCCCTTTTAGTGTCACATATGACTCCACCATTAGAGTCTCTCACGCATGGCTTCTCCCTTTTAGTGTTACATATGACTCCGCCATTAGAGTCTCTCACGCATGGCTTTGCCATTAGAGTCTCTCACGCATGGCTTTGCCATCAGAGTCTCTCACGCATGGCTTTGCCATCAGAGTCTCTCACGCATGGCTTTGCCATCAGAGTCTCTCACGCATGGCTTTGCCATCAGAGTCTCTCACGCATGGCTTTGCCATCAGAGTCTCTCACGCATGGCTTTGCCATCAGAGTCTCTCACGCATGGCTTTGCCATCAGAGTCTCTCACGCATGGCTTTGCCATCAGAGTCTCTCACGCATGGCTTTGCCATCAGAGTCTCTCACGCATGGCTTTGCCATCAGAGTCTCTCACGCATGGCTTTGCCATCAGAGTCTCTCACGCATGGCTTTGCCATCAGAGTCTCTCACGCATGGCTTTGCCATCAGAGTCTCTCACGCATGGCTTTGCCATCAGAGTCTCTCACGCATGGCTTCTCCCCTTTTAGTGTTACACATATGAATCCGCCATTAGAGTCTCTCACGCATGGCTTCTCCGTTTTAGTTTTACACATGTCTCTGCCATTAGAGTCTCTCACGCATGGCTTCTCCCCTTTTAGTGTTACACATATGAATCCGCCATTAGAGTCTCTCACGCATGGCTTCTCCGTTTTAGTGTTACACATATGTCTCCGCCATTAGTCTCTCTCGCATGGCTTCTCCGTTTTAGTTTTACACATATGACTCCGCCATTAGTCTCTCACGCATGGCTTCTCCCTTTTAGTGTTACACATGTCTCTGCCATTAGAGTCTCTCACGCATGGCTTCTCCGTTTTAGTGTTACACATATGTCTCCGCCATTAGTCTCTCTCGCATGGCTTCTCCGTTTTAGTTTTACACATATGACTCCGCCATTAGTCTCTCACGCATGGCTTCTCCCTTTTAGTGTTACACATGTCTCTGCCATTAGAGTCTCTCACGCATGGCTCCGCCATTAGAGTCTCTCACGTATGGCTTCTCCGTTTAAATTTTACACACAACAACGCCAGTCGAGGCCGGCTGCGTGGTCCCACAACAAGTAAGTTCCATGTCTTTTTCTGCCTTCAGACCCGCTTGCATGGCTCGGTCATCTGTGGCTCGCAATACAATTTTCTTGTGGTGGCTCGCACGTGTGACTTGCGCCATTAGAGTCTCACTCACGTTATTGTTTTCCCTGACTTTTTTATTTTCTAGGTTGTTGGGTTTTCATTGTTTTCTTTATAAGCAGTCATCCCAAGCCTGCCTTTGCAGACATCATCTTCTCCCAGGCATGCCTACTTCATCTACAAACTCGGGCTGAGGGTGTTGGTGTCCGGCTTAAGTCCTGGGTATTGGTCCATCTTCCAGTAGGAGGTACAGTAATAAGGCGCATTTTACGAAGTCTGTCATGTCTTCTGACACGACAAGTCCTATCACAACTACAGGCGCAGCATACATAGTTTATCACGACCTTAAGCATTTTCTGTCACAACTGCAGGTATTGTGTACGTTCTGTCCTTATTACAGGCAACATTAGCTCGTTAATCGAAATAGCCATGTATTCCTGTGGATGGTTCCCCAGGCCTGGTGGGTCTACACATTTCACTTAATTTACTACTACAGTAAGACGGCAGACACCATGTTCTGACTTTTGGGCCCTTAATAGGAAGTGTGGCCTGGGGAATAAGTAGAGGTAAAGTATTTTGCCACCAGGAACAGTTGGTGCCCGATCAGGGCCCTTGGCGGATGGTTGGGGTTCATCTGGGCCGGGGGTCTCGGGCTGTGGCCCTCCGGCTGTTGCGGGGCTGCAGCTCCCACGGTGCCCGGACAGCCTACAGGTATCAGCCTACAGCAGGGCGTTGTGGGGGTTGTGGTTTTGCGGCAGCTGGGGGGCCGCAGTTTGAGATGCCTGATCTAGGCACTTCCAACAGATTCACCATTGTTTGTTTCAGTCTGCAGCTCTCAGGATTCAGACCTTCTCGTAATATGGTCATATGTTAGCCAACATAGGAGTAAATCGTTCCTGGTTACCAGACACTCTTTCAATTGCATCAGCATTAACCATCTCCAAGAACGATGTGGCGGTACACATGACAAAGAGGTAAGGTAGATGGAAGCCCCTTTAGGCTGCCCTACCACGGCAGTAACGGCATAACTCCACTGCTTGTTGTAGATAGGGTTAGATAGGTTAGTTTCACCTTTCTGATGGCCTATCCGACCACAACTGCCACTTGCTGAAGTGACAAAACCCCTTTAAGGTTATTTTATAAAATCCTGAAATTGTGATTCAGAACCCGACCATACAATAAATATATCGTCAATGTACAGTAAAAATAATTGAATGCGGCCTAAGAAAGGGTTTTCCAGAGAGTACACATACCTGTCTTCAAGCCTGGCAACAAAAATATTGGCAAATGTGCAGGAAACCAGTCCCCATGCCATGACTGTACCATGCGTCTGTCTATACCACTGATTTTCAAACCTGAAAGTATTATTAGTGAGGATCAAGTCTAGGGCCTCCTTAACAAACCCACTATACTTCTTAGGGCTCTTTCACACTTGCGTTGTCCGGATCCGTCGTGCACTCCATTTGCCGGAAGTGCCCGCCGGATCCGTAACACCGCAAGTGAACTGAAAGCATTTGAAGACGGATCCGTCTTCAAAATGCGTTCAGTGTTACTATGGCAGCCAGGACGCTATTAAAGTCCTGGCTGCCATAGTAGTAGTGGGGAGCAGTATACTTACAGTCCGTGCAGCTCCTGGGGAGCTCCAGAATGACGTCAGAGCGGCCCATGCGCATGGATGACGTGATCCATGCGACACGTCATCCATGCGCGTGGGGCGCCCTGACGTCACTCTGAAGAGCCCCGGGAGCCGCACGGACGGTAAGTATACTGCTCTCCCGCTCCCCACTACACTTTACCATGGCAACCAGGACTTTAGCGTCCTGACACCCATCGTAACCATTCAGAAAAAGCTAAACGTCGCTCATGCTCATATGCCATGAAAGAAACACAATTCAAAATTAATGCAAGATGGTATAAGACTCCCTTAGTCATGCACAGAATAAACAACGAAATCAGCAATAAATGTTGGAGATGTCATTTAGAGCTAGGTACCTACTCACATATTTGGTATTCATGTACAAAGTTAACCCCATTCTGGCAGGCAATATGTAAAATTTTAGATGATGTATTTGATACTAAGATCACTTTATCTGAGAAGCTTGTCCTCTTTAATATCTATGATGTGTCTCAAATACCTTTCAAGTCGACACTTATGAGCATTTTCCTAAACGCTGCAAAAGCGATCATACCAAGAAGATGGCTTCAAGAAGATCCACCTAACTTAAAGGAATGGAAAGCGGAAGTGTATAAAGTACAAAAATTTGAAAAGCGTAAATGGACTGTTCAACACAACACTGATAAATATGAAGCTATATGGCAAAAATGGACTGATTACTTGTCAAAAGTTAATTAGATCTCTGAGCTAGTTTAATTTGATGTAACTATGCAATGTTATATTGTTATTTATGTTACATAGATAAATAATTAATTTATACCTATACATAAGACTCTTTAAAGCCTTAAACTTAGCGTAATTGACTGATACCTTAAATGTTCAGTTTTCTCCCCCTCCCTTCTCTCTTCCCTTGTTACCCCCTTTCTCCCCCCCCCCCCCCCCACCCTTTGTCACTCCCTTACCTACCCATTTATTTTAGTGTTATATTGTTTAATTTTTTATTTGATACAAGTGACGAGCTTTATTACCTGCATGGTATGGAAATATTATTACTAATTTAATTTGTCATTTGTATAACTGTCAAAGTGAATTTAACTCTGACATTGTTAATTTTATTACATATTATTTTTAAAAAATAAAAAAATTTACAAGAAAAAGCTAAACATCGGATCCGGTAATGCGCCGAAACGACGTTTAGCTTAAGGCCGGATCCGGATTAATGCCTTTCAATGGGCATTAATTCCGGATCCGGCCTTGCGGCAAGTGTTCAGGATTTTTGACCGGAGCAAAAAGCGCAGCATGCTGCAATATTTTCTCCGGCCAAAAAACATTCCGTTCCGGAACTGAAGACATCCTGATGCATCCTGAATGGATTTCTCTCCATTCAGAATGCATGGGGATAATCCTGATCAGGATTCTTCCGGCATAGAGCCCCGACGACGGAACTCTATGCCGGAACACAACAACGCAAGTGTGAAAGTGCCCTTACTCTTATCTGTTCCCTCAAGCACTTCCAAATCTGAACTGATTTCTATCTCATGGGGTATTTGACTGTAAAAACTCTCCATATCTCCACTCCAAAAGGTTTCCGTGCCAGACGAAAATCATTTGTGTCCCTCAGACATAAGGGTATACTGTCCAGGAGTGGTCTCAACAACCAGTCAATATACTCTGACAATGGTTCAGTTACCGAACGGATCCCGGCTACAATAGGTCGCTGGGGATTGGTCCAGTGACTTAGGCCTCATGCACACGACCGGTTTTTTTTTGCGGTCCGCAAAAACGGGTTCCGTTTTTCCGTGATCCGTGACCGTTTTTTCGTCCGTGGGTCTTCCTTGATTTTTGGAGGATCCACGGACGTTTTGGTGTCCGCCTGGCCGTGCGGAGCCAAACTGATCCGTCCTGAATTACAATGCAAGTCAATTGGGACGGATCCGTTTGACGTTGACACAATATGGTGCAATTTCAAACGGATCCGTCCCCCATTGACTTTCAATGTAAAGTCAGGAGTTAATATACCATAGGATCGGAGTTTTCTCCAATCCGATGGTATATTTTAACTTGAAGCGTCCCCATCACCATGGGAACGCCTCTATGTTAGAATATACCATCGGATTTGAGTTACATCAGTGAAACTCAGATCCGACAGTATATTCTAACACAGAGGCGTTCCCATAGTGATGGGGACGCTTCTAGTTAGAATATACTACGAACTGTGTACATGACTTCCCCCTGCTGCCTGGCAGCACCCGATCTTTTACAGGGGGCTGTGATCAGCACAATTAACCCTTCAGGTGCCGCACCTGAAGGGGTTAATTGTGGGTATCATAGCCCCCTGTAAGAGATCAGGGGCTGCCAGGCAGCAGGGGGCAGACCCCCCTCCCTCCCCAGTTTGAATATCATTAGTGGCCAGTGTGCGGCCCCCCCGGCCCCCCCTCTATTGTAATATCATTGGTGGCCAGTGTGAGGCCACCCCCCCTCTATTGTAATATCATTGGTGGCCAGTGTGCGGCCTCCGTTGGCCCCCCTCCCCCCCTCTATTGTAATATCATTGGTGGCCAGTGTGCGGCCTCCCCTCCCCCCCCCCCCCCCCCCCCCCGCCCGATCATTGGTGGCAGCGGAGATTCCGATCGGAGTCCCAGTTTAATCGCTCTGGGGCTCCGATCGGTAACCATGGCAACCAGGACGCTAGTGCAGGCCTGGTTGCCATGGTTACTTAGGATGCACACAACGGTCGTGTGCATGAGGCCTTATACAGTTGCAAGAAAAAGTATGTGAACCCTTTGGAATTATATGGATTTCTGCACAAATTTGTCATAAAATGTGATCTGATCTTCTTCTAAGTCACAACAATAGACAATCACAGTCTGCTTAAACTAATAACACACAGATTTAAATGTTACCTTGATTTTATTGAACACACCATGTAAACATTCACAGTGCAGGTGGAAAAAGTATGTGAACCCTTGGATTTAATAACTGGTTGAACCTCCTTTGGCAGCAATAACTTCAACCAAACGTTTCCTGTAGTTGCAGATCAGACGTGCACAACGGTCAGGAGTAATTCTTGACCATTCCTCTTTACAGAACTGTTTCAGTTCAGCAATATTCTTGGGATGTCTGGTGTGAATCGCTTTAATGAGGTCATGCCACAGCATCTCAATCGGGTTGAGGTCAGGACTCTGACTGGGCCACTCCAGAAGGCGTATTTTCTTCTGTTTAAGCCATTCTGTTGTTGATTTACTTCTATGCTTTGGGTCATTGTCCTGTTGCAACACTCATCTTCTGTTGAGCTTCAGCTGGTGGACAGATGGCCTTAAGTTCTCCTGCAAAATGTCTTGATAAACTTGGGAATTAATTTTTCCTTCGATGATAGCAATCCGTCCAGGCCCTGATGCAGCAAAGCAGCCCCAAACCATGATGCCCCCACCACCATACTTCACAGTTGGGATGAGGTTTTGATGTTGGTGTGCTGTGCCTCTTTTTCTCCACACATAGTGTTGTGTGTTTCTTCCAAACAACTCAACTTTGGTTTCATCTGTCCACAGAATATTTTGCCAGTACTGCTGTGGAACATCCAGGTGCTCTTGTGCAAACTGTAAACGTGCAGCAATGTTTTTTTTTGGACAGCAGAGGCTTCCTCTATGGTATCCTCCCATGAAATTCATTCTTGTTTAGTGTTTTACGTATCGTAGATTTGCTAACAGGGATGTTAGCATATGCCAGAGACTTTTGTAAGTCTTTAGCTGACACTCTAGGATTCTTCTTCACCTCATTGAGCAGTCTGCGCTATGCTCTTGCAGTCATCTTTACAGGACGGCCACTCCTAGGGAGAGTAGCAGCAGTGCTGAACTTTCTCCATTTATAGACAATTTGTCTTACCGTGGACTGATGAACAGCAAGGATTTTGGAGATACTTTTATAACCCTTTCCAGCTTTATGCAAGTCAACAATTCTTAATTGTAGGTCTTCTGAGAGCTTTTTTGTGTGAGGCATCATTCACATCAGGCAATGCTTCTTGTAAAAAGCAAACCCAGAACTGGTGTGTGTTTTTTATAGGGCAGGGCAGCTGTAACCAACACCTCCAATCTCATCTCATTGATTGGACTCCAGTTGGCTGACACCTCACTCCAATTAGCTCTTGGAGATGTCATTAGTCTAGGGGTGCACATACTTTTTCCACCTGCACTGTGAATGTTTACATGGTGTGTTCAATAAAAACATGGTAACATTTAATTCTTTCTGTGTTATTAGTTTAAGCAGACTGTGATTGTCTATTGTTTTGACTTAGATGAAGATCAGATCACATTTTATGATCAATTTGTGCAGAAATCCATATCATTTCAAAGGGTTCACATACTTTTTCTTGCAACTGTATATATTCGGTAAGAAATACCAAGATGGCTTTAATGGAAACAACGGTAGAAGCCTTTCTGCTGTCTTCCTGGGCAGAACATCACTCTCTACATATTTGAGAAGTAAACTCCTTAATCGAGTCTGAATTTTTGTAGTGGGGTTCCCCACCAGTGTCTCATATATGCCAACATGTCCCAGTTGCCTAAATGCTTCTGCAACATTGTATTCCCTTGTCATCAACACCACATCTCCCCCCAATGCCTGTACTTCTTTCAGAACCTGCTGATAAAACCAATGAACGCTACTCCAGGTCAGTGGAGACAAAATGTGGAACTTATTCCTCCCACAAATTCACCAACAGTGACATTATCACTCTCAGCCCTAGGCATATTTAGATCTGCTAGAAATTCAATACATGAAATTTCCATCTCATCAAAATTGGCAGAGGTAATAAAGCCTAATGGACCAAGTTCGGCAGGTATCTCACCTTCCCTCCGCACTCGCTCCTCCTGGGGTATATTTCTAAACATCTTATGTAAATTTAGTTTGTGTACTGCCTTAAATGGATTCTGTCAACAGGATTAACGATATGTAGATATTTATATGTGCCCATTAGTCTTCATGCAATGTTTACAATGATCCCTCTGTTTATGCTCTGTGTGCCTTATATTCTTATAAAAAGAGATCTTATTCATATGTAAATCACCTCTGTCAGGAGCCCAAGGGGTTGTTCCACGATCTCCTGGAGCCCAGCCGCGCCCATCGATCCGGAGCCCAGCACCGCCTACTACTTAATTTATTCACTGCACTATCCTGACGTCATGTAATCTCTGCTCCGTAGTCTCTCGCTTGCTGCCAGAAGATTCCTCCGCCTAGGACTGCCTTGCGCAGAGAGAGTCTTTTCCGGTCCGATCGGGGTGCGCAGGGAGCCGGCGCATGCGCAGTGGACAAGTGGAAGCCAGTGCCAGTAGTCCGCACGGGCGCAGACTACAGTGAATAAATTAAGTAGTAGGCGGTGCTGGGCTCCGGATCGATGGGCGCGGCTGGGCTCCAGGAGATCGTGGGACAACCCCTTGGGCTCCTGACAGAGGTGATTTACATATGAATAAGATCGCTTTTTATAAGAATATAAGTCACACAGAGCATAAACAGAGGGATCGTTGTAAACACTGCCTGAAGACTAATGGGCACATATAAATATCTACATATCGTTGATCCTGGTGACAGAATCCCTTTAAATAGGTCGAATTGCTCAACTAAAGAACTAAGTACCTTATTAAGGACTGAGACACAGTCTGGTGTAAACTCTAGGTCCGTCAAATTAACCACATTAGAGTCCCTCAGTGAAGGGACGTTGGTCGTCTCCAAGAGGCTTGCTTGCGGCCTTATTTCGTGTTTGTTTGTCTTCTTCCTCTGGCCCTTTCTGATGTGCCGCCTAAGGGGGCAATGTTCTCATCCATATTTGAACCTTTTTACTGGGCAGTTGTTAAAATCGTCAAAGGCACTTGAGTCTGACTCGGTGGTCTAATAGTCGCTTTGTGTATGGAGTGTTAAGCAACTTTTCCATTGTTTCCTTTTGTTCCAGTTAAGCACTTTACCGAGGTCATAGTCCTGCTTGTCCCTCAGGAATTTGTCCCTTCTTCTCTCTTTCGTTTCAGCTTGAGCACTGCCAGTAGTATAATGAGGCCCGCTTTCACAGTGTACTATCGAATCTGACTGGATACAGAAATCATAGCTAGCAGTGCCATCCCATGGTGTCATATGAGCATAGTTCTTAAAAAAAGTTCATAAAACTTAACTAAAATAATGACCAAAACCCAAATATGGTGCAAAATGGCTGCTGTCCTTTATTAAGGGTTAAAATACATAATAAATCTAATTTAATAAATAATTAATCAATTCATAAATTTATCAAACACCATTAAAACGTCAGTAAAACCACAAATGTCCCCCCAGCGAAGCTGGGTGACTAACCCCCCTCTAATTCATAAGGGAGGGCGGGCAGGACGACGTCTTCTCCTCTTCACAGGTTCGGCGACTGACAGCTCTGAACCCGCTGACAGCTTCAATAAATAGTCCAAATTCCCGCAACTGAGAACAGCTGGCCAATCAGGGAAGGGGCAGAAAGCAGGTACCCCAGATACAGGTAAGCAACCAGCAGCCAATCAGGATCCGTAAATAGATTTACCTCAGGTTAGCTGAAAAATAAATGGCAGAAAGAAAGCACGGAGCAGGGAAAAAAGGACAGAACACTAATATAATAAAAGAGAGCACTTAAAGAACAATTACAAATAACCCGCATGTCCCCCCCTTAAAATCAGAATTTAAAATGTCGAAGCCAATATCGGACAAATGCACTAAATCGTCCCGATATAGGCCCCGAATAAAACCTTCCAATTCAGTGTGACCTAAATGACCAACCATTGAGGTTTGGAAGATATTTCTCTATGCTTCTGTTTACTCTTTTCCTAATCTTGTCTATGAAACTAAATTGATCACTCTTCCAAACCATACGAGGAATGATTTCTAAAAAAATCAACGTAACTTCGGGAAACAAGGAATGACCCATAATCCAAACCATCAACTGGCTTGAACCTAAAAGAAATTTATTATCAGTTATAAAACTAAATTAGGCCGAACTTAACTTTTATATCTATTTGATTCCCAACACCCAATTTTCTTAATTACGACCTCATTCAACCCCGAACTGGCTGCGACCGTAGCTGCCCCAATACGAAATTAATGAGATGAGTACTGATCTCCAGCCAAATCTAAGCATGCTAAAGATTTCTTCAGTATTGCATTAAATTGGTATATTGTCATTCCTGATCCATCTTCATGAATCAGGAAGGACACACCCACTTTTGGTCTTACTTCCAAAAATCCTTTCACTGTCCTAACTGGGCACAAAACTGATTCCGCTAAAGCTGCTAACTTAACCCATGACCCTTTGGCCAACTGATCTGTTTTAGATTTCCTAATACAAATTAATACTGCCTGTGAGGAAAATGGATTATTATTTACTGGCAGCCCTGATTGTCATTTGATTCACCTTTTGGCATGTACATCGGTGTACATGCAAAATGAGTTCCCACCCCCCAGCCATCTAATTGTCAGCTAGCAAGTAAGAAAGCCCCAGACCAGATGTGACGGGGAAGATACTGCAACACTGGTTGGGTAGTAGGGATCTTATGGGTATTCTGGAAGGTGCAGGGATGCATGGGGGGAGAGAGAAAGTGACGCTTATAGAGCTTATGAAAAAAGTGTGGGCAAAGGTGAAATTGATCAGGGGAGTTGGTGGGGTAGGAGAGCTTTCCCCAATATGGAACAATAACTTGATGCCAGAATTCATTTCTCTATCAGGAGTCCGAAATTGGGAATCCCATGGAGTAATGAGGATAGGTCAATTGATTGAGACTAGTGTATTTAAATCATTTCAAGGTCTACAGCAGGAATTCAACATTCCCAAAGTGTGGTTCTATCAATATCTGCAACTGTGACACGCCTATGAGGTCACGATAAGGAAGGGTTGCATTATTGCAAAAACAGATGTGGTCCATAAACTGGTTCTCCCAGCTGGAGGGAAGAGAGGTTTGATATCACAGGTGTATACTCTGCTTTTAGACAAATTTCTGATAGAATTCCCCCTTACTAGGATGAGAAAATGGGAAAAGGATCTGGGGGACATCACTAAGGAACAGTGGGAAGATATATTGGAGGCAATTCCGAGAGTGTCTGTAAGTGAACAGGGCAAGTTGTCACAACTGTTTATCATCCACAGAGTCTACAAAACTCCAGTGTTTTTACGGAAAATTGGGATTAGAAATGATGACAATTGTCCAAAATGTATGGCGGAAGGTGCAGATCTATTTCATATGCTTTGGTCTTGTCCAGTGCTAAGTAGATATTGGGACGAGGTGTTGACTTTAATTAATCGTAACCTGGAGTTGAGGGTGCAGAAGGACCCTAAGATATGTGTGCTAGGATATGTGAAGGAGATTGGTGGGGGAGAGGCGGTCAAGGTGGCAGTTGGGAGACTACTGTATGTAGCCAGGAAATTGATTGCCTTTAGGTGGATCCAGGGGAGTCCGCCAACTGTGGATGAATTTGTGAGAAAGGTGCATGATATGTTAACATTAGAGAAGGGAGTGTTTGTTAGGAGGGGATGTCCTTTGAAGTTTGAAAAGTTGTGGAATGAATGGTTGTCTCACACTCATGTTGTAATATAAAAGGTCTTGGAAATTCATGCTCTGATCTGGGGGGGGTGGGTTGGCTGTTGGGGGAGGGGGGGTGGGTGTTGTTGGGGTTATAACTGTCAAATGACTCTGTAAATGATTTGTCTTTATCTTGGTATATTCATTATGTACAATGATTGTAGAAGATGTAACAAATATATGGACATATGATAATGTTTTTATAATTGTGTGTATTTGAGATGTGGAGGGGAGAAAACACCAGGAAAATTGTGATGCAAATTGTATTGTGATATACCAACTTTATTTGAACAATAAAAAACGATTTGATTGAAAAAAGAAAGCCCCAGGGGTCCAGGCTTCAAGGAGGCCCCAGGTGGAGAATGTCACATCACACCTCAATCAGCCAGTTTGGAGGCAAGCTAAATCCTGCAGGAAAACCCACCAGCAGGAGGTATCAGCCCTTGCCAGGATCAATGCTACCACCCAGACATGTTGGCACCTACATTTCATAAGGCATTATGAATCGCCCAGCCATTGCAGGCGCAAACCGGATACATATTTGTGTCTCGATGGCCACGATGTACGTGCCCATAGTCTTTGTTTGATGGGGGATGTCAGGGAAGGGAGATATCCATATCTCCCCACAGAAACCAAATAATGGTACCATTACAGGTCATTAGCCCATGCAATCGTGTAATGTGTTTAGGGGGACCCAGGAACTAGCTGAGATCACGGCCCTTCATGTGACTACAGCAAAGAACACCTTACAACCCAAAGGAACTTTTATCTTACCCGGTAACTGACTTTTACTCTGCTTAACCCTGTTGTACCCATATAACCTGTATCTGAAACCTCAGACCACTGTATATATTCTCTGTGTATATTGTGTTATATCTAGTGTGCTCTTACGGAGATTAAATATATAATTTAATCTTGTGCTGTCTTGTATCTCGATCACGAATCCCCACGTCCGTGTTTTGGCCTAGTTATAAGCTACCGCGGGTTGGTTTCTCACCCTATATTATCCCCTTAGCGGACCGGGCTTATATCAAACGAGAAGCTGGTGGCAGATACCCAGGCTGAGACAGCGCTGTTTTCACTGCGGCAGTAAAAAGGCTCTCTCAGCTTGTTGCCTCTCTGTGCCCGCGTGGACAGGAGGTGTATGTGTAGACTGTACCAAGCTGGCGTAACATCACGTTTTTGGTAATCCGTGACCATACCGCATCTCATGAGCTCGACGTAGGCGATCTCAAGCGGGCACAAGGTGTGGTATTCAACTTAACGTCCTCAAACCTCAAAGGTGGGATTGACCTCTTATTGGCTGCTACCAATTCCCCTATGCGTAGAGCTCCGAAAAAGGCAAATACAAAAGCCACTTTAAATAGCATTGCTTCGTATACTGAAAATTTTGAAAATTTCAAGGCTGACACTGCTAATTAAAAAAAGAAGGAAACACCTGAAACCGTTTTAGCCAACACTGAATAACCCAACCCTAACTCTAACAGTGAACACAAGAACTGAAAAAACTAATTTAAATCAAACAAAAAACAAGAAACATTCCTAGCTATACAAAATTGACCCCACCTCTTCCATGCTAATGAATATCCATCCCATGTTTGAGGAGCTACAGACTTCTGGATGAACCAGCTGATTACTCCCGGATGAGATTCCAAACCTGTTCCGGACATGGAATTCCCACTTTCTCCGCTTGAGGCACTAAGGAAAATAATCTTTCTCACTGAGCCCGGGAGAGAGAATCAGCTATATCATTGTCCTTACTGGCAATATACTTAGCTTTAATCCAAACATTCAAACCTAAACAACAATGCACTAAATAACGTAATAATCTAACCACTATTTCACTATGCGATGACAAACAATTAACTGTGAAAATAACTCTCTCTTATTCTTAAAAACCTCACCCCAAATTATCAACGAAACCACTACAGGGAATAATTCTAAAAGAACCAAGTTTTTGTTCAACCCTTGCTCCTTCCACCAATCTGGCCATGGCTCTGCTGACCATTGACCATTTAAAAAAAAAGCTCCATAACCCCATGAACCTGAAGCATCCGTATGTAAACCCAGGGCACCTGCTTCAACAAAATCTTCTTGCCAAGCACTGCGGCCATTAAAGTGCAATAAAAATTCCTCCCATACTGCTAAGTCATCTTTCAAACTCTTTGTTATTCTAACATGTGCGTAAGGAGACTTCAATCCTTTCGTCGCCATGTATAACCTTCTAGAGAAAACTCGGCCAACTGGTATAATTCTTGATGCAAATGCTAATAAACCCAACAATTTGTATTTCCTTCAACTGGGATTTTTTTGCTAAACTCATTTTCCTGATAGCTACCACTGTCTTCTCCACTTTGTCAATAGGAAGTCTAAATTCCATGTTAACAGAATCAATCACAACACCTAAAAACTCAATTTCTTCAAGGTCAAACTGTTCTCCCAAGCTAATGGAACACCGAAATAATGACAAATCTTAATAAAACCATCTAACAAACGTGAACAATTAACAAATGAACCTATAAACAAAAAATCATCCAAATAATGTAAAATACTACCTAAACCTAACTCTTCAGTAACAACCCAATTCAAAAAAGAGGAAAATGATATTTACAATTACTCAGCCATTTACAAACTGATTCATTATACGCAAAACAAATCCCTCTCTTTATGTTTGCACCCGACGCTGGTGAAAAATTTGGCTTAGCCTGAAAACTTGCTCGTTGTGGCAACATCAGGCTAAGGCAAAGGCCAACATCCTTGGATCCCCATTTCATATTAGCATGTATCGCCAATTTCTGGCGGAAATTCTCATCATAAGAAAACCATGCGAGGCCTCCGAAATTACGATATGCCTCTAGGATGGAATCCATATGTTGAAACAAACCAATGCAAAGCTGCGGATGTTTTGCGCATAAAACTGAGGAGTAGATACAGAAGGCCTGCAGCCAGTTATTGAAAGACCGTGGTGCAGACCTTCTCCTATCCTCCTCTTTGTCATCTACTTTTTTATCATTCTTGAAGGATTCTTTGGCAGAAGGGAGAAGAGACAAAATATCTACATATTCCCTTCTCCAATTTTTTTCTTTTCTGATTGTGATAAATGAAACCCCAAAGGAGAACCATCACATGTCATGGCCTCCTTGAGGCAAGTTTCAGATACCCCAATTTTCAAATCCTCTGGTAAATCATTCTGGCCATTATCAGCCACTGCAGCAGCAGGTGATTCACACCACACTGCTGCAGGCTGATTAACATGTGATGGCACAGAAGCTGTAGCCCATTGAGTGAATAGCTTAGCAAGGCTAAGCAGCAGGTTATTTTCATTAGTCCCTATGTTGGTAGGCAAAGAAAAGCTCTGCCCACATGTCCTCTCACCTAGATCCTGGGCTGTGTCCAATTCAGTTGCATTGGAGGCCAGCTGCGGCGCTCGACTCAATACCCCAGACTGCGATGCAGCCCGTCTGAGGGAGGAGCGCCTGCTGCAACCTCGTCCACCTGTAGCTTCTGCAGGAGAGTAAGAACTTCTCGGCTTCTTTGCTCTCCTGGACACTCATAGCCCCGCCAAAAAAATATAACATGTCCTATTCTTGTCAATTTTGCAGACAAGAATAGGCATTTCTACAATGAGCTGCCCGTTCTGCAAATTGCGGAAGGCACACGGGCGGCTTCCCTTTTTTGCGGATCCGCGGTTTGCGGACCTCAAAAAACTGAACGGTCGTGTGCATGAGGCTTATGAGTGAGGAAAGTGGCAGTGCGTCCTATAGTCCAAATGCTAATGACCATTTACATTATGAAAGCAGTCATCAGTATGTGGGAGTCACAGGGAGTAGTGAGGGAAGTGCTTCGCTGGCTCTACTCACTATCCCTGGTCTTCTTCCGGGCCCAGTTTGACACTGTGTCCTGACTGCATACAGTGTCAGGACACAGTGCATGCATGCGCACACTACGACCTGACACTGTGCAACGTCAGGTCACAGTGCAGCGAGGACAAGAAGAAGACCAGGGGGCAGTGAATGAGTGGTAGCGCCATCCCAAGCAAGCGAGGTAAGTTTAGGTATTTTTTTGACCTCTGATCCTAGGTCTGATGGGATCTGATCTGAGGCTGAGGGGGGCCAGATCTGAGTATGAAGGGGGTTTGATCTAAGGCTGATGGTCTGATCCAGGGGCGGACATACTGCCTGTGCTGAACCTAGTGTAAGAAAATAAAACAGCAGCATAAATAATAATAATTATAGGTATGTATGATAGTACAGTATTTCAGAAACCCCGCATTACAGCAAAAAGCTGCCATATTGTTTTTTTCTCACAAAAAGGTACAATGTTCTTGCAACTGATTGGGCCCCTCAACCTTTGCTCTCTATATAAAGTGCTATAGCTGCTATGGCTATAGATTCTGCGTGTAAATTTATGTTAATTAATGTGATGAAGTGGAATTTGATCTGATTTTCAGGAAAAATTTGATTCGCACTGAAGTCGAATTTCCTCACGCTTTGTGGTAACGAATCGTCTTTTTTCCTAAAAAAATGCCTGCTGCATATGTTAGGACATGGAGCAAAGAACTCTGGGAACAAGGGATCACCCACAATGCCATGCATGTAGCCAATCAGCAGCCAGCCAGCCCCTGTGATGTCACAGCCCTATAAATAGCCTCAGCCATCTTGGATTCAGCCATTTTCCAGTGTACTTAGTGCAGGGAGAGATGTGACAGGTACTAGGGACAGTGCAAGGAAAGACTTTATTGTGCTAAAAAAACAATTTAGAAGTGCAGGGAAAGATTATTCAAGGTGTAGGGCAAGGATAGGGAGGCATTATCTACACTATAAAAGGAGAACAGGGTGCAATAGGAGAGTGTACAGCCTGGGTAATAAGAGCGATTCTATTACACCTTGCTGCACTAACTGGTGATCCAAATTACAGTTATACTGCTGCTTTTAGATTTGCACTATATGATAGCTCAGTAATTCCAGCAAACCTTGCTTGTTATTGGAGTATAATTGTTGTGTGATACAGCCATTTACGGGGTGTATTAATAGGAAATATACGTACGTCCTATTAGCCGTTCTGCGGTGAATGTACATTGTTCTACAATTTTTGGGGGGAGTATTAATAGGGAAAAAAAATACGTCTTATTTGCCGTTCTGCGGCGAAGGTAGATTGCTATACAGCCATTTACAAGCTATATTAATAGGAAATATACGTACGTCCTATTAGCAGTTCTGTGGTGAATTTACATAGTTCTACAGTTTTTTGTATTAATAGGAAAAAAAAATGTCTTATTTGCCATACTGCGGTGAACTTACATTGCTATACAGCCATTTACGGTGTGTATTAATAGGAAATATACGTACATAGTGATTTTTTTTTTGGGTGCAATTCAACATTGTACTTTGTCCCCCTGACACACTAATATAATAGTTAATCCGTTTGTTTATCCATTTATTGCGTGAAGTACACCTGCATTGCATACGCGACAGGGATATTGATATAGTTAATCCGTCCGTTAGTTAGGTGCACGTCATATACCCATTTATTGCGTGAAGTACACCTGCACTGCATACGTGACAGGGAAAATAATATAGTTAATCTGTCTGTTAGTTCAGTGGGGGACCTCAAAGAATGAGAAGAACATCAAATAAGGGACGTGGCCCTGGTCGTGGTGCTGCTGGGGTTGGAGGAGCTCCTGTTGCAGGGAGAGGACGTGGTAGATCTGTGCCAGCTACACGCCTAAATGAAACACCTTCCTCAGGTGCACGTAGGCGACAGAACGTTCAGCGTTATTTTGTAGGGCCGAATACCAGTGTACGAATGGGAAGGTCAGAACATGTAGAGGCGGTAGTAGATTGGGTGGCTGACAGTGCATCTAGTTCCTTCACAATGTCTCCCACCCGGTTCCCTGCTAAAAGCGCAGAATTGGCACCTACAGCCCATGGGCATCTGTCTTTCACCTCACCCCCTTGCAAATCAGCCAAGCAGTCTGAGCCCCAAGTCATGCAGCAGTCATCATTTGCAAAATAATGGGTGGTTTTACTATGTCAGAGGTTTGGCTTGTGCAGGCCGGACTCTTTGGAACTTCACTTCCAATACTAGTTTGGTAAATGATACCGACTAATGTAAAGACATATGGAGAGATTTTGTAACATCATTAACTTGGAGGGAAGATCCAGAAGAAAAAGGTCTTAAATTCATGAAAACAAGGGAATTTCATGTATTTATTTTAATGATGGGAAAGGACAAAGGCTGGGGACAGACTCAATGTAAATTGTTGAATATGAGAAATACTTGGGTCAAGGGACCGCTGTACTGATAGATGTATATTGACAATGTGGTTGCAAGCCATATACCAGACTCACTGCAGACTGTTTAGGTGTGTACTCAATAATAAAGTTAAAGGAAATGTGTCACCAAAACTTTTATCTCCTAGTTTAAACCAGATAGCAACACCTATTCTTTCTTTTCTAATCTGTTCTTAACAGCATTTACACAGCATTAAGAAAATTGCTTTATGACAGCCACATGGGCCATAGACATAATGGTTGGAGGGGACCTCTAGGCATGCTCTGTGACCTGTGTAGAGGTCATTGTACAAGTAAAGAATAGATAAGCTTTGACAATCGCCTATTGTGAATGGTGTATCCTGTCTTGATGGTGATCTGTACACGGAGATGAACTCATTATAGGAAGGGTGAGAATGACAGATAAGCAGGTAACTGCAGTAAAGTGATCCGTACAGACCAAAAAGTGGCACCTATTATTAAGTTTAGTGGTCAGTACAAAAACTGCAGGATTTTATGGTTTTTGTTTAAATACTTATATTGACATTAAGAATTAAAAGTATCCACCAAAATTATAAAAAAATTTGTTAAACATAAAAACTAGTGTTGATCGAGCAACAAAGTGCTCGTGTGCAACACTTCCTGATGCTCGGGTGCGGCACCTGAGGGGTTAATAGCTGCGGATCGCAGCGCGCAGTCATAGAGGCTGGGTGCCGGGTATGGGATATGGCCGGCACCCGAAGCGCAGCCTGCGTTTGTATTAAGCATAAACTATATTTATTGGTGGCACAGTGGCCACAGCCCCTCCCCTCCTCCTCGCTTCTATCAGCTCATTGGTGGCAGCGGCAGCAGCGGTACAGGGGGGAGGGACTGCCTCCTTCTCCCCTGTGCTGTTGAGAAGAACATGGCACGCGCTGACAGCAGCGCGTGCCATGTCAGTTTAATGTGAAAGCGGCAGAGCAGCGGAGGGTCTAGGCGCAAATGGCAAAAAGACTACAAAGTCTTGTCGCCATTTAGCAATTCTAAGTCGCATTGGCGACCATTTTGGTCACCATCTGGAGCCCTGATATACAGTCAGGTCCATAAATATTGGGACATCAACACAATTCTAACATTTTTGGCTCTATACACCACCACAATGGATTTGAAATGAAAGGAACAAGATGTGCTTTAACTGCTGACTGTCAGCTTTAATTTGAGGGTATTTACATCCAAATCAGGTGAACGGTGTAGGAATTACAACAGTTTGCATATGTGCCTCCCACTTGTTAAGGGACCAAAAGTAATGGGTCAGAATAATAATCATAAATCAAACTTTCACTTTTTAATACTTGGTTGCAAATCCTTTGCAGTGAATTACAGCCTGAAGTCTGGAACGCATAGACATCACCAGACACTGGGTTTCATCCCTGGTGATGCTCTGCCAGGCCTCTACTTCAACTGTCTTCAGTTCCTGCTTGTTCTTGGGGCATTTTCCCTTCAGTTTTGTCTTCAGCAAGTGAAATACATGCTCAATCGGTTTCAGGTCAGGTGATTGACTTGGCCATTGCATAATATTCCACTTCTTTCCCTTAAAAAACTCTTTGGTTGCTTTTGCAGTATGCTTTGGGTCATTGTCCATCTGCACTGTGAAGCGCCGTCCAATGAGTTCTAAAGCATTTGGCTGAATATGAGCAGATAATATTGCCCGAAACACTTCAGAATTCATCCTGCTGCTTTTGTCAGCAGTTACATCATCAATAAATAGAAGAGAACCAGTTCTATTGGCAGCCATACATGCCCACGCCATGACACTACCACCACCATGCTTCACTGATGAGGTGGTATGCTTAGGATCATGAGCAGTTCCTTTCTTTCTCCATACTCTTCTCTTCCCATCACTCTGGTACAAGTTGATCTTGGTCTCATCTGTCCATAGGATGTTGTTCCAGAATTGTGATGGCTTTTTTTAGATGTCGTTTGGCAAACTCTAATCTGGCCTTCCTGTTTTTGAGGCTCACCAATGGTTTACATCTTCTAGTGAACCCTCTGTATTCACTCTGGTGAAGTCTTCTCTTGATTGTTGACTTTGACACACATATACCTACCTCCTGGAGAGTGTTCTTGATCTGGCCAACTGTTGTGAAGGGTGTTTTCTTCACCAGGGATGAAATTCTTCGGTCATCCACCACAGTTGTTTTCCGTTGTCTTCCGGGTCTTTTGGTGTTGCTGAGCTCACCGGTGCATTCATTCTTTTTAAGAATGTTCCAAACAGTTGTTTTGGCCACGCCTAATGTTTTTGCTATCTCTCTGATGGGTTTGTTTTGTTTTTTCATCCTAATGATGGCTTGCTTCACTGATAGTGACAGCTCTTTGGATCTCATCTTGAGAGTTGACAGCAACAGATTCCAAATGCAAATAGCACACTTGAAATTAACTCTGGACCTTTTATCTGCTCATTGTAATTGGGATAATGAGGGAATAACACACACCTGGCCATGGAACAGCTGAGAAGCCAGTTGTCCCATTACTTTTGGTCTCTTAACAAATGGGATGCACATATGCAAACTGTTGTAATTCCTACACCATTCACCTGATTTGGATGTAAATACCCTCAAATTAAAGCTGAGAGTCTGCAGTTAAAGCACATCTTTTTCGTTTCATTTCAAATCCATTGTGGTGGTGTATAGAGCCAAAAATGTTAGACGTGTGTCGATGTCCCAATATTTATGGACCTGACTGTAGCTATGTCCATATATGGAGTCAGTGCTTGGGGACACCCAGTGTATTTAAATCTAATTTAGCCTCTATTTCTGAAAAGTTTCTGGTGGGATTTGAACTCACAAAGGTTGTGAGTTCAAATCCCACCAGAAACTTTTCAGAAATAGAGGCTAAATTAGATTTAAATACACTGGGTGTCCCCAAGCACTGACTCCATATATGGACATAGCTACAGTCAGGTCCATAAATATTGGGACATCGACACACGTCTAACATTTTTGGCTCTATACACCACCACAATGGATTTGAAATGAAACGAAAAAGATGTGCTTTAACTGCAGACTCTCAGCTTTAATTTGAGGGTATTTACATCCAAATCAGGTGAATGGTGTAGGAATTATGACATCACAGACCTCTACTCAGATAACTCCAGAACTGAGTGTGCACCGGTGCTAATCCGCGGTAGGGCATAGAGCAAGAGACTTTAGTGCGCTGTAGAAGCGGACCCTGAGTAGCAGGGGTAGATAGGAGTATATTAGCTGAGTGTAGCCTGGATTCTGATGTGTTTGCTGTAGAACGCATTTATCCTAACTCTTCTTCAAATATTCTGTGTAAACCTGTTTATACTGTTAATGCGATTTTCCGGCAGTTACATCTTGTTCCTTAAGAAAGTCGGTTTATCTTCAGCCTCCTTGTTTGCTGTACTGTACTTGAATCCTGCCTTGCGGTCTCTCCCTCCTCTGACCGCTACATTTGTTTGTCTGGTCCTGTGTGTGAACAGGTACCTGCGGTTTCCGCGGGCACTTGGATTGTATCTCTGCACTTAACCTTCTACATTACAGCCAAGAATCTTATCCACTACACTATAGATTTAATTTAAACATATATATAAGTTTTTAGCCATAATATATTTACATATATTATTATATATTTAGAATATATAATATATTATAATATATGTAAATATATTATGGCTAAAACATCAGTAGTAGTTTCCCACATATTATGCATTCATATATATCAGAAGTATGATTTTATCTATCTATATATATATATATATTTATTATTATTATTATTATTATTTCTTTTTTAGTAATTGCACACTTTTTACAATTGCAAAAAAAATCTAAAATATATAAATTTAATTTAGCCTCTATTTCTGAAAAGTTTTAACCACTACACTATAGAGCTACATGACCAGTTACTTAAAAAAAAAAAAAGAGACTTTGGCTATATAGGAATACTTACTACTACTTTTTTTTAAGTAACTGGCCATGCAGCTCTATAGTGTAGTGGTTAACATTCTTGGCTGTAATGTAAAAGGTTGTGAGTTGAATCCCACCAGAAACTTTTCAGAAATAAAGGCTAAATTAGATTTAAATACTTTAAAACCTTTTCTAAAGCTGCAATCTTTTTTACAAGTTGGCTGACTCCTGTCATACTAGTGTCACGACCGTAGGCAGGGACACGCACTCACACAGTGAGCCCTAACTTGAACCCAGCCCTCTGACCCTGCCTACTTGCAGAACAAGTCCTAGGCGACAAGTCCACAACTGGTAAATCCTATACTGGTAAGTGCAGAGATACAATCCAAGTGCCCGCGGAAACCGCAGGTACCTGTTCACACACAGGACCAGACAAACAAATGTAGCGGTCAGAAGAGGGAGAGACCGCAAGGCAGGATTCAAGTACAGTACAGCAAACAAGGAGGCTGAAGATAAACCGACTTTCTTAAGGAACAAGATGTAACTGCCGGAAAATCGCATTAACAGTATAAACAGGTTTACACAGAATATTTGAAGAAGAGTTAGGATAAATGCGTTCTACAGCAAACACATCAGAATCCAGGCTACACTCAGCTAATATACTCCTATCTACCCCTGCTACTCAGGGTCCGCTTCTACAGCGCACTAAAGTCTCTTGCTCTATGCCCTACCGCGGATTAGCACCGGTGCACACTCAGTTCTGGAGTTATCTGAGTAGAGGTCTGTGATGTCATCTTCTCCCACGAGATGGATGCTTGTCTTGTCCGAATGCGTGGTGGCCTGGGTCCTCTGGCTCCTGAATCAATCACTTGCTTTTCTCAGCACGTGGCTTGCTTCTCTCTCTCTGGGTTATAGCTGCAGCACTTCAGTTAAGAGTCTATCTTGATCTGTCTCAAACACAGCCAGTTTCTCAGGACTCCATCAGTCAGGCTCCGTGTCCCATCACTAGCCTTTACTTGGCTCCTAACATGGCAGCCATCCTCACAGCTCCCCAGGACACACACACCCCTCCAGCCAGGACTTTTGGCTCCTCCTACCTCCTGTGTATCTCAGAAAAAGTTCAGCTTCCTCTTACTCAGAGCCACAGCGGCCTCTAGTGGCTGAAATAAGTCATCACAGTCTATGTAACACAATGTTGCAGATATCTGTGCAAAGAACAGTATACTAGGGGCTGACCCTTACACAAACTCCAAGAGAAGTCGTGCCAGAAACAGTCAAACCGGGAGATCAATACCAACACAATCGCTAAGCGGAAGAAGAAAGCAATAACAAGCCAAGGGTCAATACCGGACAGGAAGAAAGTACAGAATCGCTAAGCAGAGAGAGAGGTCTAGGTATAGCCGAAGTCAAGTCCAAAAGCAACAATTCAATTAACACACAGGCAGCAGAGCACAGCAAAGAAAACCTATAACTGGCAAAGATAATTGCCAATAGCTGCCTTAAATAGGGAGCTAATCACCTGAACCGAGAGGGGGCGTGGCCTACATGGCATCAAGAGGGGCGTGTCCTAAATGTCATTGGGAGGGGCTTGGCCTAAATGCAGAGTCACCAAGGGGCTTGGCATGACAGCGCGTCTGGCACCACGCTGCAGTGTTTGAGCCCTAGACTGCAGCGCTGGAGCTTGGACAGGCAAGTTAGTGACAACAAGCAGCAGCAAATGCAAAATGCATCCAGAAGGATAGGTACGAACTAGGGAATCTGTCACCTGGTTTTATTATTTTAAGCTGTCACCGTTGGCATGTTCAATAAACTACCTTATTTCCTGCAGTGGTCTTGCACGCACGCCTCCTGATCCAGAAATATCCTTCCACAGCCGAGGCAAACAGCACCGCCCCCTCCACTACATCATCTTTAACCTTCCAGATTCGCCCTGTTATTTTTCATGTCTGCCGCCGAAAAATCTTGTGCAGGCACAGTGCCGCCGACTGCCTGCGCCTGCGCGCTCATAAAGCTCCTGAGGCAACAGCGCTCAGATTATGTCACTGGTCTCGGTGCATGCCCAGTGACACTTTTGAGGCTGTTGCCCTCAGGAGCTTTATAATCGCGCAGGCGCAGGCAGTTGGCGGCAGATTTCCTTTAAATATCACAGACGAGGCTTTGAATGCTGTCAAGGAGTAACTCAGAGGTCCGAGGCTGACGGCTGTGCAGAACTGAAATGCTCTTGATATGATTCTCGCTTTTCAAGGAGAAGTTTGCGCAGTTCTTGGAGTTAGGACCATCGAGCGCCTCCATTCATTAAAAAAGCAGATGATGACGAGGCTGGAGTCACAAATGACTTGTTCTCAGGGTGGTCATTAAATCTTCCATCCTAGTTCTTGCCATTACCGAAGAATGTCATGCTTGCATGTGCTCCAGTATTATTACCGTGTCTTGTAGGCCTGTAGTTATTTTCATGCTGAAAAAGACTGTTCTTGAATGCCACCATGATGCTCGTCTATGCACCAAATCAGGAGTGTGAACTTTGTCCATTGGATGAGAAGAATATTATATATTGAACCACAGTGTGTGATGGACATTGTGCAGAGGCGGATCTTCCATTAGGCCACTTAGGCCGCCGCCTAAGGCCTCGCGCTGGTGGGGGCCTCGCTCTGGCTCTCACCCGACACTGCCACAAGTATTTGTGGCGGTGTCGGGTGGGAGGGTCCTTAGGTCAAAACATTCTATGCTTGAGCCAGTGCCCCGAATGCTATTCCCCGCCCCCCTTGTACTTGTCCACTAATCTGCTAGGCTGCTGCGCCGCGCGGGCATGAATTCAGTCACTTCAGAGCGCAACCCAGTAGTGCGGTGCGTAATCCCGCAAGACCCGCCGTGGGAGGATGGGGTTGCGCTCTCAAGTGACTGAACTCATGCCCGCGCAGCAGCTTAGCAGATCAGTGGACAAGTACAGGGTGGGGGGAAAATTTCATAATATGAAGCAGTGTGTGGGCAAATTTGTGAGGCAGCGTGGGGGACAAATTACTTAATGGGGGCAGTATGGTGGACAAATTACTTAATGGGGCAGTGTGGGGGGCAAATTACTTAATGGGGGGCAGTGTGGCGGACAAATTACTTAATGGGGCAGTGTGGAGGGCAAATTACTTAATGGGGGCAGTGTGGCGGACAAATTACTTAATGGGGGCAGTGTGGGGGGGAAATTACTTAATGGGGGCAGTGTGGCGGACAAATTACTTAATGGGGGCAGTGTGGGGGGCAAAATACTTAATGGGGGGCAGTGTGGGGGGCAAATTACTTAATGGGGCAGTGTGGGGGGCAAATTACTTAATGGGGCAGTGTGGGGGGCAAATTACTTAATGGGGCAGTGTGGCGGTCAAATTACTTAATGGGGGCAGTGTGGGGGAAAATTACTTAATGGGGGGCAGTGTGGCAGACAAATTACTTAATGGGGGCAGTGTGGTGGACAAATTACTTAATGGGGGCAGTGTGGCGGACAAATTACTTAATGGGGGCAGTGTAGGGGACAAATTACTTAATGGGGGGCAGTGTGGCAGACAAATTACTTAATGGGGGCAGTGTGGTGGACAAATTACTTAATGGGGGCAGTGTGGCGGACAAATTACTTAATGGGGCAGTGTAGGGGACAAATTACTTAATGGGGGGCAGTGTGGCAGACAAATTACTTAACGGGGGGCAGTGTGGTGGACAAATTACTTAATGGGGGCAGTGTGGAGGCAAATTACATAATATTACATAATGGGGGCACTGTAGGGGGCAGTATTACTAATGAGAGCATTCTAGAAGGGAATTACTATTGGTGGGACTATGAGGAGTACTATTATTTCTTCAGGATAGTATTTGGGGGTATTGGGGGCACAGCAAGCAGCAGGATAACACTGTGGAGACTCCAGGTTGGGGGATGATGATGGAAATGTGAGGAAGCTAAGATGTCTGTGTGCCACACTCTGCAGAGACGAGGCAGCTGAGAGAGGTGTCCGGACTGAATGGAGAAGATGATGATAGAGAAGATCTACATCAGAGGAGACGTCACCTGGAGGCCCTGGATGTGAGAGGTATGTGCTGCTGTATAGCAAGTACAGCAAAATGCGGTGTGTGGGGGGAGGGTCGATTTAGAGAACTGGGCTAGAGTTAATGCAAAGTGTTAATATGCACTGTGAATATAAGCCCTGTACTGTGTTGTCACTGTGCATATTAACCCTTTACTGTGATGTCACTGCATATTAAAGGGGTACTCCGGGATAGGAAAATAAATCCCCTATCCAAAGGATAGGAGATAAGTGTCTGATCGGGAAGGGGGGGGGGGGGTCTGGCCGTTGGGATCGCCAACAATCTCCTGTATGGTACTCCGGATCTCCTTGTGCCCGGAGTGGTGGTCAACACTCCCCCTCCATGTATCTATGGGAGAGCCGCAGATACAGCACTTGTGTATCTCTGAGTCTTCCATAGAGATACATGGAGAGGGAGTGTTGACCACACCACCGCTCCGTGCGGTGGTTGACACAGCTTATTTCTTGAGGACTGAGCCGGGGTGCCGTACGGGAGATCACAAGCATCCCAACGATCTTCGCGGGGGCCTCATGTTCGAGTTTCGCCTAATGCCTCACAAAGTCTAGAGCCGCCTCTGACATTGTGTGTGTGTAATAAAGGAGAAATAAAAAAAATATATAGCATAATGACACCTGTTATGCCAGATATTACATTCTCAAGTTCTGTACATATATGCACATTCCAAAGGTGGGATGGCACTCACTTGGGTAAGGGGGCATACATTAGATTAGACAGGACAAAAGGAGGTTTGGTAATGAATAGCAGATGATGGGTATATGTTCACTAAGAAGACAATGAAGTAATCAGGAGCTGTTCATGTATTGTTGTGTCCAATGGGGTAGGATAGTGTGTTTGATACATCCAATCTATAGTTTAGGATGGTCAGGTATAAGTTGAGTGGGGGCTTTTCCCTCTCTGAGCATATTTCTTTGTGTAATTGAAAGTGTTAATGTTCCCAGGCTAGCTGGAATAAACCTTATTTTTCCTGAAGACTGTGTTCTCTGAGAGTGGTATTCCACAACATGATTTCCACTTTGGAGGACAAAAGAATAGAAATATTGTTGAGTATTCGCAATTTGTGGCCAAAGGTGTTGCATGGATACATGAGGATTTTATATACGTGTATGTTTATAGGGATCGTGACTGTAACGGAACGCCTAGCACCCCGACCGGGTACCTCCGTTGATAGATGCTCCAAGTGCTTCCAGAGGACTCCAAGCACTCCACTTGACACCGTCAGCACTGCAGACCCCACGAACCGCCGAAACTTGGTGGAGGTCCCGCCGTCTCCTACCCACCCTGGACCCACGACAAGGCTCCAGGCTCCAGTGGGTGAACCTCTCCCAAATGCAGAGACAGGAACCAGGAACAAGCTCTTACAAGAGCTTATACTCAGGGGAGTATTATGATATAGCAATCCCCAAGAGTGTAGTTATCCCATCCCCCAAACAAGAGCCAAGACTTCATAAAGGGGCAAAGCAGGAACCAACGGCATCCATATTGCTGTAGCCAGGGGCGCTGTACGGATACTAGCGTTGCCCTCAATATACTCCATGAACGGTGTCTCCGAGCTGCTTCTCCTCACACTAGGACGCCATCCCACTGCTTGTCACCAATGTAACGGATCTCCTGGCACCCCGACCGGGTACCTCTGTTGATAGATGCTCCTAGTGCTTCCCGAGGACTCCAAGCACTCCACTTGACACCGTAAGCGCTGCAGACCCCACGAACCGCCGAAGCTTGGTTGAGGTCTCACCGTCTCCTACCCACCCTGGACCTATGACAAGGCTCCAGGCTCCAGTGGGTGAACCTCTCCTTAATCCAGAGAGCAGAACCAGCTCTTACAAGAGCTAGTAGTTATGCCAGGGGAGTATAGCAAATCTTCAGCGTATAGCAATCCCCCAGCTGTCGATCAGTTACCCAAACACCAGCCTCAACTTGGTAAAGGGTAACAACAGAAGTCTTTATTGAGGGCTACCCGCCCGTATTTATGCAGGTCCCCATCTGGTGGACACTCCCCTAGGGGACCAGATGGAAGACTGTGACACAGGACAGATATGCAGCAATTCAGGATACACAGACAAAATACATCCCCACAATGCATGATGCTTTCCTCCTCTCTGCCCTGGAGACACCCGAGGAGTAATTAAATTATCTCTCAGGACAAAGGGAAATCGCCAATACACATGTGGGAACAACATATCCAAAAATCACCCAGATCCGAGCAGGGGTTCCCGAATTCCATGGAAGTCACATTTGGCTGACCGCAAGGATGGCTTTCCTGCCCAAAACAGTTCCACAGATTTAAGCTGTGCGGCCGGTCTGTCTTCTGCTTTAAAGTTAGTATGGGCCATAATCCTGAGGCAAGAGGCTAGTAGCCAGGCCCCTCCAAAACCCAGTGGCGAGGTTGGTTTCGCCACAGTGACATTTTCAGAAATGACTGCAATCAGAGTGCAATCATCTCTGTCTCCATGCCTCTTCCAGCCCTGGGTGCCTTAATGGCTGCTCTCAGGGACATTGATGTAGGAGAGTCTATAAACTATCACACAGATTGCAGCAATTTATGAACATCTCTATAATGTTGCCACCTAAGTATAGATTTATTTGTCTGTAGGTTCTATTGTTGTATTACCCTTATTCACCCTACTTCATGCCATCAGTGTCATCATATATTGATTCCGTTTATCAGCTCAGACAAATAAACCATTTCAGGGGTTTGTATCAATTTCTCCTTTGCATACTCTGCTATTTTCTTTTTTTTTATGCTGTCATAACTGTATAATAAGAGATCAAATTCATTGGGTTACATTTATCAGTTTATTAAGCTCAGTTTTTTGACCAAATGCCATGTTTATGAATCCTCCTTTTCCATCATGTGATACTAAAATTCAGGAGCAGATGATAAATGGAATTGTGGAGATGATGTGTTCAGGGTGATATGCACTGTTTGTTTTCCGCCACACATAGCATTTTGCATTTAGGCCACAAAGTTCAACTCTGGTCTCATCTGCCTTCTTCCACATGTTTGCTGTGTCCCCTACATGGCTTGTGGCAAATTGCAAACATGACCTCTTCTTATGGCTTGCTTTGAAAAATGGCTTTCTTCTTGCCACTCTTCTATAAAGGCCAGATTTGTGGAATACACGACTAATAGTTCTCCTGTGGACAGATTCTCCCACCTGAGCTGTGGATCTCTGCAGCTCCTTGAGAGTGACCATAGTCCTCTTGGCTGCTTCTCTAATAAGTGCTCTCCTTCCCTGGGTTGTCAGTTTAGGTGGACAGCCATGTCTTGGTAGGTCTGCAGTTGTGCCATTTTCAGATGGTAAATTGAACAGTGGTCCATGAGATGTTCAAAGCTTGGGATATTTTTTTCTAACCTAACCCTGCTTTAAGCTTCTCCACAACTTTATCCCTGACTTGCCTGGTGTTTTCCTTGGTTTCATGATCCTGTTTGATCACTAATGTTCACTAACAAACCTCTGAGGTCTTCACACAACAGCTGTACTTATACTAAGAATAAGTTACACACAGGTGAACTCTATTTACTAATAAGGTGACTTCTGAAGGCAATTGGTCACACTAGATTTTATTTAGGGGTATCAGAGTACAGGGACTAAATATAACTGCACGCCACACTTTCCAGATTTGTATTTATTACAAATTTTGAAAACCAAGTATCATTTTCTTTTCACTTCACACATACTTACTACTTTGTGTTGGTCTATCACATAAAATCCCAATAAAATACATTTAAGTTTGTGGGTGTAATGTTAAAAAATGTGGAAAAGTTCAAGGGGTATGATTACTTTTTCAAGGCATGGTATATGCAATAAACTTGATTACTCAACTGGGTTTTACATGGTTGTCATTAGAGATGAGAGAATTTTTGATTCTGAAAATTTGATTCGCCGATTCGCTGAATTTTTTTGAAAAACATTCTGTTCAATCTGAATTTATTTGCGGTGAATCGCATTACAAAACGGCTATTTCCTAGCTTCAGAGAGCCTTTATAGTGGTGTAGAACACTGTGCTTTGCAATAACACGCATAGGGAGTCTGCTGTGGTAGTGAAATTATACTGTGAGTCAGTATGACATGCAGATGACAGGTGTCACTCTTAGAATCACTGCACACTTCACTTGCTTGGGTAGTCACGGGGCCAAAGCTGACCAAATAACTCAAGTTTAAGCTCAGCTTTACATGTCAATGTTAGCGCCAAGAAGAAGCGCACTCCTTTTACACCGTCGTCAGCTGATTCCACATAGATGTCTACAGAAGTAGAGTCCCCCGACAGAATGGAGAGGGTGTCAGCAGTAATTTTGTGTTGACGTCACTGATTATTTTGCCCTTCCTCTGATCCGTCAGAACAATAACCCCCAAAAAACAGATTGGAGCCACGGTTTTCCAAGGCCACTTTGTGGCACCATGGCCACGCTTCACCTTCTGCCCACAGATTCTACATATGGCCGTGTTCACATCCTCCAGTGGCTTAAGAAAAAACTGCCACACCGCTAAGTAGGTGATTTTACCCCCAACACTATGCACTCAATGACTGCTACTGCCACTGCCTCCGTGCACCTCTACTTCCCAGGCAGGTAGGCACAAATGCAAACTGTTGTAATTCCTACACCGTTCACCTGATTTGGATGTAAATACCCTCGAATTATGGCCTCATGCACACGACCGTATTTTGTTTCTGTGTCCGATCCGTTTTTTTGCGGATAGGATGCGGACCCATTCATTTCAATGGGTCCGCAAAAAACGCCAACAGCACACCGTGTGCTGTCCGCATCAGTATGTCCGTTCCGTTGCTCTGCAAAAAAAATAGTGCATGTCCTAGTTTTTTCTAGTTTGCGGACAAGGATAGGCATTAGTACAATGGATCTGCAAAAAAAACGGATCCGCAAAAAAAAGGATGCCATACGGAACAATTTGCGAACCGCAAAACACATACGGTCGTGTGCATGTAGCCTAAAGCTGACAGTCTGCAGTTAAAGCACATCTTGTTTGTTTCATTTCAAATCCATAGTGGTTGTGTATAGAGCCAAAAATGTTAGAATTGTGTCGATGTCCCAATATTTATGGACCTGACTGTATATTTTTTCTTTTTCCACTAATACATGCCACAAAAGGCTTTAGAACAGATAGCTGCACTGCTGAGCGGCAAATATATATTTTCTTTTTCCGCTATTACACGCCACAAAAGGCTTTACAACAGATAACTGCACTGCTGAGCAGCAAATATATTTTCTCTTTTTCCGCTAATACACACCACAAAAGGCTTTACAACACATAACTGCATAGCTGAGCGGCAAATATGTTTTTTCTTTTTCCGCTAATACACACCACAAAAGGCTTTACAACATATAACTGCATTGCTGAGCAGCAAATATATATTTTTCTTTTTTCGCTAATACACGCCACAAAAGGCTTTACAACAGATAACTGCAGCTCTGAGCAGCAAATATATTTTTCTTTTTCCGCTAATACACACCACAAAAGGCTTTACAAAAGATAACTGCAGCGTTGAGCGGCAAATATCTATTTTCTTTTTCCACTAATACACGCCACAAAAGACTTTACAACAGATAACTGCAGCGCTGAGCGGCAAATATATATTTACTTTTTCCGCTAATACATGCCACAAAATGCTTTACAACAGATAACTGCACTGCTGAGCGGCAAATCGTTAATTTCTAACGATAATTTGTTTTCCCTTAGTCCTAACAGCAGCACAGATGGGGTTAACTGCCCCTGTGGACTGGTAGGACCGGCGGAATTTTTAATGAGCCCAAGAACCAATAAACGATCTTCAGCTCCCTGAAAGGGAGGAGATCACCCCCCAGCCCACCGTGTTTTTAACAAGCATAATGTATTTTAGGGTGGGATATTTGTGTGCTGCTGTTAGGACTAAGGGAAAACAAATTATCGTTAGAAATTAACGATTCCCTTACGTCCTACCAGCAGCACAGATGGGGAGATAGCAAGAAGAATCCCCTAGGGAGCGTCCTCATGCCTGGCAGAACTAAGAACAGTCTGCCCAAAAGCCGAAAACTCTGCCATCCTAGCATCTATCCTATAATGGGAGATGAAGGTTGACTCAGAGCTCCAGGAGGCCGCCTTACAGATCAACTCTAAGGGGAGGAGTCTTCTCTCCGCAACCGAGGTGGAGACAGCCCTAGTAGAATGGGCTCTCACAAACTCCGGAGGATCTAGGGATTGGGAGACGAAAGCTTCCATAATGGCCTCCTTGATCCAGCGACTAATGGTAGCTTTAGACGCTTTATGGCCTTTAGACTTACCGGCAAACAGGATAAGGAGATTCTCATCTATCCTGAATTCTCTAGATCTATCCACATAGATCTGGAGGCATCTTGAAATATCCAGCGGGTCTCTAGCTGGAGTATCAGAGGAGGAGGCTGTAAACAAAACTGGTAAAGAGATTACCTGATTGATATTCTGGAAAGTAGGCACCTTAGGCCTGAAGTATGGTAAAAACTTCAGGAGTACTCTATCCTGTAGAAAAATAATGTACGGGTGAACTGCAGAGAAAGCCTGCAATTCAGAAATTCTTTTGGCTGAAGCTATAGCCAGAAGAAAGACCATCTTTAAAGTCAAATATTTGAAATTTACCTCCTCCAAGGGCTCGAAGGGGGGAGATGCTAGCCCCATGAGCACTACTGAAAGATCCCACTGGGGGATAGGTTTCAGTATAGTAGGCTTTAGTCTTTCAGCTCCCTTCAGGAAGCGTCTGATGAGTGGGTCCCGAGAATGTGGCCTGTTGAGACAGGCCGAGATGGCACAAACCTGTACTTTCAAGGTAGCTGGAGATAGGCCTCTATCTAATCCATCTTGAAGAAATTGAAGTATCGCAGGAAGGGGCGGATCTGCGGACGCCACCTGTCTGGAATCACACCATGCCACGAAGATTCTCATGATCCTGGAGTAGGCCTTCTTTGTAGACTCTGCTCGGGAATGCGACAAAGTTCTCAGGACCGACTCGGAAAGCCCTTCTATATTGGGAAGGGACTGATCAACCTCCAGGCTGTCAGGTTGAACCTGTGCAGATCTGGGCAGAGGTGAGTGTCCCACGACACCAGGGTCTGCTCCGGGGGGAGTCTCCAGTATTGTCCCCGACTCATCTGAATGAGTTGGGTAAACCAGGATCTTTTGGGCCAAAACGGTATGATGGCTATTACCGAGGCCTGATCCTGATGGATTTTCATCAATACCCTCGGTATCATGGAAAATGGAGGGAAGATGTAAGCCAGCCTGAACCTCCACGGTATTGACAGAGCATCTATCGCCAGGGGGTTGTCTTCCCTGTAGAAGGAACAGAACCTCAGCACCTTGGCGTTGAACCTGGTTGCCATGAGATCCACTTCTGGCATACCCCATCTGTGAACTAGCTGCCTGAAGATCTCCGGATGCAGAGACCACTCCATGGTCGGTAATCCTCGACTTAAGCGGTCCGCTATCATATTGAGGGAGCCTCGAATATGAACGACAGATAGATGGGAAAGGTTCGTCTCTGCCCACCGAAGAATCACCCCGATCTCTGACAGAAGGGGCAATGATCTTGTGCCTCCCTGTTTGTTTATATAGAGAACTGCAGTCATATTGTCTGACTGGACTTTCACTGCTTTGCCCCGGATCTGAGGGGCAAAGTGAAGGAGGGCTAGCCGGATAGCTCGCATCTCGCGAAGATTGGAAGAAAGACGCCGCTCCAGAGGAGACCAAGATCCCTGTATTGGGGATCCGTCCAGGTGAGCGCCCCAGCCTACAAGGGACGCGTCTGTAGTCAATATGACCCAAACTGGTTGGGTCATAGACTTCCCTGGTGGTAGCTGAAACCACCATCTGAGGGAATTCCGGGTTTGACCGGACAGGGAGCACAGGGAATCTAGCCCCGCAGGGCTGCCGTTCCATAGGTGTAAGACCTCCGACTGAAGAGGACGGAGGTGCCATAGCACCCAAGGGACTGCATCCGCAGCCGCTGACATGAGTCCCAGCATCTTCATGAGAGTCCGGATAGAGACTCGACGAGGGACATAAAGGACCTTTGCTAGGTCCTGAATCCGCGCTCTCCTTTCTGGAGTCAACCGGAGGGACATCTCCACAGAGTCGACCACGAATCCTAAGTAATGGATTGAAGTCGATGGGCTCACATTCGACTTCTGCCAGTTGATAATCCAGCCTAGGCGGAAGAGAAAAGAGATTGCGACCTGAAGATGGTGGGTAAGGATCGGAACTGAAGAGGCTATGAAAAGCCAATCGTCCAGATAAGGAATAATAGTCAGTCCTTGAAGTCTCAAAGCTGCCACCACCGACACCACCACCTTGGTGAAGATAAGGGGGGCAGAAGAGATTCCGAAGGGAAGCGCGGCGAACTGAAAGTGCCTGCGAACCCCTGATATCTGGACCGCGATCCTGAGGAGTTTCCGGGACGCGGAATGGATCAGAATGTGAAGATACGCATCTTTGAGGTCCAGAGTAGCCATGACATCCCCAGGGTTGAGGATATGGCTGACTGACCTTATGGTTTCCATGCAAAACCTTGTTTTCCTTATAAATCGATTGAGAAATCTCAAGTCGATGATCATCCGGAGATCTCCCGTCTTTTTGGGAACCAGGAACACCGGTGAATAAATCCCTAGGCCCCTCTCCCCTGCCGGCACCTCCTCTAGGGCTCCCTTGGAAATATAGTCCTGAATGTAAGCTTCTAGGACCACTTGTTTGGCAGACCCGAAGTTTCGTGTGGCGATGAATCTCTCTGGGGGGAGAGAGATAAGATCTACCCGGTACCCGAGGGAAACTATGTTCTGGACCCAGGGGTCTGCAATCAACCGGCTCCAAGAGTCTTTGAAATGGGTAAGACGACCCCCCACGGGAATCTGGGGGAGGGGTACGGGAAAATCTAGGGGAGATACTGCAGGGGCAGCAGGGCTTATCCAAGAGCCTCGAAGAGGCCCATAGTCAAGAGGGCTTTGCCTCCCTGGTGGGTTTACGGGAGCGTCTCGAATATTTACGAGATGGTCCCCCCCAATCTCTGCGCCTAGACTGCTGCCCTGGACGACCTCCCCCTTTCTTCTCCTGCCTGGGGCGTCCCCGAAAGGGCTGCTGGGGGAGGCTCTTCCCCTTTTTATCGGAGAGCCCCTCCATTATCTTGTCCAATTCGGACCCGAATAGCCTATCCGGTTCGAAGGGGAGCCCACAAAGATTGAACTTGGACGCGTTATCAGCGATCCAAGGTTTCAGCCAGAGTGGTCTGCGGGCAGCCGAAACTAGGGCCATAGTTTTGGCGGCCAGCTTCAGCTGCATCTGGGTAGAATCGACCAGGAAGTCCATGGCCAGATTGGCCGACTTGAAGGCTGCCAGGATATCATCCCTTGATACACTCTGATCAACGTCCGTCTGGATACTGTTAAGCTTAGAGCGTAAATAGGCGGCTACCTCCGTGGCCGCAATAGAAGTTGATGCGGAGGCAGCAGCCGCCACGTAACTACTCCTAAAGGTGCACTCTACCCTCCGATCTAGAGGGTCCTGCAGACTAGACCCATCGTCTGCAGGAACTAGAGTGCGCCGGGACAACTTGGCAATAGCCATGTCCACCTTGGGAACGGAACCCCACGATTCCACCAAGGGTTTAGCCATCGGGTACATCAGTTTGAATTTTCTAGTGAGAACTGGACCCTTCTCAGGCTTTCTCCATTCCGTGCGCATCACGGAGAGAAGGGTCTCATCCGCTCTAAAGACACGCTGTGTCCGTCCGGCGGGATCGGAGGACTCCCCCATGTCAACATCATGGTCCCCCGACCTGATGGACTTAAGTAACTTCTGCGTCTTTTCTGGAGGAAAAAAGCAAGAAGTAGATTCTTCTTCCTCAGAAGAAGAAGACCCCGGAGAACAGGGGGTAGGTCTTTCGACCGGTGCGACCACCTCCATGGGAGTCTGAGAGGGTCCTGGTAGCCTCTCATTCAGCAGCCGCACCACTCCCTTAATGGAGTCGTCCACGTATGTCTTCGTCCACTGAAACATTTCCTGCATCGTGGGTTCCGTGGATGCCGTGCGACAACTCTCATATCTAGAGTACGGACAGCTGTCGTCTAAGGGGGTGTTGCATTCGTAACACGCCAGATGCTTCCTCTTGGCCCCAGCTTTACGCTGATCCGGATCCTTAGGGGAAGCCATAGTTCTGTAATTAGAAAGAACACAGGTCATAACACCTACAATTTTACCTGGAGGTGGTGAAACAAGACCTTTATGGGGGCCCACCAGCACTAGCAGAAAATAGAGCTGTAAAAAAGGAAACCACAATCCCAAGCCAAGCAATACAAAATATCTCAAGGCACAGGGAACTCTGGAGCTAACTTGTGAAAGCGACGCAACCAGAGCACTGACTGACAGGCTCTGGGCGCTTAAGAGGAGGAAGCCCCGCCCCCTGGGCGGGGCCTCAATCGTAATTAGCCCAGAGGGATAAACAGAGCCTAAACAGGCTCAGCAAGCCCTAAATGTCTCCCCCACCTAATCCTGGATCCCAGGGTGAGAAAGGGAGAAAGCTTTTAATAGAAGCAGTGAGGTTTACCCTCACGGCATCGCTATGAAAAAAACGGAAGTGACGTAGCGCACCTAGTGCGCGTCACTTCCGGAGATGGCGGCGCCCATAGCGCCGCCACATGCGGCGAGAGAACGGACGGGATACCGCAGCACTCGATGGAAGAAGAGGGGAGGGGACACCCCCCTCCCCGAAAGTACCCCAGCGGCACCCGACGGCCATAGCGCCGCTCACATGCGGCGAGGGAGGACGGGATACCAAGCTGGATACAAGAAGAGGGGAGGGGACACCCCTCACCCTGACGGTACCCCAAATAGAACGCCGACCAGCCTATAATAAAGGCAATGAGAGGCCATAGAGGGCAAACTTTAGATTTAAAGAAAAATAGAGCCCCTAGAACTCTTCAGCTCCCTGAGGGGGAGCGACACCGCCAGTCCACCTGTCCAGAGGACAGAAAAAAACACGGTGGGCTGGGGGGTGATCTCCTCCCTTTCAGGGAGCTGAAGATCGTTTATTGGTTCTTGGGCTCATTAAAAATTCCGCCGGTCCTACCAGTCCACAGGGGCAGTTAACCCCATCTGTGCTGCTGGTAGGACGTAAGGGAATATGTTTTTTCTTTTTCCGCTAATACACGCCACAAAAGGCTTTACAACAGATAACTGCAGCTCTGAGCAGCAAATATATTTTTCTTTTGCCGCTAATACACACCACAAAAGGCTTTGCAAAAGATAACTGCAGCACTGAGCGGCAAATATATTTTTTCTTTTTCCACTAATACACGCCACAAAAGACTTTACAACAGATAACTGCAGCGCTGAGCGGCAAATATATATTTACTTTTTCCTCTAATACATGCCACAAAATGCTTTACAACAGATAACTGCACTGCTGAGCGGCAAATATATATTTTCTTTTTTAGCTAATACACGCCACAAAAGGCTTTACAAAAGATAACTGCAGCACTGAGCGGCAAATATATTTTTTCTTTTTCCACTAATGCACGCCACAAAAGACTTTACAACAGATAACTACAGCGCTGAGCGGCAAATCTATTTTTTCTTTTTCCGCTAATACACACCACAAAAGGATTTACAAAAGATAACTGCAGCGCTGAGTGGCAAATATATTTATTCTTTTTCCACTTATACACGCCACAAAAGACTTTATAACAGAAAACTGCACCGCTGAGCGGCAAATAAATGTTTTCTTTTACCGCTAATACACGCCACAAAAGGCTTTACAACAGATTACAGCAGCGCTGAGCGGCAAATATATTTTTTCTTTTTCCATTACTACATGCCACAAAAAGCTTTACAAAAGAAAACTGCACCGCTGAGCGGCAAATATATATTTTCTTTTTTAGCTAATACACGCCAAAAAAGGCTTTACAACAAATAACTGCACCGCTGAGCGGCAAATATACTTTTTCCTTTTCCGCTAAAACACGCCACAAAAGGCTTTGCAACAGATAACTGCACCGCTGAGTGGAAAATATATTTTTTATTTTTCCACTAATAAATGCAACAAAAAGCTTAAGAACAGATAACTGCACCGCTGAGCAGCAAATATATTTTACTTTTGCCACTAATACACGACAAAAAGGGCTGTAATTTCTAGCACTTCACCACACAACGGCTAATAAGCCCTTTTTTTCCCCACTAATACAAGCCAAAAAATGCCTTAGAACAGGGATGCTCAACCTGCGGCCCTCCAGCTGTTGTAAAACTACAACTCCCATCATGCCCTGCTGCAGGCTGAAAGCGGAAGACTTTCTGGGCATGCATGCTGGGAGTTGTAGTTTTGCAACAGCTGGAGGGCCGCAGGTTGGGCATCCCTGCCTTAGAACATATAACTCCACTGCACAAGGGCAAATAAGACATAGAAATGTTTACTTGTAATAACCTTTGTTAATGCCTGTATCAAACAGCAATTGCACCCTAATAAGAACGGTTTGCTGGAATTACAGAGCTGTATAATGGCAATTTGGATCCCCAGTCAGTGCTGGAAAGTGTAATAGGAATGTTCCTATTACCCAGGCTGTAACATCCCCTACTGAACCCTTTTCAACATAAAATCTGTGGAATGATTCCTCCCTATCCTTTCCCTACACCTTGAATAATCTTTCCCTGCACTTGTAAATCATTTTAGCACAATGACGTCCCTAGCACCTGCAGACGTCTCTCCCTGCACTAAGTACACTGGTAAATGGCAGAATCTAAGATGGCTGATGCTATTTTTAGGGCTGTGACATCACAGGGCTGGCTGGCTGCTGATTGGCTGCATGCATGGCATTATGAGTGATCCTGCCTTCCCAGAGTTCCTTTCTCCATGTCCTCACACGTGCAACAGCCATTTTAGAAAAAAAAAATGTGATTCGTTACCACGAATCACGAGGAAATTCGGTTTCAGTGCAAATCAAATTTTTCCAATTTATCAGCTTCGATTCGCTCAATTCTAGTTGTCGTAGACATTTCATGTTATAAGTTGAATTTAAAATTCAGACATTTGTAAAATTAAATGAGTCATCCCACAAAAATAATGTACATTTTTTAAACAGCACCTGGATCTGAATACTTATGTAATTGTATGTAAGAAAAAAAATTGTGTAGCCACAGATCTATTTGTAAGGCGCCACCTGCCTTTTGTTCTTTTCCTTATTTCTCTGTCCACCTTAATATAGTGGATGCACTTGCTCAGTTCCATGCTTCAACTGCCTCCGGCCACATCTTCTGTTAGAGGGAGAGAAGGACATGCTCCCTGAGAAAGGGCATGTTCCCTGAGCTGCCAACTTGAAATAATGTTAATGCTATGTCAAACTTCATGCAATACACTTTGTACACCAGCAGGTTGGGGTATGGTTATAAGTGTACTGGCCTGGAAGTAGAAGTGGGCTGGACCAACTTCCTGCCAAGTGAAGGGCTGAGCTAGTTAGAAAATAGAGAGTGAGGAATGAGGGAGTATGCAATCCAGCTCCTGCTTCTCCAGGCCATGAGGACCACAGAGGCATCTCACATAGGAGGAACACTGTCCTAGAGAGCCTGCAGGGTCCTAGGCTACAGAAGATCTGTAAACTATGGCATATTTGTGTCAGCAGAGTGATAACGCAATCAAGCTATACAGACCCTGTTGCAAGGTCAGGGGAAATATATCAAGACACCACCACTACAGTTCAGGACAAACATAGCTAGAAGCTATTGTGTCCTAGAGTGGACACCTACAGCCACAAGTGCCAGAGTACAGCTGCAGGGAGGGGAATCAAGAGAGAGACATTGCCAGCTAGCAAACTTCTTAATGTCATCTTCTGTCACATTGCCAGCCACCATACCTCATTATTTGGGAGGAGAAAATTGGACTTTGTACACAGACTTCTGCTGGATGTGCTATTTGTTTTTAAAACTAAGAAAAAGAAAGACATTCTTAGTTCTATAATCTCTGCCTGGTACCTCTACATCACTTATTCACTGCACTGAACCCCAGGGAGTGACAGCCTGAGGGAGTACACTATGACGCAAAACAACAACATTCCTACACCCATCCTCTGAATTGGCTCCTCAGGGGCTCGCTGCACTTGTGTAAAGTAGAGGAAGTTAACCTATAGCTGCCCTTCTGCAGAATCACTATTGACCAGTGTTCTATCTATGTAAGGCTGTGTCCACATCTGCATTGTTTAGTGCCTCTGTCTTGGATTCCATCATATTTTAAATAGATTATTACTTGAAATCAATAAAAACAAACATACAAACATTAGATGTAGGTAGATTTTACAAAAATTATAAGTACACAATATGATCATCTGAGTAACTTTATGTTGTAAAACACTCAAATATTATATCAAACTACTCCCCAACCCCCTCATTCCGGTCTGGGAAACCTTTAGAGAATAGGATCTCAGCGAGACTTTTACAAGATATATGTTATACCCTGAATGCCCTTACAAATAATCAGTCAGTAATGTAATCTGAATTAAGAGTACACAGCTCCTATCACTAATATCCCATCAACATGTGAAACCTCTATTCTCTTAATCTAGAATATCATCTGACATTAACACTGTTGTCGTTAGATCTGAGTAAGGTATCCAGGGATTCCAAAGCTTCTCAAATTTAGGTAAAATACCCTTTTTTTTTGAAACTCTGCTATCTCATTCAACAGCATAATTTTCACTTTCCCTTTGTACTCAGTAATAGTCGGCAGACAAGCTTGAATCTAGTTTAAGGCAATAAGCTTTCAGGATACATATAGTAGTATACTCTCTCCCAAGGTAATCTCTTTTACATAGCCCAAAATACTCCTTTTGGGATCTTTAGAAAGGGAAGTTAAAGCAAATATGTGAAGGACCCCACTCTGATAAGCATTTAGCGAAGGGCATTGCAATAGCATATGTGTAAGATTTGCCATCTTCCAAACATCTAGGACATTTAGAGTTAGGGGAATCCCAGCTTGTGTAAGGATATGGGCGTTTTATAAACACAATGTATTACATATAGTTGTGACAATTTAGCACCTTCACTCAAAGAGCATTGAGGAATTGCCTCCAAGATATCTGACTTCTTCATTCATGGGTGACAATCTAGAAACTTATCCAGCAGTAGTTTATAAACTAGAGAGATCATACCTTGACTTTCCCCTCTAGAAACCATCAATGTTAAGAATGCATCATTTTCACATATCAGAGGAGTATTCCTATTTAATGTGTAGTAAATGCATGTTGGAACTGCAAATATAGATATTAAAAGTGGTGAAGCTTTGAAAATGGATTCTGTCATATTTCACAGGAAAAAGAGTGCGGTATGCACCCTTATTTTCCCAGTCAGAAACAGCATACTGAAATATGTGGGAAGCCATTTATAAATCAATGGGGTTTGTCTGCCACCATACAACAGATCCCTCAGTGCACTCCTTTATGAATGTACATGCATATAAGAACATAGCTTTATAAGAATATGGGCAGTGTAATATTACTGTATATTCAATGTGAGGCTCCTGCAAACAGCAACATAGCCATTAGCTCCCAGAAGAAATTGAAGATTGTTCTTTACTGCCCTTAAATCTCATTTTGGTTCAATTACTGGTGGATTTAGATTTCACACTATTTCTTCTGACATCATTTCTCATATTTTACTTTGCAAAAAATCCTAGCAGATAATAAGCATGCCTAGTATTTAGCATTCAGCAAACATGATGATGTTGAGGAAAGCCTCATATTTCTGCAGGCTTAACTTGGCTGATACACCCGAGAGTTTATCATAGCACTCTAGACTCATCCCATGGCTCACAAATTTGACTACTCCTCCTTTTCATAATTCACTGATGTCCTTACATTTGTAAATGCTAGAGTGGTAAATGATTTACGCCATGCAGTGGGTTACAGAGACATTTTTATGGGCTTTTATTTTTCACTGCCACATACCATCACCATATTTCAGTAATCATTTCTCCTTAACATTTGTCTCAAATATTAGTCTATGAACCTACAAATATAAAACAGTTTAGTTCCTACGACTAAGCTTATACATTTGATTACATACAGAAATGTAACTTAGAGCTCCTGGGTCCCAATGCTAAATATTCAAAAGGACCCCCAATATACTGTGTGCAATTGATAATATTGGTTTCTTCTTCTGGCATCCCCATTGACATCATTGTTGGGTGCGGTACCTACCTCTGCACCCCCTTTACATTTACAGATGAATTGTAAAAGCATAATGATTTTAAGTAATACATGTCTATAGCTCAATATACTCATAAAACTAATAACCAGTATTAATTAGGAACTGTAAAATAATAATAAAAAAATACTACCATGATATCATGCTTAAAGGGGTTCTGCACTTTCATTTAACTGATGATCTATCCTCTGGATAGATCATCAGCTTCTGATCGGCGGGGGTCCGACACCCGGGACCCCCGCCGATCAGCTGCTTGAGAAGGCAGCGGTGCTCCAGCAGCGCCGCGGCCTTCTTACTGTTTACCGCCAGGCCGCTGGCCCACTGACGTCACGACTAGTATCAACTAGCGTGGGCGGGGCTAAGCTCCATTCAAGTGAACAGAGCTTAGCCGCGCCCACGCTAGTTGATACTAGTCATGACGTCAGTGGGCCAGCGGCCTGGCGGTAAACAGTAAGAAGGCCGCGGCGCTGCTGGAGCACCGCTGCCTTCTCAAGCAGCTGATCGGCGGGGGTCCCGGGTGTCGGACCCCCGCCGATCAGAAGCTGATGATCTATCCAGAGGATAGATCATCAGTTAAATGAAAGTGTAGAACCCCTTTAAGTACCACCAGCTTCAAAAAATAAGGCACATTTATTTTTTCATGGACACCAAAGTCTCCTCTTTTTTTAGACTGTACAGAAATTTCTGCATAGTTGGCAAACCCTTGCTACCAGTCAATAAAAATATTGCAGAATGGGGCTATATTTAATTAAAACTAGGAAACCTCCTTAAATGGATATGGCTTCCTAAGGCTGGAGTTCAAAAAAAAGATTAAACTAGGGGTTCTAGGCTAGATCGCCTGTAATCTTTAAAATAGCAAAAAAGTGCATTTTACAATATTTCACAGTTTATACTGACATGGAATGTTGAGTAATTCTTAAAATAATAGACTTAAACTGATTTTCTGTTAAATGATATTTGCTGCCCTCTTTGACATATTAAGCATCTTACACAGGGGTGCACCACCAATGAGGCCAGGTGAGGCAATCGCCTTAGGCAGCACCAGGTAGGGGCAAGAGAGGGGCAGCCGAAGGGCCATGGGCTGAAGGGAAGGGGTTAGGTTAAGAAATTGGCATTGGGGAGGGAGGGGGCGCCATTTTAGTTTTCACTTCAGGCAGCAGAAAGGCTAGGTGCACTCCTGATCTTACATTCTGCTGGTTTCCTGTTTCTGGAGGGAAGTACATTGAGAATCCACAGACTATTGCTGTTTGTATAGAGGTGTGATTAGTAGGGCATCAGGGGAGTAACATTGTGTATTTGAGCCTGCAGGTTTAGACATGATGCTTGGCAAGGTGTTTTTGCACATTCAAGAAGTGATAGAGGTGTGCTAGATGTTTACAATGTGAGGACTAGAAGAATTTATGTATTAAAATAAAAAACATTTTTTTTAGCAAAGGTGTAATAAGGACCCACAGCAAAACTTGAAATGGGACCCCACTCCACCATGACCATCTTCAAGCAAAATTCAGAACATGAGAAGCTCATGATTAAATTTGTTTCCCTAAAGCCCAGGGATAATGCATAAAGTGATGTCACTGTGCAATGATGTCACAGTACAGCAATAACACTCACAGTGATGACACAATAGCATGATAAAACTTTTGGTAATGTACAGAAACAGATAAGTTATATCACAGCACAGAAATAATGCAAATAGAAATGTACTCTTCCATTGTCCATATACAGTTGCAAGAAAAAGTATGTGAACCCTTTGGAATTATATGGATTTCTGCACAAATTGATCATAAAAGGTGATCTGATCTTCATCTAAGTCACAACAATAGACAATCACAGTCTGCTTAAACTAATAACACACAAAGAATTAAATGTTACCATGTTTTTATTGACCACACCATGTAAACATTCACAGTGCAGGTGGAAAAAGTATGTGAACCCTTGGATTTAATAACTGGTTGAACCTCCTTTGGCAGCAATAACTTCAACCAAACGTTTCCTGTAGTTGCAGATCAGACGTGCACAACGGTCAGGAGTAATTCTTGACCATTCCTCTTTACAGAACTGTTTCAGTTCAGCAATATTCTTGGGATGTCTGGTGTGAATCGCTTTAATGAGGTCATGCCACAGCATCTCAATCGGGTTGAGGTCAGGACTCTGACTGGGCCACTCCAGAAGGCGTATTTTCTTCTGTTTAAGCCATTCTGTTGTTGATTTACTTCTATGCTTTGGGTAGTTGTCCTGTTGCAACAGCCATCTTCTGTTGAGCTTCAGCTGGTGGATAGATGGCCTTAAGTTCTACTGCAAAATGTTTTGATATACTTGGGAATTCATTTTTCCTTCGATGATAGCAATCTGTCCAGGCCCTGATGCAGCAAAGCAGCCCCAAACCATGATGCCCCCACCACCATACTTCACAGTTGGGATGAGGTTTTAATGTTGGTGTGCTGTGCCTCTTTTTCTCCACACATAGTGTTTTGTGTTTCTTCCAAAAAACTCAACTTTGCTTTTATCTGTCCGCAGAATATTTTGCCAGTACTGCAGTGGAACATCCAGGTGCTCTTGTGCAAACTGTAAACTTGCATCATGTTTTTTTTGGACAGCAGTGGCTTCCTCTGTGGTATCCTCCCATGAGATCCATTCTTGTTTAGTGTTTTACGTATCGTAGATTCGCTAACAGGGATGTTAGCATATGCCAGAGACTTTTGTAAGTCTTTAGCTGACACTCTAGGATTCTTCTTCACCTCATTGAGCAGTCTGCGCTGTGCTCTTGCAGTCATCTTTACAGGACAGCCACTCCTAGGGAGAGTAGCAGCAGTGCTGAACTTTCTCCATTTATAGACAATTTGTCTTACCTGGGACTGATGAACAGCAAGGCTTTTGGAGATACTTTTATAACCCTTTCCAGCTTTATGCAAGTCAACAATTCTTAATCGTAGGTCTTCTGAGAGCTCTTTTGTGTGAGGCATCATTCACATCAGGCAATGCTTCTTGTGAAAAGCAAACCCAGAACTGGTGTGTGTTTTTTATAGGGCAGCTGTAACTAACACCTCCAATCTCATCTTATTGATTGGACCCCAGTTGGCTGATACCTCACTCCAATTAGCTCTTGGAGATGTCATTAGTCTAGGGGTTCACAAACTTTTTCCACCTGCACTGTGAATGTTTACATGGTGTGTTCAATAAAAACATGGTAACATTTAATTCTTTGTGTGTTATTAGTTTAAGCAGACTGTGATTGTCTATTGTTGCGACTTAGATAAAGATCAGATCACATTTTATGACCAATTTGTGCAGAAACCCATATCATTCCAAAGGGTTCACATACTTTTTCTTGCAACTGTATATCACTAAATGCATAGAGTGGAGATAGCCCCCCCTTAGTTATTGGGCCCCATAGCACATGCTATGCCTGCTATCCTAGTGGTTTTGCCCATGTGTTGTAGCATTAAAACTCTGTTGCAATATTAGTTCATGGATTTGATGTTTGCAAATCAAAGGGCCTTATGCATGTGTTCTTAGTAGGGAGAGCAGAAAGTCTGCTGCCAGACTCATTAAGCAGGGGCTATTCTCTGAAGACAAAAACGGCTAGAACATGTTGAAATCCAACATGGCCCTTCTTTCGCCCAACATCTGCCATCCAGGGTGAGTCAGGACATCCCCATTCACATTAGATTGTCAACCAGTCCCATTGAAGAAGGTTTAGCCAACAAATGTTCACCTAATGTGTATGGCCACCTTTAGAAGAAAAGTGCATGGACAAGATGTATAGGGAAGGCAGTGGTGACAGCTGTATTGTTTATGCAGAAGGGGCCATCAGATTGGGATACCTAGTGTATATGATTGATCCTGGAGAGGCAGTTTTTTACCTTTCTAGTGAGATCTCCATACCAGTTAGTTTGTTGATATTCTTTCAGCTGCACATCCATAGAAGGCGATGAGTGCTCTTCGATGTTATACACGTGTTCTCAGGCATCAGGAAATAAGGATTTAAACAAGTTGATTTAGGTGTGTGCTGTAGAAGTGGAGACCAGGGAGTTCATAGCAGCCTTGATTATATTATTGTAATGAGCATAGGTTCTCCTGTAGACAAAAACATCTCTTTAGTATGTCATGATCTGTGCTGTGTAAGAAAAGTTCCCACTGCTGGTAAGAACAATTTTCATTGCCTTTTATGAGCCAAACAATTATGGTTTCGTCTATAAATTTTAAGATCTTGAAGATGATAAAGAATGTATAGTCATACATATACATGGCTCACTACCTGTATCAGTTTTGGCATGTGCCCTCTCTCACCTCCAAATACAGTCCATATATTGAGTCACCACCAGGGGAAGATTAAGTGCATCATAGGCACAGGGCTGACAACCCAACTTGGGACCCTTCCTCCATATACTCCTGACATCACCCCATCCATGTGCCACTCAATCGTTTTTTGTTTTTTTCTGTATGAAGAAACTGTGGTACTAAGTACTTATGCCCCTTCCTAGGCCATGTAACATCACATTCATCAGTCACATTTCCTAGTAGCAGCTCAGTCCCATAAGTACCTTTTTTCTGAGTTCTGCTATTATATTATATCTTGAATGCAGGGAGATATATATTATATTGTTTTGATCCCTTGGGCCTTATGTATGAGGGACAGGTTATCTATATCTTTAGTCTGTCCCCTATCTTTGAATAAGTGGTTAGAGAAACACCTGTAGTTTAAGTATTGGTGGACACAGGTAGAATTAAAACATTCTTATATACTGTGGAGGACTGGGTAATTTGAATGGCTATCACTAGAGATGGCCTTGCGGTTCGCCCGGCGGTCGTTTTGCGGCAAACTTTGTTCGTTCGCGATTTGCCGAACTTTCGAACATATGGCGATGTTCGCATGCGCCATATTCTTTTGCATTGCGCTGAACTTTGACCCATGACACATGCATCAGGTGGGATAGAACAGCCAATTGAGATGTTTCAGCACATGGACACACCCCCACCCTATAACAGAACCAGATCTGGCAGCCGTTTTACATTCTGTGTTTTGCCAGTTTAGGGAGAGGTTGCTTTGTGGACACCAAACGCTAGCTAATAGGGCCACAAAAGTCCTTTTAAGGACTAGTATAGGTGTGCTATCGATAGGTGTGATATACTGAGGGGTGTGATATACTTATAATATACTTTCTAACATAGAAAGTATATTATAGTACATTTGTATTGTGCAGCAGTTGTGTGCGATTCTGCTGCGATACTGCAACCATATAGAGAGACAAACGCTATTGGAATAACTAATTGCAACTGGTGTGATATACCTTTTGCCCCCAAAAATACTGATTGAGGGGTGTGACATACCCATAATATACATTCTAATATAGAAACTATATAGTGCATTTGTATTGTGCAGCAGTTGTGTGCAGTTCTGCTGTGATACCGCAGGTATAGATGGACAAGCGCTATTGGAACAACTATTTGCAAATTATTGAGGGGTTTGATATACCTGCTTCCACAAAATACTGATTAAGGGGTTTGATATACCTGCTTCCACAAAATACTGATTAAGGGGTTTGATATACCTGCTTCCACAAAAGACTGATTGAGGGGTGCGATATACCTGCTTACACCAAATATTGATTGAGGCCTACGATATACCTGCTTCCAGAAAATACTGATTGAGGGGTGCGATATACCTGCTTCCACCAAATATTAATTAAGGGGTTCTATATACCTGCTTCCACAAAATACAGATTGAGGGGTGCGATATACCTGCTCCCACAAAATACTGATTAAGGCTACTTTCACACTCGCGTTTGGTGTGGATCCGTCCGTGAATTCGCACCAATAATGCAAACGCTTGTATCTGTTAATAACGGACCATTTGCATTATTCATTAAAATAAAGTCTAAGTCACAACGGATCCGTCTTGGAGAACGGTTTTCAATTGCACCACATTGTGTCAGTGAAAAACGGATCCGTCCCCATTGACTTACATTGTAAGTCAGGACGGATCCGTTTGGCTCCACATAGTCAGACGGTCACCAAAACGCTGCAAGCTGCATTTTAGTGATCGTCTAAAAAACGCAACGGAGACCAAATGCAATTGATGCATTCTGAACAGATCCTTATCCATTCAGAATGCATTGGGGCTGAACTGATCCGTTTTGGGCCGCTTGTGAGAGCCCTGAAACGGATCTCACAAGCGGACCCAGAAATGCCAGTGTGAAAGGGTTTTTATATACCTGCTTCCACAAAATACTGATTGAGGGGTGCGATATACCTGCTTCCACAAAATATTGATTAAGAGGTTCAATATACCTTTTTCCACAAAATACTGATTGAGGGGTGCCATATACCTGCTTCCACCAAATGTTGATTAAGGGGTTCTATACACCTGCTTCCACAAAATACTGATTAAGGGGATTAACATACCTGCTTCCACAAAATACTGATTAAGGGGATTGATTTGCCTGCTTCCACCAAATATTGATTAAGGGGTTTTTATTTACCTGCTTCCACAAAATACAGATTGAGGAGTGCGCTATACCTGCTTCCACAAAATACTGATTGGGGGGTTATTAATATACCTGCTTCCACAAATTACTGATTAAGGGGTTATTATTATACAAGCTTCCACAAAATACTGATTGAGGGGTGCAATATACCTGGTTCCACAAAATATTGATTAAGGGGTTCTATTATACCTGTTTCCACAAAATACTGATTGAGGGGTGCGATATACCTGGTTCCACAAAATACTGATTAAGGGATTTGATATACCTGCCTCCACAAAATACAGATTGAGGGGTGCAATATACCTGATTCCACCAAATATTGATTAAGGGGTTCTAAATACCTGCTTCCACAAAATACTGATTATGGGGATTGATATACCTGCTTCCACAAAATACTGATTAAGGGGTTTGATATACCTGCTTCCACAAAATACTGATTGAGGGGTAGGATATACATGCTTCCACCAAATATTGATTAAAAGGTTCTATATTCCTGTTTCCACAAAATACTGATTGAGGGGTGTGATATACCTGCTTCCACAAAATACTAATTAAGGGGATTAATATACCTGCTTCCACAAAATACTGATTAAGGGGATTGATATGCCTGCTTCCGCCAAATATTGATTGAGGCCTGCAGTACACCTGCTTCCACAAAATACTAATTAAGAGGTTTGATATGCCTGCTTCCACCAAATATTGATTAAGGTGTTTTATATACCTGCTGTCACAAAATACAGATTGAGGGGTGTGATATACCTGCTTCCACAAAATACTGATTGAGGGGTTTTTAATATACCAGCTTGTACAAAATACTGATTGAGGGGTGCGATATACCTGCTTCCACAAAATATTGATTAAGGGGTTCTATATACCTGTTTATACAAAATACTGATTAAGGGGTTTATATATACCTGCATCCGCAAAATACAGATTGAGGGGCGCGATATGCCTGCTTCCACCAAATATTGATTAAGGGGTTCTATATACCTGCTTCCACAAAATATTGATTAAGGGGATTGATATACCTGCTTCCACAAAATACTGATTGAGGGGTGCAATATACCTGCTTCCACAAAATACTGAATAAAGGGTTTGATATACCTGCTTCCACAAAATACAGATTGAGGGTTGCGATATACCTGCTTCCACAAAATACTGATTAAGGCCTCTTTCACACGACCATTTGTTTTGCAGGCCGTTTTTTGCGTTCCGTATACGGTCCGTATACGGAACCATTCATTTTAATGGTTCCGCCAAAAAAATGGAATGTACTCCGTATGCATTCCGTTTCCGTATTTCCGTTTTTCCGTTCCGTTGAAAGATAGAACATGTCCTATATTTGGCCGCAAATCACGTTCCGTGGCTCCATTAAAGTCTATGGGTCCGCAAAAAAAACGTAATGCATACGGAAATGCATCCGTATTTCTTCCGCATCCATTCCGTTTTTTGCCGAACCATCTATTGAAAATGTTATGCCCAGCCCAATTTTTCTATGAAATTAAGGTATACTGTATATGCCATACAGAAAAACGGAACGGAAAAACGGAACGGAAACAGAAACACAACGGAAACAAAAAACGGAACAACGGATCCGTTTAAAACGGACCGCAAAACACTGAAAAAGCCATACGGTCGTGTGAAAGAGGCCTAAGAGGATTGATATACTTGCTTCCACCAAATATCGATTGAGGCCTGCGATACACCTGCTTCCACAAAATACTGATTAAGGGGATTGATATATCTGCTTCCACCAAATATTGATTGAGCCCTGCGATATACCTGCTTCCACAAAATACTGATTAAGGGGTTTGATATACCTGGTTCCACAAAATACAGATTGAGGGGCGCGATATTCCTGCTTCCACCAAATATTGATTAAGGGGTTCTATATACCTGCTCCACAAAATACTGATTAAGGGGATTGATATACCTGCTTCCACAAAATACTGATTGAGGGGTACGATATACCTGCTTCCACAAAATACTGAATAAGGGGTTTGATATACCTGCTTCCACAAAATACAGATTGAGGGTTGCGATATACCTGCTTCCACCAAATATTGATTAAGGGGTTCTATATATCTGCTTCCACAAAATACTGATTAAGAGGATTGATATACCTGTTTCCACCAAATATCGATTGATGCCTGCGATATACCTGCTTCCACAAAATACTGATTAAGGGGTTTGAAATACCTGCTTCCACAAAATACTGATTGAGGGGTCTGATATACCTGCTTTCACCAAATATTGATTAAGGGGTTCTATATAACTGCTCCCACAAAATATTGATTGAGGGATGCAATATACCTGCTTCCACAAAATACTAAATAAGGAAATATATATGACTGCTTCCACCAAATATTGATTGAGGCCTGCGATACAACTGCTTCCATAAAATACAGATTTTGCAGATAGGGAGGAGAAGGAGGAGAAGCAGGCAAAACTCTCAGTGCACAGGAGGCAAAAAGCAGACTGCAAATGTATCTGGAGCGAGCCATCCACCATGCATGGTCACATCTTGCGCTCCCAGGACGCAGGCACATGGCTCCGCATTGTGGGCTTTTTTCAACGTGTCAGCTGCTGACAATAGTGTTGTCCTCTGCAGCCTGTGCTGTCAACGCATAAGTCGTGGTAAGCCCAACACTCACCTAGGGACAACCGCCTTAAGAAGGCACCTGGCCTCCCATCACCGAGCCCAGTGGGAGCAACGTCGTTATAACCCACAAAGCCACACTCCTGGCGCTCCACGTCCTGCCTCTTCTCCTTCTCCTCTCTCCTCCCATTTGTCCTCTACACCACCTTCCACCATGCCGTCGTCGCATTCATCTCCATATTCATTTCCATGGCCCAAATGTTCGAGTGTAAAAAGTTGATGACGCCGGATAACCCTCTTGTCCAATGGCTGACCGCTGGCTTGTCGGAACTGCTAGCCCACCAACTACTACTATATAAACTGGTGGACTCGAAGGCCTTTAGAAAATTTATGGCCATTGCCACACTGCAATGGAAAGTCCCCGGAAGGAAATATTTCTCCCAGAAGGGCATCCCAGAGCTATATGGCCACATTCAGCGGCAAGTGAATATATCTCTGCCTGCCACACAGTGTCGGTGCCAAGATACATCTGACCACAGACATGTGGTCCAGCAAACACGGGCAGGGAATGTACATAACTTTTACTGCCCACTGGGTGAACCTTCTGACTGCCGTCAAGCATGTAACCCGTGGCACCCATGTGAATTTGGTGTTACTGCCACGGATTGCATGCAGGCCTGTCTCTTCTTCTCCTCCTCCTACCCCATCCTCCATCTCCTCCTCGGCTGACTCCTCCTTTTCCACTGCTACCGCCTTTTCCGCTGCACCCCCCAAGCTCCCCAGTACCTATTTGACGTGCCAGGTGAGACGTTTCCATGCTGTGCTGCGACTGTTGTGCCTGGAAGCCAAGAGCCACACCGGTCCTGCACTGCTTTCAGCTCTGCGGTCACAGGCCGATCAGTGGCTAACCCTGCTCAATTTGACAGTTGGTAATGTGGTGTGCAACAAGGGTGCCAATCTGCTGAGCGTTCTGAAACAGGGCAAAATGACACAAGTGCCATTCATGGCACACATCCTGAACTTAGTCGTGCAGCGATTCGTTGCCAAATACCCCAGGGTCCGGGACGTCTCACAACAGGCCAAAAAAACTCTGGCCATTTTAGATCTTTAGATCTTACACGGCTGTAACGGATCTCCTGGCACCCCGACCGGGTACCTCCGTTGATAAATGCTCCTAGTGCTTTCCGAGGACTCCAAGCACTCCACTTGACACCGTACGCACTGCAGACCCCACGAACCGCCGAAGCTTGGTTAAGGTCTCACCATCTCCTACCCACCCTGGACCTACGACGGCTCCAGTGGGTGAACCTCTCCTAAAACCAGAGAGCAGGAACAGCTCTTACAAGAGCTAGTAGTAAAGCCAGGGGAGTATAGCAAATCTTCAGCGTATAGCAATCCCCCAGTGTTGATCAGTTACCCAAACACCAGCCTCAACATGATGAAGGATAAAACAGGCACTCTTTATTGAGGGCTACCTGCCCGTATTTATGCAGGTCCCCATCTGGTGGACACGCCCCTAGGGGACCAGAAGGTAGACTGTGACACAGGACAGATATGCAGAAATTCAGGATACACAGACACAATACATCCCCACAATGCATCATGGTTTCCTCCTCTCTGCCCTGGAGACACCCGAGGAGTAATTAAATTATCTCTCAAGACAAAGGGAAATCGCCAATACACATGTGGGGACAACAGGACAGAAATCACCATTTAAACATGCAATGTCACAACCCTTACAGTAAACACAGACATTTAACATATCCCCAGATAGCTCAAGTCTGAGTGCATATTATTAGGTGAATGGCACTCAGACTACACGAATACAATAAAATTTGCTATCTGGGTACCCTCACATAACATAAAATACAATTCCAAAGACAGATTTAAGCTGTGCGGCCAGTCTGTCTTCTCCTTTAAAGTTAGTATGGGCCATAATCCTGAGGCAAGAGGCTGGTAGCCAGGCCCCTCCGAAACCCAGTGGAGAGGTTGGTTTCGCTACAACGGCCATGGCTCGGCTTGCTGTTCAGCGGCGACACCACCTGCCTGTCAGACGTCTGATTTGTGACAGCCCAATGCGCTGGAACTTCACCTTGCATATGCTTGATAGGTTGCCGTTAGCGGCTACCTGTACGAACTCTGCAGCAGGACAGGTTCTGGGGAGCTTGGTTTCTTTTCACCACGCCAGTGGCTGCTCATGTGCGACATTTGATGAGATCACCAAACTGGTCAGTTGCAGCCAGGGCGCCATCAGTGACTTCATACCTTAAGCCTTCTTTCTGGAGCGTGCATTGCATCGTGTCATTGATTAAGCCGTCGAGGAGCAGGAGCTGGAAGATGAGGAAGTTGCAATGCTGAATGAATTTCCATGAATACTCCATCGGAGACAAGTCAGCAGGAGTGTGAAGAGGAGTCAGAGGAGGATGGTGGCTGGGGGGAGGAGGAGAAACAAGAAGAGCAGTCTTTGAGGGGGACTTTACACTTTTCGAGGATCCCCGATGTTGTCCGTGGCTTGGGGGAGGAGACCGAGGACGACATTGTCCTGTGCAATGAGCAGGAGCCAGGGCGCTCCACCGCTTCCAATTTAGTGCAAATGGGGGCCTTCATTCTCCAGTGTTTGAAGAGGGACCCCCGTATCCCCCGTATAAAAAGAATAAAGGGCAAGGACCAGAACTGAGCGGTAAAGTACCTAGACCCCCGATACAAATACAAAATGGCGTACGTGTTACCAGCATCACAGAGGGCTGGCAGAATGCAGCATTTCCAGGCCTTGCTACGAGAGATGCTGCATTCTGCTGTTGCGGGTTCTGGCAGAGGAATTTCCACCCACAGCGAAACAGGTGCAGGTACCAATCCTACCGCGCCTGCAAGAAGAGGGCGGTTTGAAGATGTGTTTGTCACTTCAGATATGACATCATTCTTGCAGCCAACCCATCGACAGTCACCCTCCGGATCCAGCCTCAGGGAACGCCTAGACCGACAGGTGTCCGACTACATCGGGTTAACGGCTGAAAAAATATCTTGGCAAAAGACAACTTTTCCTATTTTTTTATACAAAGTTGGCATTTGACCAAGATATTTATCTCACCCAACATGGGTATATGTAAAATGACACCCCAAAACACATTGCCCAACTTCTCCTGAATACGGAGATACCACATGTGTGACACTTTTTTGCAGCCTAGGTGGGCAAAGGGGCCCACATTCCAAAGAGCACCTTTCGGATTTCACCGGCCATTTTTTACAGATTTTGATTTCAAACTACTTACCACACATTTGGGCCCCTAGAATGCCAGGGCAGTATAACCACCCCACAAGTGACCCCATTTTGGAAAGAAGACACCCCAAGGTATTCTGTGAGGGGCATGGCGAGTTCCTAGAATTTTTTATTTTTTGTCACAAGTTAGCGGAAAATGATGATTTATTTTTTTCTTACAAAGTCTCATATTCCACTAACTTGGGACAAAAAATAAAAACTTCCATGAACTCACTATGCCCATCAGCGAATACCTTGGGGTGTCTTATTTCCAAAATGTGGTCACTTGTGGGGTAGTTATACTGCCCTGGGATTCTAGGGGCCCTAATGTGTGGTAAGTAGTTTGAAATCAAAATCTGTAAAAAATGGCCGGTGAAATCCGAAAGGTGCTCTTTGGAATGTGGGCCCCTTTGCCCACCTAGGCTGCAAAAAAGTGTCACACATCTGGTATCCCCGTACTCAGGAGAAGTTGGGCAATGTGTTTTGGGGTGTCATTTTACATATACCCATGCTGCGTGAGATAAATATCTCGGTCAAATGCCAACTTTGTATAAAAAAATGGGAAAAGTTGTCTTTTGCCAAGATATTTCTCTCACCCAGCATGGGTATATGTAAAAAGACACCCCAAAACACATTGCCCAACTTCTCCTGAGTACGGGGATACCAGATATGTGACACTTTTTTGCAGCCTAGGTGGGCAAAGGGGCCCACATTCCAAAGAGCACCTTTCGGATTTCACCGGCCATTTTTTACAGATTTTGATTTCAAACCACTTCTCACGCATTCGGCCCCTAAAATGCCAGGGCAGTATAACTACCCCACAAGTGACCCCATTTTGGAAAGAAGACACCCCAAGGTATTTCGTGATGGGCATAGTGAGTTCATGGAAGTTTTTATTTTTTGTCACAAGTTAGTGGAATATGAGACTTTGTAAGGAAAAAAATAAAATAAAAAAATCATCATTTTCCGCTAACTTGTGACAAAAAATAAAAAATTCTAGGAACTCGCCATGCCCCTCACGGAATACCTTGGGGTGCCTTCTTTCCAAAATGGGGTCACGCTTACCTTCCGATCCTGTGAACGCGCACTCCTGTGTGCGCAGAGAATCAGCGGGACATAAACCGCTGCATGCTGTGCTTTGTGTCCAGTCGATTCCTTGCATTTTCTGCCGGATTAGGTGGCCGGATCGTACTAAGACCCCTAATGTCACCTGGGGACCCCCAAAGAAGCTTGTGTGTTGACTGAAGCCTTCCTATCTTACTGGTGACTAGCCCTGCCTCTCAATTGTGCTTCCGGTTTTGGCTCCGCCCCTAGACTGCAAGGGGGTGGGGCCTGTTGGGGGTCATGTGATTGGGCTGCTCAGTCAAAAATTCCCCGGCCTATTTTTTGTCCCAGTCCTGCCCTGACCTCCAGCCACATAATCACTTGTTCTTTTCTGTCAGGTGAATGCCTAATTTTTGGGGCTTGTACTCCACTGGCCTACAGTAAAATTGTTATTCAGCGACCGCCTAATGTACCTCCAGCCACATAATCACTTGATCTTTTCTGTCAGGTGAATGCCTAATTTTTTGGGCCTGTACTCCACTGGCCTACAGTAAAATTGTTATTCAGCGACCGCCTAATGTACCTCCAGACACATAATCACTTGTTCTTTTCTGTCAGGTGAATGGCTAATTTTTGGGGCCTGTACTCCACTAGCCTACAGTAAAATTGTTATTCAGTGACCGCCTAATGTACCTCCAGACACATAATCACCTGTTCTTTTCTGTCAGGTGAATGGCTAATTTTTGGGGCCTGTACTACCATGTTCTAAAATAAAATTTTCCTAGGCAGGGCACATTTTTGACAGTTTTCCTTTAAGACAAATAAAAATGGCCCCTGATTAAAATACATATTTTATTGTGGGAATTTTGGCCATTGATCCCCCTCTGGTATGTCACTGTCCATGTTGTGGAACTATTTGTGCACTTCTAGCAAGTATTTGGTGGCTGCAAATATGACCTGAAGGTTTTTCAGGTTCGCCTGCCATTAAAGTGAATGGGGCCCGCAGCGAACGCGCGGTTCGCGAACATTTGATCACAAACGCGCGTTCGCGAAATGTCCCGGCCGATGTTTGTCCATCACTAGCTACCACTAGTATTAAATAGTCGGTAGTTATTATTTCTGGTCATCTTTGAAGGTATCTTGGTTTGATATATTTTATTATGCCTATGAGAGATATATAAGGATATTAGAAAGTTCTATGGTTCCTGATGAACCATTGATTTGAGTATCTCTGGGGAAAATCATGTCAGGTCTGTTGTCTGGTAATAAAGTGATGACCCTACAGGAGACACCGCTTTCACTGGGTCTGTTATCTGGTAACAAAGTAATGACCTTATAGGAGACACCGCTTTCATTTTACATCAGGATTCCAGATAATCTATAGGAGCCTGATGTATCATTGAATATTGCTTTTAAGCAGTTCTTGTTCCTTGTATTGCTGTCTATATATGGGGACATTTTGTTTTCCTCTCAGTCTTAGGTGAGTGGTCCCCCACCCTTCTATATCAGTTCCCTTTGTTTTCCTCTCGGTCTTAGGTGAGTGGTCCCCCACCCTTCTATATCAGTTCCCTAGATAGGTTAGGGTGTGAAGGGACAGATTAGAAGGCAATGAGACCGTTTTTTCAGGGCAGCTATTCCGCTAGATCCCCATTGCTCTTAGACCGAGTGGAATGTTCTTTTTCCCCAATATAATTTTTTAACCAGATTTGGTTTGTTTTAGTTTTTTGTTATAATAAAGGTTGTGTTTTTAGGGGAGGTTATTATGTTACTGTGATTTTTTTATCCACTTTATAAAAGGGTTTTCTGGGATTACTGTTCATTTAAACTAACATGCTCATTTACTTGCCTACCTCATGCACATTCTCCCCCATGTTTTTCTATTTTTCAATTTTGACTCTCCTGACTAGAGATGAGCGAATTTTTCAAAAATTCGACTCACCGGTTTGCCGATTTATTTTATTTTTTAATTCGTCTAGATCCGAATATATTTGCGGCGCGTTAAAAAACTGCTATTTCCTGGCTGCAGAAAGCCTTTATAGTGGAGTAGAACTCTGTGCCTTGCAGTAACACGCATAGGGAGTCTGCTTTGGTAGTGAAATAATACTGTAAGTCCGTATGACATTCAGATAACAGGCTTCGCTCTTAGAATCACTGCACACTTCACTTATTTGGGCAGTCACGGGGCCAAAACTGACCAAGTAACTAAAGTATAAACTCACCCTTACAGGTCGATATTAGCGCCAAGAAGAAGCGCACTCCTTTTACACCGTCATCAGCTGATTCCACATAGATGTCTACAGAAACTGTTCTATTAAACGTTTATACAAGTAGAGCCCCCCGACAGAGTGGAGAGGGTGTCAGCAGTAAGTTTGTGTTGACGTCACTGATTATTTTGCCCTTCCTCTGATCCGTCAGAACAATAACCCACAAAAAACGGATCCTGTCTTTGGAGCATCCGCCTTTAATCTCTCATCATTTGGTCAGTAATCCATCAGTATTGCTAATGCCCAAAAAAACAGGAGTGGATCCAAAACAGAGATGACACGTGAATGGAATATTTGCATGTCTTCTGTGTTTTGTACCCATTCCTGCTTTTGGCTACCAAATCACAAGCCAATTCTTTATTATTTTTTTTTGAACGGGGATAAAAAAAAAAACGTTCATTTCACAAACAGGACATTAACACACATAAAATACAACACAGAAGGGGCAAAACCACAAGATTTAAAAGAAGAACCGAAAAACAAAGTGCTTAATCAACAAGAATGGATTGACGACCAGTGTCGGTGTGACCACGATGGTAATGCAAATTGATCATGAAATGTATAAGGTTATGGCTGATAACTGGACGACAGTCCAGCAAACTGGCCGACTCCAGCTCATTCCTTGACGAGCTGGGCTGCTGATAAGTGGATTCTAAAGTGTCTAAAGAAATGGGAGTAAAGACATTGTAATAAATTGCAGAAGAGGGCAACAAGAGGGGGATAGGCGCTCATAGGGTGGTATGTATGTTAAAGTAAGAGTCGTTTGGGATGATTAGGCTCACCTTGTGTGGTTGTGCGAGCGTAGGCACAACACTAGTGTACGTAGGTGATAGTGGGAGGTCGGTGCTGCCAGTGTCGTCTAGTCCTCGCTTGGATGGGTTGCCAGCCCTTGTGAGGTGAACGGTAATATTGGAAGTGATGGAGCCCGTGTAAAGGTCCACACCCTTGCTGGAGACATTATATTGGCGGAACTGGACGACCAGGTGAGTATTGGATTCAAACTTCTCTTTATTCAAGGTTGACAACGCGCTTTGGAGCAGATAATACTCCTTTTTCAAGTCTTTTGTGCCGGTAGCTAATGATCGTAGGTGCGTCCTGCTTCCAATGATGCTGGGCACAACGAAGTTCGTCATGCCCAGCATCATTGGAAGCAGGACGCACCTACGATCATTAGCTACTGGCACAAAAGACTTGAAAAAGGAGTATTATCTGCTCCGAAACGCATTGTCAACCTTGAATAAAGAGAAGTTTGAATCCAATACTGACCTGGTCATCCAGTTGTGCCGATATAGTGTCTCCACCAAGAGTGTGGACCTTTACACGGGCTCCATCCGATCCAATATTATTGTAATAAATTGTCCACTTTCTCAAACGTGACCTCGTCTTTTCATTTATGAATATCATTCCATAAATTCTTGAAGTACTCTGCGTGGATGACATAAGAAATGTCCATGCAAGGTTCAACGGGCACAGAGAAAACAAGCTCTGTGGCCGACACTGATCCAGACACGTCATACCCGATCCACATCGCTGCTAGCCATGTAAGGTCCTGAGAACTGATCATCAGCTTACTGAAACAACAGTCAAAGTTTCTTTGGAACCACGTCCCTACGATAGCCGTGAGCGCCTCGGAGCCATTATACAGGAAGAGTGGGAGGCAAGTAAATGGCTTTTGTAACACCTCCAATAGATCATCCTCTGTGTACGTCCCGCAGAATCAACCTGTCCACACAATCCGGTCCTCTGTGCTTGCCTTGGTGAGTGGAGGCTTGGATGAAATCTGTATGAGCACAGCCAGTGGATCTCTGTCCTTTCCTTTGAGTCCAGGTAAACAGGAAAATTTTGCTTTTAGGTTCAGCTCTGAGCCCACTTCAATGGCAAGACCCTTCTGCTTCTCGGCAGCTATGTGGGAAGACAGGTGCTTGGAATACTCTTTCAGTCTGGTGTATGAGAAATTATACATCGGTGTCACGCTGTACAGAGTCCATTGTTTTTGAAGGAGCAAAGCAGCCTGTGCCAGATCAAGAGTTTCCTCCAAGCGGGTGCACTGCAGGATTTTTCTTTTAGACAAGCTTTGCAATGCAGACTGTCGACAAGCAGAGACAAGCTTCTAGGAGGATACCTCGAGCTGTGAAAATGACTGCTGCTTCGTGCTGATGACCTACTTCTACTTCGGTTGGTGTTTGCATATCCTTGAGATAAATGATGTTCCCGTTCACTGACTGTAAACGGAGATATTGACAGATAAACTTTATCAAACTCTGCCGCCATCTACTAGGTGCCACGTCTCCAGTCCCCTGACCAGCCAGATTTACCAGAATCTGTTCCAGGACATGAAGCAGTGGAATGACATTGTTCATCCCTTAGTCCTGGTGACTGACAAATAACATGGCCTCCTTGAAGGGCCTGAGCAAACGGCAGGTGTTACGCAGGAGCTGCCACTGGCTGACATCGAAGTTACACAGGGGAGTACTCCTGTCCGCTTGGATTATCAAGAAATCACAGATGGCCTTTCTCAGCTCGTACAGTCAGTCGGTCCAACATATGGAGGATGGAATGCCAATGGTTGGAAACGTCGCATATCAGCCTATGTTGGGGGATGCCGTTCTACCGCTGCAGGTCAAGGAGGGTGTGCTTTGCGGTGTACGAGTGGCTGAAGTGCATGCAAAGTTTCCTGGTGATTTTTAGGATGTATTTTAGATGGGTGGAAGACTTCAGGAACCGCTTGACAACCAGATTAAACAGATTGAACGTGTGCCATGTACAGTCACCCATCAATTTTCCCAAAAAAAGCCTGTTTCACATAACAAATTTCACCACTGCGTAATTTGGCCCATACGGCAAACGGAGGTGTACAATCACCCATAAATTTTCCCAAAACAAGCCTGTGTTACATAAAAAATTTCACCACTAAGTAATTTGGTCCATACCACAAATGGAGCTGTACAATCACCCATACATTTTCCAAAAAAAAGCCAGTGTCACATAAAAAAATTTCACCACTAAATAATTCAGTCCATACCGCAAAAGGAGGTGTACAATCACCCATAAATTTTCCAGAAAAAAGCCTGTGTCACATAAAAAATTTCACCGCAAAAAGGGCTTTACCACATATAATTGCACCGCTGAACGGCAAGTAGGCCCTTAATTTTTTCAACTTTTACACTACACAAGGCTTTTCAACATATACCATATATACTTGAATATAAGACGAGTTTTTTGGCACATATTTTTAAAATAAATAAATGCCCAGTTGATGGGAGTCTGACTCCCTGTATTTAATGCAGAGTGTGTGTGTATATAATGCACACACTCTGCATTAAATACAGGGAGTCAGAGTCAGACTCCCATCAATCTGAGTCACCCTCTTGCAGATGTGTGTATATAATGTAGAGTGTGTGCATTATATACACATACACTCTGCATTATAGCTGCATTTCCCACCCTAGTCTTATACTCGAGTCAATAATTTTTCCCATTTTTTTGGGGTAAAATTAGGGGCCTCGGCTTATATTCGGGTCGGCTTATACTCGAGTATATACGGTAAGTGCTGAACGACGAATATATTTTTATTTTGCCTACGAAGTCCTTTTGTTATGGCTTTGCACAGGGAGAAAGAATGCTACGCACAATTCTGATGGAACTCCTGATCTTAAGAAACTGGACTTGGACTCCAAAGCAGAGGCTCTCCTGTCATGCTGTGGAGATCGAATACAGATGGAGCAGATAAAAGCACATGAATGTTTTCAACTTACTGAAGCTGCTTGATTTAATTGTGAATAGATGGTAAAGGCAAAGTCTGCTGGTCTGTTGTCATCAGCGTCTTTATTATGTTTACTGCTGGACCCACAACACTGTAATTCGGTCCATACAGCAAAAGGAGGTCTACAATCACCCATCAATTTTCCCCCAAAAAATCATTTTTCACATAAAAAAAGTCACCACTACGTAATTCGGTCCATACAGCAAAAAGGGCTTCACCACATATAACTGCACCGCTGAACGGCCAATATGCCCTTATTTTTTTCCACTTTTCCACTACACAAGAAGAGTTGAGCGGACACCTGGAAGGTCGGGTTCGACGGGTTCGGCCGAACTTCGCAAAAAAGTTTGAGTTCAGGACCCGAACTTGACCCGGAACCCGAACCCCATTGAAACCAATGGGGACCCGAACTTTGGAGCACTAAAATGGCTCTAAAAAAGTCATGAAAAGGGCTAGAGGGCTGGTTTGTGTACGGCAAAAATTGTAAAATGTCACCCAAGAATGTAACAGACGATTTTTAGAAATTTAGGCCCCTGTCACCTATGCAGAGCAGGGGTTTATTCACGGCAAAACTGGGTTCATGTCACCCACCAATGGAACAGACGATTTTAATAAATTTAGGTCCCTGTCACCTATGCAGAGCAGGGGTTTGTATACGGCAAAATGTTAAAATGTCACTGGAGAATGCAACAGACGATTTTTAGAAATTTAGGTCCCTGTCACCTATGCAGAGCAGGGGTTTATTCACGACAAAAATTGTAAAATGTCACCCAAGAATGTAACAGACGCTTTTGCACCCTGCTCCCTCTTTTGCTGTGCTGGTGCCACTGTGCGACCACCGCCTCTTCCTCCAAACTGCACACGTCACTCGCATGACCTTGATTCCATGTGGGGTCTAGTACCTCATCATCCTTCACATCATCTTACACCCACTCTTTACCCCTGCCCTCATTGTCGGTCTGCAGACTGCATAAAGCCGCAGCAGTTGGCACCTGTGTTTCGTCATCATCAGAGACATGCTGCAGTGGTCTTCTCATGTCCTCATCCTGAAACATAAGTGGTTGGGCATCAGTGCAGTCAATCTCTTCCACTTTTGGGGCAGGGCTATGTGGATGGCCCACGGAAACCCTGCCAGCAGAGTCATCAAAAAGCATAAGAGACTGCTGCGTGACTTGGGGCTCAGACTGCTTGCCTGATTTGCAAGCGGGTGAGTTGAAAGACAGATGGCCATGGGCTGTAGGTGCCAACTCTGAGCTTTCAGCAGGGGACTGGGTGGGAGAAAATTTGAAGGAACTGGAGGCACTGTTAGCCACCCAATCTACTATCGCCTGTACTTGTTCTGGCCTCACCATTCGTAGAGCCTCATTCGGGCCTACTAAATAATGCTGAAGGTTCTGTCTCCTACTTGCACCTGAGGAAGGTGTATCACTTGGGCGTGTAGCTTGCACAGATCGACCACGTCCTCTACCTGCAACAGGAGCTCCACCAACACCAGCAGCTCCATGACCAGGGCCACGTCCCTTATTTGACGCTCTCCTCATTCTTTGCGTTCACCCACGAAACTAACAGATGGTTTATATCAGGCGACAATGTAACTGCCAATAACCAACAATTAAGTTCACTGACAGTAAGGCTACGCCGGTGTCATAAAGAGAAAAAATGTCTTGAGGTCACACAACAGTGTGACAGTTGTCTTGAGGTCACACAACAGTGTGACAGTTGAATTTAATACAAATACTTCACTGTCAATTTTTTTAAATTTGTCAAACAGCAATGTAACAGCAGTATTTACTGGTTTTATTTGACTGACAGGAATGCAGCATAGGCCGCAAATGTACTTTCTAGCAACAAAAATTTAAATTTTTCAACAAAAAAATGTAACTGCAGTATTTGGCGGTTTTATTGGACTGTCAGGAATGCATGTACTTTATTGCCCCCCCAAAAAGTTTTTTTTTTACCCTAAATGAAACAGATGGATTTAACTGAGATTATATTGCACTCTCACAATTGAAGCACAGGTTTTTTTTTACATAAAAAATGGTGGATATGTCACCCCTACAATGGAACAGATGGATTTGCTGAATTTATGTGCCTGCCTCTCACATATGCAGTACAGGCCTCAGAGGTACTTTACAACAAAAAATGTAAATCTGTCACCCCATAATTGAACAGATGGATTTAACTGATTATATTTCACTCTCAGAAATGCAGCACAGGGGTACTTTACAGAAAAAAATGGGGATATGTCACCCCCTGGGTCCCTGAACTCACAGACGGTATTATTTTCCCTTCCCCTGGCACATATGCAGTGCAGGTGCACTTTAAAAATGGGTATATGTCGGTCACTGAACTATAAGAACAGGATTAAATGATTGTCCCTGGCACATATGCAGTGCTGGCACACTGCTGTTGCACAAAATGGCCGCCGACGCCCACCCACTAACAGACGGATTAAAACTTTTTTTTTCAGTCTCACTGGGCTCAGGGCAGGGTACAAAAATGTTGCATTGCACCCCCAAACAAAAAACCATGTAGATCGCAGACTTCCCACCAAGTGCAGATATCAGAGTCTTTCCTAATCTCTCCCTCACAGCAGCAGCATCCTATCCCTACAACTAGTAAGAACAGAGTGACGTGCGGTGCTACGTGACTGCAGCTTATATAGAGGCTGGGTCACATGCTGCACTTGGCCAATCACAGCCATGCCATTAGTAGGCATGGCTGTGATGGCTTCTAAGGGCACACGAGTTAAACGCTTGTTGATTGGCTGCCCTGCAGCCTTTCAACAAGCGCCATTAAATTGCCGAACAACTAACTCGAACCTGAACTTTTACGAAAATGTTCGGGTTCGGGTCCGAGGTTCGCTCAACCCTATACACAAGCCTTTTCAACATATAAGTGCAACACTGAACTGTGAATATATTTTTATTTCGCCACTAATACACTGCAAACAGGGCTGTAGAATATATCATTGCACAGCTGAACGGCAATTAGACCCTCATTTTTTTCTACTTTTACACTACACAAAAGGCTTTTCAACTGATATGTGCAACTCTAGACAGCGAATATATTTTTATTTTGCCACTAATACACGGCAAACAGAGTTATGGAATATATCACTGCACCGCAGAACAGCAATTAGGCCCTAATTTATTTCTACTTTTACATAACACAAAAGGCTTTTCAACACATAAGTGCAACGCTGAACGGCAAAAATATTTTTATTTCGCCACTAATACATGGCAAACTGGGCTGCTTTAAAATATATCACAGCACCGCAGAACGACAATTAGACCCTAATTATTTTCTACTTTTACACAACACAAAAGGCTTTTCAATAGATAAGTGCAGCGCTGAACGGTGAATATATTTTTATTTTGCCACTAATACACGGCAAACAGGGCTTCAGAATATATCACTCCACCGCAGAATGGCAATTAGGCCCTAATTCTTTTCTACTTTTACACAACACCAAAGGCTTTTTAACAGATAAGTGCAACACTGAACTGTGAATATACAGTGCTGCCCATAATTATTCATACCCCTGGCAAATTTTGACTTAAAGTTACTTTTATTCAACCAGCAAGTTATTTTTTGATGGGAAATGACATAGGTGTCTCCCAAAAGATAATAAGATGATGCACAAGAGGCATTATTGTGGGGAAAAAAACATTTCTCAGCTTTTATTTACATTTGAGCAAAAAGTGTCCAGGCCAAAATTATTCATACCCTTCTCAATAATCAATAGAAAAGCCTTTATTGGCTATTACAGCAATCAAACGCTTCCTATAATTGCAGACCAGCTTTTTGCATGTCTCCACAGGTATTTTTGCCCATTCATCTTTAGCAATGAGCTCCAAATCTTTCAGGTTGGAGGGTCTTCTTGCCATCACCCTGATCTTTAGCTCCCTCCACAGATTCTCAATTGGATTCAAGTCTGGACTCTGGCTGGGCCACTCCAAAACGTTAATGTTGTTGTCTGCTAACCATTTCTTCACCACTTTTGCTGTGTGTTTTGGGTCATTGTCATGCTGAAATGTCCACTGGTGCCCAAGGCCAAGTTTCTCTGCAAACTGCCTGATGTTGTCATTGAGAATTCTCATTTATTGCTCTTTTTTCATGGTGCCGTTTACCGTGATTAGGTTCCCTGGTCCATTGACTGAAAAACACCCCGACAGCATTAGGTTCCCACCACCATGTTTGACAGTGGGGGTGGTGTTCTTTGGGTTGAAGGCTTCTCCTTTTTTACGCCAAATAAAGGAAACATCATTGTGACCAAACAATTAAATTTTTGTTTCATCTGACCATAACACAGAAGACCAGAAGTCTTCTTCTTTGTCCAGATGAGCTTTTGCAAAGGCCAAGCGAGCTTTTGTGTGCCTTAGGCCTCATGCACACGACCGTTGTGTGCATCCACGTCCGTTTCGTCATTTTTCAGTTTAGCGGAGGTCCCATTAATTTCTATGGAGCTGTGAAAAAAAACTGATAGTCCTCCGTTTTTTCTCCGCGTCCGTGATCCGAGATTCCAGTCTGTCAAAAAAATATAACCTGTCCTATTATTGTCAGTGGAAAACGGAGGACGGACCAATTCAGGTCAATGGGTCAGTCAAAAAAAACGGATGCACAACTGGTATGTCATCTGTGTCCGCGTCCGTGTGCGTTTTTTTCTACAAGACCTTGGTGCATTAAAATTAAAATTTTAACCCCTTAGGGATGCATGACGTACCGGTATGGCATGTTTCCCAAGTCCTTAAGGACCCATGACGTACCGGTACGTCATGGCTTTAAAATGCGATTGCGGCACCGCGGGGGTTAATCGGTACGGGATGCCCGCTGATATCATTCAGTGGGCATCCTGTCACAATGCCGGGGAGGGTCATGTGACCCCCCCGTATCGGCGATCGCCGCAAACCGCAGGTCAATTCAGACCTGCGGTTTGCAGCGCTTTCTGCAGTTTCTGATCCCCGCGGTCCCTGACCGCGGGGATCAGAAACTTTAAAATGCCCAAAATATAGATTTTTCACCCCCCCTGCACTACTGAATGATTTTTTTGCCGGCGGGTGGTGCAGGCGGGGGGGGGGGGGGGTTGCAGGCGGTGCGGGGGGTGGGCGGTGCGGCAGGCGGGATCGCGATCCCCTGCCCGCCTCCTCTTGAATATTCATTGGTGTCCAGTGGGAATACCAGAGTGTCAGCACATTGCTGACACTCTGGTATAAACGGCTGACATCTGTGCTGTGATGTAAGCTGTTTAACCCTTTCCATACCGCGGTCCGTACGGACCGCTGTATGGAAAAGGTTAACAGTCAGGGAGCTCCCTCCCTCTCCCATCGGGGGGCTGCTGTGCCTTTGCAGCCCCCAGACAGGATGGCGTCACAGAGGGAGGGAGCCCCCCTCCTTACCCTTCCCCATCTGCTCAGTTGTGGCAGACGGGGAAGGTTCCCATGGCAACAGGACGCCTTCTCAGGCATCCTTCTGTCCATGGTGCTGAACAGATCTGTGCTAAAGGCATAGATCTGTTCAGACAAAGTGTAAGTAAAATACAGTACAATACACTATATAGTGTACTGTACTGTATTATACAGACATCAGACCCACTGGATCTTCAAGAACCAAGTGGGTCTTGGTCAAAGAAATGTAAAAAAAGTGAAAAAAGTAAAGATAAAAAAAACACACTTATCACTGAATAAAAATTAAAAAAATTAAATACACTACACATATTAGGTATCGCCGCGTCCGTAACGACCTGATCTATAAAACGGTCATGTTACTTTCCCCGCACGTTGAACACCATAAAAATAAAAAAATAAAAACTATGAGAAAATTGAAATTTTGCCCACCTTACTTCCCAAAAAAGGTAATAAAAGTGATCAAAAAAGTCACATGTACGCCAAAATAGTACCAATCAAACCGTCATATCATACCCTACCCAAGATAATCACCCAAAAACTGAAAAAACTATGGCTCTTAGACTATGGAAACACTAAAACATGATTTTTTTTTTTCAAAAATGAAATCATTGTGTAAAACTTACATAAATAAAAATAAAGTATACATTAGGTATCGCCGCGTCCGTATCGACCGGCTCTATAAAAATATCACATTACCTAACCCCTCAAGTGACCACCGTAAAATTTTTTAAATAAAAACAGTGTAAAAAAAGCAATCTTTGTCATCTTACGTCACAAAAAGTGTAATAGCAAGCGATCAAAAAGTCATATGCACCCCAAAGTAGTGCCAATGAAACCATCATTTCATCCCACAAAAAATGAGACCCTACCTAAGATAATCGCCCAAAAACTGAAAAAACTATGTCTCTCAGACTATGGAGACACTAAAACATTATTTTTTTTGTTTCAAAAATGAAATCATTGTGTAAAACTTACATAAATAAAAAAATTGTATACATATTAGGTATCGCCGCGTCCGTGACAACCTGCTCTATGAAAATACCACATGATCTAACCTGTCAGATGAATGTTGTAAATAACAAAAAAGAAACGGTGCCAAAAAAGCTATTTTTTGTTATCTTGCCTCACAAAAAATGTAATATAGAGAAACCAAAAATCATATGTACCCTAAACTAGTACCAACAAAACTGCCATCCTATCCCGTAGTTTCTAAAATGGGGTCACTTTTTTGGAGTTTCTACTCTAGGGCTGCATCAGGGGGGCTTCAAATGGGACATGGTGTCAAAAAAACCAGTCAAGCAAAATCTGCCTTCCAAAAACCGCATGGCATTCCTTTCCTTCTGCGCCCTGCCGTGTGCCCATACAGCAGTTTACGACCACATATGGGGTGTTTCTGTAAACTACAGAATCAGGGCCATAAATAATGAGTTTTGTTTGGCTGTTAACCCTTGCTTTGTAACTGGAAAAAAAATATTAAAATGGAAAATCTGCCAAAAAAGTGAAATTTTGAAATTGTATCTCTATTTTCCATTAAATCTTGTGCAACACCTAAAGGGTTAACAAAGTTTGTAAAATCAGTTTTGAATACCTTGAGGGGTGTAATTTCTTAGATGGGGTCACTTTTATGGAGTTTCTACTCTAGGGGTGCATCAGGGGGGCTTCAAATCGGACATGGTGTAAAAAAAAACAGTCCAGCAAAATCTGCCTTCCAAAAACCATACGGCGCACCTTTCCCTCTACGCCCTACTGTGTGCCCATACAGTAGTTTACGGCCACATATGGGGTGTTTCTGCAAACTACAGAATCGGGGCAATAAATATAGCATTTTGTTTGGCTGTTAACCCTTGCTTTGTTACTGGAAAAAATGGATTAAAATGGAAAATTTGCCCAAAAATCTAAATTCTGAAATTTTATCACCATTTGCCATTAACTCTTGTGGAACACCTAAAGGATTAACGACATTTGTAAAATCAGTTTTGAATACCTTGAGGGGGGTAGTTTCTATTATGTAAGCCTCACAAAGTGACTTCAGACCTGAACTGGTCCCTAAAAAGTGGGTTTTTGAAAATTTCTGAAAAATTTCAAGATTTGCTTCTAAATTTCTAAGCCTTGTAACATCCCCCAAAAATAAAATATCATTCCCAAATTGATCCAAACATGAAGTAGACATATTGGGAATGTACAGTAACAACTATTTTTGTAGGTATTACTATGTATTATAGAAGTAGAGAAATTGAAACTTGGAAATTTGCAATTTCTTACACATTTTTGGTAAATTTGGTATTTTTTATAAATAAAAATGAATTTTTTGGACTTCATTTTACCAGTGTCATGAAGTACAATATGTGATGAAAAAACTATCTCAGAATGCTGAGGGCTGAGTCCTTAAGGGGTTAAGTCAAAATTTGCCAGGGGTATGAATAATTATGGGCATCACTGTATTTTTATTTCACCACTAATACACGGCAAACTGGGATTTAGAATATATCACGGCACCGCAGAATGGCAATTAGGCCCTATTTTTTTCCACTTTTACACAACACAAAAGGCTTTTCAACAGATAAGTGTTACTCTGAATGGCGAATATATTTTTATTTAGCCACTAATACACGGCAAACTGGGCTTTAGAATATATCACTGCACCGCACAAGGGCAAATATATTTTTCTTTTGCCACTAATAAACAGCAAAAAGGGCTTTACAACATATAACTGCACTGCACAATGGCAAATAAGATGTACTGTAGAAATATTGCTATGGTAAAAAACCTGTTAATGGCTGTATCAAACAGCACTTGCACCCCAATAACAAGAACGGTTTGCTAGAATTACAGAGCTGTATAATAGCAATTTGGATCCTCAGTCAGTGCACCAAAGTGTAATAGGATTGTTCCTTTTACCCAGTCTGTTACCTGCCCTACTGAACCCTGTTCTGCTTCAATACTGTGGATCGATTCCTCCCTATCCTTTCCCTGCAGTTATAAATCATTTTTTCACTACAATCAAGTCTTCCTAGCACTTTCCCTAGCACCTACAGACGTCTCCCCCTGCACTAAGTACACTGGTAAATGGCAGAATCTAAGATGGCTTCTGCTATTTATAGGGCTGTGACATCACAGGGCTGGCTGGCTGCTGATTGGCTGCATGCATGGCATTATGGGTGATTCCACCTTCCCAGAGTTCCTTTTTCCATGTTCTCACACGTGCAGCAGCCATTTTAGGAAAAAATGTGATTCGTTCCCACGAAGCGTGAGGAAATTCGCATTCGGTCCAAATCTAATTTTTCCTGAAATTTGGATCGAATTCCACTTCATCAGCTTTGATTCGCTCATCTCTACTTCTTACCCATTTTTAGCATGTAAACACATCTCTCTGGTTTGTTTCCATCCTGTACGTAGCACTTCCTTTTGCCATATTCATCAAAACCCACCATGCACTTCTCCTTTCTCTGCTACAGCTCCAGCACCAGCCCTAGGAACACCCAGCTAGTTTATAGCTCCTTCCACCAGCTAGTTACATAGACACTCCCCTATCACTGCCCCTAACAATGCCCAGCTAGTTTATAGCTCCTCCCACCAGCTAGTTACCTAGACACTCCCCTATCACTGCCCCTAACAACACCCAGCTAATTTATAGCTCCTCCCACCAGCTAGTTACATAGACAACCCCGATCACTGCCCCTAACAATGCCCAGCTAGTTTATAGCTCCTCCCACCAGCTAGTTACATAGACACTCCCCTATCATTGTCCTGTGTGAACATAACATCACAGGAAATAAGAAGGAGCTGTATGGACACGGTCATGTGACCACAGCACAGATTGTGATAGGAGCAATAAAGGTAAATGAAACAAATTACAAAATTACAACAACCTTCATAAATGATTACTTTTAAGGATGTTGATGCAAAAAAGAAAAAAATCCTTTAAGACATGGGAGATAAAATCTGGTATGCTAGTATATCAAATGTCATGTAAAGTGTGGCTTAATGAATAATCAGAGTACAAATCTTGCCCGAAAGCATCCAAAATAGTCCTATTCTAGTCCTATTCCTACAGTCCTAATCCTATTTTCAAAAAAGCCAATATAGTAAAATAATTTTTTCAGTTACAATACTTCATCATCTTTAATACCAATAGAATAACCAGAAGTGGTCATTGTCATTACACACAGCAACCTACCTAAATCTTTATGTCTTTTATTCTGGGTTAATTTTCTTTTGTCTCCATTTCCCTCCTCTCTCACTTTCTTGGAATATTCGCTACAGTTGGCTTCTGGAAATTAAATTTTGCAGACAGTGGCTTGTTTTATTAAGAATTTTTCCCAGATAATTGTCTTGGACCTGCCTTAATGGAAATGTAATTTGAATGCCTCTGTGTTAAATAACATTCAGGTTTGCTTTGACAGAGATGGAAAGTATTTTATTCAAAAGTTGGCACTGAACAATCTATATGCAAATTCTAAGAATTTTGGGGGAAAGGGTAACTCTGTGTGCTTGTGAACTTCGCTATTAACCCTTTGTATTCAAGGTCATTTTCTTAAATCAAAACATTGCACTATAAATTTATTCCAAGTCAGAAAGCTTTCTGCCATTATGAGCTGTGCTAGCTGTTCTAGAAGATATTACAGCATTGAAAACTGCTTATACAGTGGTCCCTCAAGATACAATATTATTGGTTCCTGGAGGAACATTGTATGTTGAAACCATTGTAAGTTAAGTAATCTGTTCCAAAGCCCCAAAGTGTTATCCAAGATAAGAGAAAATGAAGATTTAAGAAAAATAGGCAGATAACTAAGACTGATAGAACAAGTCCTTACATATAACAGTCAGGAATAGCTGCTAACTAGCAACTAATACAGATATTTTACCAAGGAAGTGGCTTTGATTGGTTGGACCTGGGTCTGAGATATTATATGTTGAGTCTAGTTTCAACTTACAATGGGTCAAAAAAGGCCATTGTACAGTATGTTAAAAATATTGTATACTGAGACCATTGTATCCTGAAGGACCACTGTATTAGAGACTGATAACACTTTTCTTCACTCGATATTTAAATATTGCAGTATGACCACAGGAAAGCCCAGTACTGCTTTCCCTCAAGTTATACTCAATATGGTTCTGAAATCTGACACTTAATCTGAAGGTTCTTTACACTGGATAGCTGTTTTCATTGTCATTGTACCTTTGTGGGACATAGATGGAATTCTAGGATTACTAGTAATGTTAAAGTAGAACTCCTGGCAAAATGTTTAATCTCTGACCTAGAAAGTGATGTCATGTGACCAACTCTCTGATCTCCAACTGACACAGGACAGGAAGTCAGTTATGTCTCTATTCATTCCTATGAGACTGAGAGTGAGGCTCCCATAGGAATACATAGAGAAACTGACCTTCTGTCCACACATAAGATGCTGTGTCAGTTGGAGAGTCTGATTGCTGGTCACATGCCACAGTGTAGAAGCATAATGGAGGTATAACTCACAAATACAGCCACTGGTAAGAAAATTACATTCACTACAGATTACATCATGTACATTTCTAACAGCACAGAGAATACATTTTTTGGCGGGAGTTCTTCTTTAAGGAAATAAATTATAATATAAACACACTTCATTAATGAAGTGGGCAGGGCCGGAGTGTGACTGAGTGAGTGACGTGCGCTGCCGGCCTGCCAGCTGCTTGCATAGTGAGTACTGCAGATAAGCGATTAATGCTAGTTTAACAAAGCAGCACTGCTAGGGTCTGCTGCATACACTTTATATGTGATGGCTGGGCTGCTTTAACTGGGGCCCAATGTAATGGGGTCAGATCCCCCCATAAGAGAGTCATCCACAGATCTCCCAATAAGTGTCCTCCACAGATCCCCCAATAACACTGTCCTCCACAGATCCCCATAACAGTGTCCGCCACAGATCCCCCTATAAGTGTCGTCTACAGATCCCCCTATAAGTGTCCTCTACAGATCCCTCTATAAGTGTCCTCTACAGATCCCTCTATAAGTGTCCTCTACAGATCCCCTATAAGTATCCTCCACAGATCCCCATAACAGTGTCATCCACAGATCCCCATAACAGTGTCGTCCACAGATCCCACATAACAGTGCGCCATCCACAGACCTCCCATTAGTTCAAAACCCACTAAAAGCACACCATTTGGTTTAAAATATTTTCTTTTCTTAATTTCCTCCACAAAAACCTAGGTGCGTCTTATATTGCGAAAAATACGGTATTTGCCTAGCATTATAAAAGGAAAATATAAGTGATCAATGGTAAAACAGGAGCCTACATAAAGTCTGCAACCAACCAGTGCTTCAGTCTAGCAATGCCGCTGTTGTACATTAGTTCATCTGTACCTTAGTCTCATATTATTAATGTCCTCCTCTCATCTAGAATTAGATTGTATACTTTTCATATATCTCACTCACTATGTTCATTGTATCTATGACCATTTTATTATACTGTATGTTGCTTTCCTCCCCAATTACCGCCCTTAAGAAAAATTATAGTCAGTCTACACTCATCATTGTCCCCAATCTCTTCCTTCTCCTGTCCTGATCTGGCTGCAGAACTCTGAAATGATACACTTAGCAGCACCCTGGATAAAGTAGTGCCCCCTACACTCAGAACATCCCAACAAAGTCAGAAAGCAACCCTGGGACACCACAAACTTTTCAGCTATTATGACATCTGTTCATGTGTTCCATTGTATGCCATGTGGGCTGGTTGTTGGATGGTGCTGGTATGTACTGTATCTAGGGCCATGTGTCGTTGTGGCAGTGTACACCTGCCACTGACTTGTGTATACTGGCGCAGATACTATGTGGTGTTAACATGACCATTGTGTAAGTCTCTCCTCTCTGTTCTGTTCAGCAATGCAAGGGTTAATTGCCTATTGCTTGCTGTGTGGTCTGTGGTCCTGTAGCGGTAATCCCTCTTTCTGTTTGTGCATACCTGTGGGTGATTTGGGTTAACAAGCTCAGCTATATGTTATGTCTGTGTATGCCTCCTCTTGGCTAGGCAACAGCAATTGTTCCAGCAATAGTTCTCAGCAAATTTTCCTGCATCTGAGTCAGTTGTTCTGTCTTCCGGTCCATGGCCGTTTGTATGTCTGACCTGTGTCCGTTGACATGTCTGATTTGTTCCTGCCTGAGTTCCTGCTGTGGTCTGTCTGTGTTACCCTGCTCTTGTTCCAGTCTGCCTGTTGTGGTGTTCAAGAGTCCTGTGTGCAAGACTATGCCTGTGGTTTTGTGTGTTTCCTGATCCTGCCTGTGTTTCCTGAGTCTGAGGGTCAGCTGCCAAGCACACTGGACCATCCCAGAAGGTAGTGGTCTGGTTGCTAACCTGCAGCGAAGTCCACATGCCTGTATATAGGTTAAAGGGTGAATACTTGGGAGGCAGGAAGAGTAACGCCCTTAGGGTTAGGTCCAATATCAAATTGGTTAATTTGCACAGTGGTTGCACATTACCACTTATCCTTCTTGATCCTCAATCAGTGGATTTGTAACATCAGCAATGCCCCAGGAATGTTGAATGCCTATTGATAAAATCTTATACACCAGAAGATCTCCTCCATTATAAGTTTATATCAAGCACCTATAACTCTGCCCTCCACCTCACCAAACAGACTAACTTCACCTCTCTCATCTCTTCACTATCCAATAACCCATAAAAACTCTCACACTTTTCACTCCATCTCCAGTCCTAGAGTGCAGGCATCTATCACTGATCTCTGTTCCCCACATATGGCAACCTACTTCAAAGAGAAAACATCCAGCATGAAATTAGCTCCCAGTCAACAAGTATCATAGAATCCCTTTCCTCCCCTCCCACACCTCCTCTGGTTCTCTTTCTACATTTGACCCAGTCATAGAAGAAGTCTCTGGGTCTGTCCTGGCCAACTAACTAGAGACCTATTTCTAATTTCCCCTTCATCTTTAAACTTCTGGAATACCTAGTCCACTCTCGCCTCATCCATTATCTCTCTACTGTCTCCTTGACCTATTAGAATATGATTTCCGCCCTCTACACTCTACATAAACTGCCCTTACCAAAGTGACAAAGTACCTCCTGACAGCCAAATGCAACAGTGACCACTCTTTACTCATTTTTCTGGATTGCTCGCAGTATTTGACACTTTAGAGAACAAACTCCTACTCAATATGTTACAATATATTGGCCTAAAGGACACTGTTCTCTCTTGGTTTTCTTCTTCTATGCATTTTTCAGTGTGTAATTTGCTGGTTCTACTTCTTCCTCTGTTCCACTGTTCCTCAGGGTTCAGTCCTAGGTCTTCTGCTCATTTCTCTCTGCACAGCCCTTGTTGGACAGACTATTAGTAGATTTGGTTTTCAGTACCATCTGTATATTGATGACACACAACTATACAATTTATCCTGTGACATTACCTCTGCTGCATTACAGAACACCACTAGCTGCCTGTCTACTGTCTCTAACATCACATCCTTTCTCTATATAAAATGGAATTTTTCAAAAACTGAACTATTTGTTTTTTCTCCATCTACTAACCTGTCTAAACCTGATATACATGTGTGGCACTACCATAACACCTTGGCTGAACATCTGCTGTTTCGGTGTCATGTTCAACACTGGTCTTTCCTTAATCTCCTATATTCAATCTCTTACCCGCTAATGTTGCCTACACCTCAAAAACATCTCTAAAATTTGTCCTTTTTAACTGTGGAAACAACAAAAACTTTCATTGTTGCCCTGATCCATTCTCGTCTTGATTACTTTAACTCGCTGTTAATTGGTCTCCTGCTCCCTAAACTCTCCCGTCTCAATCCATTCTCAATGCAGCAGCTGGGCTCACCTATCTGTCTAACTTCTACTCTGATGCCTCCACCCTATTCCAGTCACTGCTTTAGTTGCCCATACAGTATAGGATTCAATTTAAATTCTCACTTTCACCTACAAAGCTCGCCATAGCACTGCACCTCTGTACCTCCACACATTTCTGTCTACCACCCTAAGGGCTCTACACTCTTCAAATGATTTAAGACTAACATCCACCATAATCCGAACTTCTCACTCCCATCTCCAAGACTTCTCCCAAGCTGCACCAGTTCTCTGGAATGTCCTAAACCAGGGTAGGATGAAGGTCCAAGCTGTAAAACAAAAAATATATATAAGGAGGGACAACATCATTGGCATGTAGCACTGCATTATTTTTTTATTTTTATAAATCTCTTTATTGAAGTGAGAATCATTACAGGTTATACATGTAGTCCATAAAACATGAATAACTGTTCATTTACAGATTAATGATGTATAAAACAGTAGGTTTCTGCACATTAATTCTCAAATCAAAACAACATTTTTCCCATTTTTCGCCCATTACCTTACACCAAGACCCATTTCCCACCCCTCCCATTGCCCTCCCTTATGCCTCCCTACCCCTTTACCCTACTCTGGGACTATGTCGATGTATCCTCTTTGATCCTTTCTTATATTGTTTTTGATAAAAAAACCTTCTAGGCCTCTAGCTTCCCTAGTTTATTAGCTAATTGCGCTTCTAAGTACCATTTGGTCATTTTGAAAGGGGTCATGAGTTCTTGGATTTCGCAGTTTGAAAGTCGCTTTTCTATAAAGTCTCTCCATTTCTTGATAAATTTTCCTATTAATCCCTCCTTATCCCGCTCCACTTCTAGCCTTTCAAGGTACAGAACATTTTTCATAATCCCTAACACTTCTGCCCATGACGGGACTTCTTCTACCAACCAATGCCTCAGAAGAGCCTTTTTTACTGCCATCAGCATTATGTGAACTCCCCCTTTAGTTACCACGGCTCCTACATCTTCTTCTTGATTTATTAGTATATAATGAAAAATGCATTGTTGCGGTTTTAGGCCTACTACCTCCCCCCAAATTTCCTTTATTGCTCCTATCGCTCTTTGCCACAATGGTTGCACCTTTGGGCACTCCCACAAAGCATGTAGAAGCCCAGCTTTCGGGAGGATACATTTGGGGCAATGCCGCAGATAATGGGCAGGAGCATCTTGATACGACAGGTTAAAGGCATACGTTGCCCTATGTAAAATCCGCAATTGTGTTTCCCTCCATTGCTCGTTGCAAACTGCCTTTCGCACTAATTCTAGACCATCCCTCATTTGTCTTGGTATGTTTGGGTCATTTAATTCCCTGACCCAAGGTTTAAAGGCCTCCTTTACCACTCCTATCATCTGTATGCCATGTAACCTTTGATATAATTCTGAGAGGGACATATGCGACCCATCTTTGCCCAGTAACGCTGCGAACCAAATAAGCCTATCCGGTTCGCCCAGTGAAATTGCCTGTGCCTTACAGTAACTCTGAATTTGCAGAAACGGGAGGTAGTTAGCATCTGATAGGTCATATTGTCCCTTCACCTGTTCCCAGGATAACAATTGGCGGCCAGTACTTTCTAGTAGATCGCTAAGTTTCATGATGTTTTTCACCCTCCACTCTTGGAACAGCATATTATCCCTACCCTGTGGGAATGCCGGCAGTGACCATAGTGGCATCTTAGATGAGACATAATAGGGAAGACTATATATTTTCCTGATCGACTTCCATGCCACTATGGTGTCTTTCAGGAGGATGGATTGCCTGATCGATATTGGGAGATCCTTTAGCTTTGTATGTAGTAGGGCAACTAAGTTCCACGAACCGACTAATCCTTGTTCTATCTTGATTGCCGAATAATACCCAGTTTCCCATACCCAATCCCTGACATGTCGGAATAAGGCTGCGAGGTTATAATGACGGATGTTCGGCATTTGTAGCCCTCCCTCCCATTTCAACATTGTCAATTTAGCGTAAGAGATGCGTGGTCTCTTGGCTTTCCACAAGAAGCGGTTGAAAGCTCTCTGAATCCTTTGGACGTCAGTGTGTTTTATCAATAGCGGAATTGTCTGTAATGGGTAAAGTAATTTCGGGAAGCTCACCATTTTAATCAAGTGTGCTCTGCCACATAAGGATAGGGGTAGTTCTTTCCATTTCTCCAACTCACCCTCAATCTTTAGAAATAAAGGGGGATAATTTAATGTATATATTGATTCAGGGGTACGCCCTATTTTGATGCCTAAGTAAGTAATATAATCTTTTCTGATTTCTACTTTAGATTGTATCCAGTCTTTTTGGTTAGTCTCCCGTCCTAAAAATAATATTTGGCTCTTGTCAACGTTGATCTTATAACCCATTGCTCTCCCATATGTGATTAAAGACTCCATCACCTGATCTAGTTGATGTTCCGGTGCTCCTAGATATATCAGGATGTCATCCGCGAAGCAGCTCACTTTCAGTTCCTGAGTACCCACTTTAATCCCCTCAAACGTATCAGATTGTATCATTAGTCTAGCTAAGGGCTCCATTGCTAGATTAAAAAGCAAGGGAGACAATGGGCATCCCTGCCGTGTGCCCTTACCTAGCTTGATGGTCTTTGACAGAAAGCCCGGTACATAGACTTTCGCTAGGGGATTCTCATATATTGCCCTTAGGTAGTTCCTAAAGCTGCCCTTTATGTTGACCTTATCTAGTACCATATCCAACCACTGCCAGCTAACGTTGTCAAACGCCTTTTCGGCATCGATCGCTAGCAGTGCCGGTTTATAGTCTCTCAGACCCCTCTTCTTCTCACCTAGAACTGCCAAAACTTTCCGGATGTTGGTCACCGCTGATCTACCCTTCATAAACCCCACTTGGTGAGGACCTATCAAATCAATTATACAAATGGCTAACCTGTTTGCTAAGATTTTAGATAGGATCTTGACATCTTGGTTTATTAACGATATCGGTCTATATGAGCCTGGTTGAGTTAGATCTCTACCTGGTTTTGGAAGCACTTTTATATAGGCTAATTTACCCGTGTCTGGCAAGCTTCCCCCCTTCAAAATGTCATTGAATAGGCTAGTCAAGGTCGGGGATAATTCCTGGCTAATTGCTTTATAAAATTCGGCTGGATATCCATCAGGGCCCGGAGCCTTGCAATTAGCTAGGGATTTAATAGTTGTTTTTACTTCCTCCTCGCTTACCTCACGGTTCAGCGCCTCCAGTACTTCCCTTGAAAGCTTTGGCAGTTCCACCTTAGCCAGTAGGTCACTAGCTCCCTGGGCGTCAAAAGGATCCTTGGTGTACAATGATTGAAAAAAGTCCCCCAATGTATCCATTATATCTCTTGGTTGGGTACATATTTTTCCCAATTTATCCTTTAACGGATGCATTGGAGGCTGTTTGGTAAATGGACGAGTTAAGTTCGCCAATAGCCTTCCTGACTTATTGCCATGGCGAAAGAATTTCGCTCTTTGGTAATCACCATACCATTTTTCTTGTCTTTCGGCACAATAGTCAAAGTTATGTTTGGCTGTCACCCATAATAGCTTGTTGACCTCTGTGGGGGTTTGCAAGAAGTTTGTGTACGCCTCTCGTACCTGTATGACGGCTTCCTCATATTTAATCCTTGCCTCCTTCTTTTTCCCTATCGTATGAGATATTATGCGACCCCGCAACACAGCTTTAGCTGCGTCCCAAAAGAGAGCTTGATTAGATGTATGTTCCGCATTATCCTGTGAGTATTCCCACCACCAACCTCTACCTTTATCTATAAACTCTTTATCATTGGACAAATGTTGAGGCAGCCTCCAAATATATTCCTGTCCCCTAGGGACGGTGTCCATAATTTCCATGATCACTGGGGCATGGTCAGAGATTAGTAAGTCAGAAATCTCAACCATCTTGACTCTTGACAGTAGTCTCGATGATGTAAAAAAATAGTCAATCCTCGACCATGACCCCTGCGCATGAGAAAAATGGGTGAACTCTCGGTCCATTGGGTGATAATGACGCCATGCATCTAGTAGCCCCGTATTCTGTAATAACGGGAGTAAGGTCTGAGCACGATTTTGGTTACTTATAGCCCCAGGGGTTTCCCGCCTCCTATCCTCTGGCTCATTGTGCACCCTATTAAAATCTCCTGTTACCATTATCATTTGGGAATCCTCTTTCAAGATCTCCACCTCCAATCGTTTATAAAACTCCGTCTGGGACGCATTGGGGGCATAGATGTTGTGAATGACCATCTGACCAACGGGTGAGTCTAAACATATGCGCATCCATCTCCCTTGGTCGTCCGTCAACGTGGACTTGATAACATATTGTAAGCGTTTGTGTAATAGAATAACGACACCCGCCTTTTTACCAATCGAGGACGAACCTACCACCTGTCCCACCCACAATCTCTGCATCCTCCAAAAGTCTGCTTCTTCCAGGTGCGTCTCCTGCAAAAATGCAATATCAATCTTAAGTTTTTTAAGATGGCGTAGCACCGCCATGCGCTTTGAGGGGGATCTGAGACCCTTAACGTTCCATGTGGCCACTCTCATAAAGATTTGATATTATAGATCTCTGCAGGAGAGTCAACCCAAAACAGATAGCAACGGTACCTCACATAGCATTTTTTGAACATCTTGGTCTCGACCAGTCCCAGAGTAGTTTTTCCCTCCCCCCTCCCTCCCCCCTTCCCAACTCCTAGCCCCACAACATTAACATCATTTCTGTTAGCTTCACTTTTTTCGCGCATATTTTCGTGTAGCTGTCGTTACTACAGTAAAACCAGAACTAACTGTCTCAAGGACAATTACATAAATTCTCCTAACCCTCCAGCCCTTAACTTATGACATAACAGTTGTTGGCATATCAGAACATTAATGAACTATGAGTCTTTTGACATCTCACGTGTTCTTTCAAAGGCGTTTTGCGGCACTGCTTTCGATCCCACAGACACAAGCCTCAGGTGACCTCATTTCTGTCTAGGTCCTCTTCCTCTGATCGATGCTGTTGATCTCTGGGAAGGTGGGGGAATCATGTCCGAGAACAGCGGGTCAGACTCCAAAGCCTCCATCGCCTCTCCTGGTGAATGGAAGGTATCGATTGTGCCATCTTGACGAAAGATTCTTAGCGTCGCTGGGTACATTAGGGCAAATTTGACTTTATGTTGAGCCAAAGAGGAACAAATATGCGTGAACTCCCTCCGTCTCTTAGCTACTTCAGCCGAATAGTCACTGAATAAAAGAACCTTCTTTCCCCGAACCAGTAGGGGTGGCGCGTGACGCCTGAATTTCGACAGTATGGCCTCTTTGGCAGCGTAGTTTAAATACTTCACGATTACCGCTCTGAGCCGTGTGTTATCTGAGCGCCCTCCCGCCGACATCAGCGGTCCTAGGCGATGTGCCCTTTCCACTATGCACGAGCCTCTCAGCCCCAGCGCTTGCGGGATTTCCACCTCACAAATGTCTGCCAACTGGTTTGGAGGAACCGACTCCGGTAGTCCAACTATTCTTAGGTTGCTCCTCCGGGAGCGATTCTCCAGGTCATCAACCTTCTCTTTTAAATACTGGTTACTGCGTACGAGTTCGCTGATACTGTTATGTGCTTTTTCCAGCTCTTCTTCGGTTACCATCACCCTCTGTTGCACTTCGGCGATCTGGGAGGTGTGCTGGGTCACTTCAGCCTGTAGCTGCTTTAAGGCCAAAGACACTGTGGCCTCTAGTGAGGCCTTAATATCTGGTGCCAGGAGTTTGGCCACTTCTATAGCCATCTTTTTGCATGAAGAAGTTAACTCCTCATCATTATTCGGCCCTGTGCTACATTCTACTTCCTCCTCATCTGAACAGGAGGCTTCCGCGCTCTTCTGTGTTGGCTGGGAAGTCGATCTGGTAAGTCTCTGGTGCTTATCTTGCGTTGGCGCCATCTTGCCTCGGCTTCTCGATTCCTCTCCTGACCGGAGTAACGTTGGAAACTCGTTCTGAGAGCCGCCTCTGACCAAATATTTTTCCATGGGTCACCCCTGTCACCTTAAGGGGTATGTTTAGGCACTTTACAGTCCCGATGTACGGCGGCTCTGTGGATTTCGGGCCGGTAGAGCGGAGCTCCGGTTATTAGCGTCTATCCATGCGCGCGCCGGAACCGGAAGTAGCACTGCATTATTATTATTTTTTTACAATAATCCACACCTCCAAGCTCACCTCATCTCCTTTCTGCCACCAAACACTAAGAATGTCCTTTCAGTGCCCCCCTACAATAATGATGCCCCTTTAATGCCCCACAGTATGATATCCCTTTAGTGCGCCACAGAGTATGATACCCCTAAGTGCATCCTCACAGCAGGGTGATTCCTTAGGGCTCCTGACACATTGCAATGCCTCCTTAGTTCCTCCCCACAGAGTGTGAACACCCTAACTGCAGTTGTAATGCCCTCTTTGTGCCCCCTTCACAGTAATAATCCCTATTGCGCCCCTTCATAGTAATGATCCCCATTGTGCCTCCTTCACAGTAATAATGCCCCTTAATAGTAGTAATGCCTATTGAACCACCTTCAAAGTAATAATGTCCATTATGCCCCCTTAATAGTAATAATGCCCATTGTGCCCCCTTAATAGTAGAGTAGTAATGCCCATTGTGCCCCTTCACAGTAATAATACCTATTGTGCCCCTTCACAGTAGTAATGCCCTTTGTTCCCCCTCCATAGTAGAAATCCCCATTGTGCTCCCTTAATAGTAGTAATGCCCTCTGTGCTAGTAATGCCCATTGTGCCATCTTCACAGTAATAATGCCCTCTGTGCCCCCTTCATAGTAGTAATGCCCTTTGTGCACTGTTCCCCCTCCATAGTAGAAATGCCCATTGTGCCCCCTCCAGAGTAGAAATGCCCTTTGTGCCCCCTCCAGAGTAGAAATGCCCATTGTGCCTCCTTCACATTTGCAATGCCCATTGTGCCCCCTCCAAAGTAGAAATAGCCATTGTGCCCACTTCACATTAGCAATGCCCATTGTGCCCCCTCCAGAGTAGAAATGCCCATTGTGCCCCCTCCAGAGTAGAAATGCCCATTGCGCTCCCTCCAAAGTAGAAATGCCCATTGTGCCCCCTCAAGAGTAGAAATGCCCATTGGGCCCCCTCCAGAGTAGAAATGCCCATTGTGCCCCTCTGTGTTAAAAAACAAAAACAACAAAAAACAACAACACAGTAGCTACTCACCTTGTCCCGTTCCTGAAGCTCACAGTCCTCTTTCCCCTGCAGACACAGATCGCTCTGCAGCACTGTGTGGGCGGCGCTTACGCAGATTTCCGGGCTGCAGGCTCCGCCCTTCACAGGCTGGCAGCGCGATCCGTGCTGAATGGTGGAGCAGGAAGAAGTCTTCCTGATTCACCATTCTGTGCGCCACCGGCCTGAAGAAGGAGAGGAGCGCGGTGAGCTGAGCGGTGAGTGAAAGGACCCAGCTCCCTGCGCTCCAGCAATGAGCGCTTCCATTGTATTGATGGAAGCGCTCATTGCTTCTGGACTCTGGCACCCCGAGAGATGGCACCCGGCTGGATGCAGGGGTCCGGACAGCTGGCAACCGCGGTCCGAATCCGGTCCGCCAGTTGAGTATCCCTGCCCTAAACCAAGCACTTAGTTTAATTTTCTACAGTTTAAGACGCTCACAAAAAATACATCTTTTTAGAGGGCCTATCTCATCACTAATCTAAATCTTCTCAATTCACCCCCCACAACCTCATCCTGATCCATCATCCAACTGTATCCACCACACTCCATGCACACAGAAGCACTACATAGCGGCTGGCTCATGCAGCATTATATACAGTATACTCCCCCACCCATATAAAGGCACATTTACTGTACCTGGTGTGGTACTCAGGGCAATGTTCAGGAATGAGCCATTTGTTCCCGATCATTGCCATACTGTTCAGCTGCATTTCCAAGAGGCAGTCATCCCCACTGTATGAAGGTGAATGATCGCTGCTAAGGCTGAGTTCACATCACCGTTTAGCTTTCCATTCTTCTGAACCGTCCTGTAAAAGAACGGATCCAGTTGCATCAGTTGGCATCCATTTAAACCATTTCCGTCTGAGATCCAGCAATTGTACATGGAGGACTGCATCTAAAAAAACGGATCTCAGATGAAAATGGCTCAAACGGATGCCAACTGATGCAACAGGATCTGTCTTTTTACAGGATGCTGTTTTTTTTCCTCTTCTTCTGAAAGATCAGAAGAACGGAAAGCTAAACAGTGATGTGAACTCAGTTTAAGTCATGCCTCCCAATAAACTTTAATTGTTTATCGACAGCACATTTCTTTTTACGCAGGGCAATGATTTTAGATGCCACATAAATGACGGGTCACCCAACAAACAAGTGTTTTGCTCATTTGTTGCTCTTTTGTTGGGTGATTGGCAGTACCTTTATACAAGGCAATTATTGGGAACTAAGAGAAGATATACACAAATTAATGGGCACACCAGATTAAAAAAAAAAGCACTTTGCCTTATTTGCCCTTAGCAGGTAAGCTGTATGGTATGTCTTTCTGTTCTTTCTATTTCACCTTCAGGAGATATATTTTATGTAGCATTTCCACAGTACTGTACATATGGCACAATTTCAAAAGTTAATTCAACCAACCAAACCTTATTGTAATACATTTGATTGAAAGTAAAAGCTTTTTTTGTACAATTTACTGTAATTTGGGTGCTGCTCCTATTCACTTCAGTGGAAGTAGCATTGCAGTAGCTAGCTCCATCCACTACACAATGTACATCGTTAACTTCCATCCGGAGCTACTCTGGAACAGCTGGAGGGTATACAGTAGGTGTCGGTCTAATTTACAACATTTTGCACCAAAAGTGCACCACAATTCTGGTGTAAAGTTCTGTCTCCATGTAACCCAACCAATAGTTGGCATACAGCTAAGGCCCTATTAGCCTGCACGATCTTCAGGCCAATAATCGAGAATAGCATCCATACATACAGTATAAACGAGCAGCCAAATCAGCTGATGAACGTGCAAACACTCTTTCATCGGCTGATGGGCATGTTTCAACAGGAAATCTGGAATGTGCTGGTGATTATTATTATTAGGACTAAACATGGGAGGAACGACTGCAGTAACAATTGTTCCTCCCACATTCAAAGTTTACATTGGCCTGTGTAGTCAGACCTGTGCAAACAAGCACCGATGGATGTACTTATCTATCTATCAGCATGCAGTACCCCAGATTAGGGTACTTGCAAACTGTTGTTGTTATGTAATGTTATACGATGTAATTTAATGCTTTGTAATGTTCCCAGTATAGTTCTGTATGGATCTGTCAGGGTTAAGAATCCTGATTTAGTTCCTGTAGGAAGTTACTGTAGGTGTTTGATTAGATCCGTCCCTAGCCCAGTAGTAGTATGTTAGCCGAGGAAGTGAGAGAAAGCCGCATGTGCTCACTCCTCTGAAGCCTGAGTTCCAGAGAATCTATCTGTCTCTGAGGATATTTGCATCAAGCAAGTAATCACTACTTTACATTACTCCGGCGAGAAAGAAAGAGACAAGAAGGTCCGGAATCTGTATAGCTGTGTCAGTAAGGTATTCACTGTTTAAGGCTGGAACAGCCTGCCAGAACTAAGGCCAGTAGTGTGAAACAGGCCTTAAATTCTGTAGAAAGAGACTTTGGAAAAATAGGAGACAGAAATGCTAGAAACCCCATTCTGGACTATATCCTGCTATGAAGGAAGATTTTCGCAGTGAATTATTTGGAACTGTGTTTTGATGCCATTGGATGAACGACGACTCCCATTCTGCACTTTAGTAAAGAGAGATTTTATTTTCTACAACTGGCCGAGTTATTGACTCCAGTATCATACACCGGACACTGCACCTACACGTCCTGCCAAGGGTACCAGAAATACCATCAGGCAGGAGTTCCAACATCGGTGTGTGCCCCAAGGGAAGAAAGGATGCGCCCTCCTATTACTGCCCTGGCCCTAGGGAGTATTAGTTTGGGGATTGCTACTGTGAATAATGATTGCAGCCAGAGCCACTACCACTGCTCCTTCTTGGCTTGTGGTAAGAACTTACACTGCCTGAAAATCAGGCAGGCCCTTTAGACAAAGTGTCTATCCCTACACCAGATTTATCACGTCCATTTATTGCCTATGGGCCTGTGAAAGCTACGGATGCAACACGAATATCATCCGTGTTCCACCTGTGTTTCACGGATCATTAGGAAGAGATGCTTTGAAAATTATTTTTCAGCTGTGCAGTGTCAGTGAAACACAGATGGCACACTATCAGCAAAAAACAGACACACACGGATCACACACAGATCCTTCACAGACAACTTCATGGATGCATCACTGACCAACTTCTCACGGATTTGAGCATGGACATGGACGTGTGAATGAGGCTTTACTCCTATTTTTTTGGAGTTTTTTGGCCTCTTATTTCTGTGTCTGGTGCTTGTTCAAAGCTCTCTATTACCCCCTTCCCGACCAGTGGTGTACATATACGGTGCAGTGGGACGTGACTTGCCACCCAGCACCGTACATGTACAGCACTCTGATTGGGCAAGTGCAGGAGCTATGCCTGCTCGATTAGCAGCAGGGGCCCGGTTGTTCCTAACAGCCAAGCCCCTGTATACGCCGGCATTGGTAAATACACTGATGCCGGTGTATTAACCCCATGTTCAGGGTTGGTGGAGGGAGGGGCTCCCTCTCCAACCCCATTGTGTCCCCACTCTGCGCTGACAGGGACCCAATGGCTGGAACGGCAGTCCAATGCCTTACACAGGCATTGGGGCTTGCCCCCTACGGAAGCCTATGAGATCCTGTCCCCAGGCTGGGTCTCCTAGGCACACTGTCAGTGTAATGCTGACAGTTCAATGCATTACAATATACAATGTATTTTCTCATTGTGGGACAAAAATAAAAAATACCAAAAAGTTTTTAAAAAATGTTTTACATAATAAAAAAATTTAAGTTTCAAGCAATAAACAGTGCACCTTTCCCATAATTGTCATATAAAATTGTAAAAAATAGAAAAAAATAGACATATTGGGTATCACTGCATCTGTAACGATAGTCTCTATAAAAATATCACATGATCTACCCTGTCAGATGAACACCGTAAAAAAAACTAAATAAAAATGGTGCCAAAACAGCCATTTTTTGGTCTTTTCACTTTCAGAAAATGGGAGCACAAAAATAAGATCTTTTTCAAAAATGCTTTAATTGTGTAAAATTTTATCTGTGTTAAAATAAAAAAAAATAGACATGTTAGGTATGGCCTAAAAATGCAAAAAAGTAAAAACAGTGCCAGAACAGTCATTTTTTTGTCATCCCACTTTGCGTACATAATGCGTAATATCGAGCAATGAAAAAGCCGTATGTACCCCAAAATAGTACCAATAAAAATGTCACCTCATCCCACAAAAAATGAGCAAATTAAAAATTATGGCTTTCAAAAAATGTAGATGCAAAAACATGATTTTTCTTTACAAAAATTATTTGTGTAAAAGTGGTAAATTTGTAAAAAAATACGTAAACTTGGTATCTCTGTAATCATACTGACCAGTAAAATAAAGATAATGTGTCATTTTTCTCGCACAGTGTACACTGCAATAACAAAACCCAACATGCAATGGCTGAATTGTTGCATTTCTTTACCCTGCTTCCCAAAAAGTGAAATAAAAAGTGATCAAAAAGTTGTATGTGCCCCCAAAATAGAAACAATGATAATGGCAACTCAACCCACAAAAAATAAATCCTATGGTTGTCTGAAAATAGCTGTACAATTATCCCAGAGACATTCAATATCAACATGGTGCCCGTAAACAAAAAAAAAATGGATTAACATAAAAAAACTGCAACAAAAAAATGAAATTTTTAAATTTGATCTCCATTTTCCTTTAATTCTTGTAGAACACCTCAAGGGTTAACACAGTTTGTAACATCAGTTTTTAATAACTTGAGGGGTGTAGTTTCTAAAATGGGGTCATTTATGGGTGGTTTCTATTGCGTAAATCTATCAAAATCACTGTATAACTGAATTGGTGCTTAAAAAAACGGTTTTAGAAATTTTCTTCAAAATATCAAAAATTGCTTCTAAAATTCTAAGCCCTCTAACATCCTAAAAAATTGTAATTACATTTATAAAATGATGGCAACATAAAGCAGACATATGGAGAATGTTGATTGATAACTATTTTATGAGGTAATACTATGTGTCTTAAAAGTACACAAATTAAAATGTAAAAAATTATGAATTTTTCCAAATTTTCTGTAAATGTAAAAATAAAAAATATAAATAAAGAAAAAAATATTGACCCAAATGTACTGCTAATATGAAGTAAAATGTATCACCAGAAAACAATCTCCAAATTGGTTAGATAGGTAAAACCATTTTAAAGTTACCACATAAAGGGACACATGTCAGATTTACAAAAATAGCCCTGGGCTTGAAGTTGAAAACTGGCCTGGGGTAAAAGAGGTTAATATGTTTTAGTTCAATAGTCATGTCTCCTTCATACAATAGATAAATGTTATATCATCCAATGCCATTTACAGACCAGAGGTAATTATTTTGCATTAAGCATCTTAAGACGCATTAGTCTTCATGAATAATTGCAGCAAATGTCCAAACGATTTTACAGGTCTGAGGCTGAGCTATGGAATCTCTGCTCTACCTTCATTGTTACCAGTAGGTTGTGAGAGTGAAGTGCTTGTGGAAATGCAAAAAGCCGCAAGGGCGTTGTGGAGGATGGGAGTAGCTGTACTCACAGGAATGCTGCCAGGGCCATGCAGTGATAAGAATGGTGCAAACTTATTCCCTTTGGGGCAAGCTCTATTTTCATAGCTGATTGCGGCATCTGATAGGAATAATACAGTGTAAAATTTTAAAAAAATATAATAATAACTGATTCATTTGCCTGCAACGGGCGGGCCGCCGGCATCTTGCTTGAAGGTCTGGCGCAAAATCTTGTGTGGCCCGAGATGACCTCATCATGCAGGCCAGTGTGGTGACGTCATAGGTCACTGGGTATGGTATTTCGGCTGAGATCTTCAAGTTGGCCCGGCCCGTTGCAAGCAAGTGGATCAGGTAAGTATTTTTTTTTGTTTTTTACACTATTTCAGGTTAAATTGATTTGCTACCACGAAGCACGAGGACATTTGCTTTGCGGCATTCGCTCATCACTAGTTACCACAGGTTTTCACTGTGGAATGTAGTAATTTTAGTATTTTTTCATTTATTTTACTCACTTACTGTATATACTGCTAATATATTCGACAACTCTTTATAGACATTAGCATTTACGCTGTCCCCAGTGAGGCTCAGTATGTCTTTGGAGTGTGGGAGGAAGCCTCAGTACCAGGAAGAAACCCTTGCAAACACGGGGAGAACATACAAACTCCATGCAGATGTTGTCCTTGGTCAGATTCAAACCTAGGACCACAGCACTGGGGGATTTTGCCTTTCAGGTTTGTCCAGGGCTGGAAACCTTTCACTTTAGGGTTGATGTCTGTTATGCCTCAACCGCAAAGGGGAGAAGATTCCTCAACTTGCTGCAGTACCACTTTATGGGCCACTTTGTAGAAGCTCCCACTAGCAGTGGCGTAGCTATAGGGGTCGCAGCGGTCGCAATTGCGACCGGGCCCCTAAGTCAGGGGGGCCCACGGGGGCCCCCAGGAGATAATGAGTAAAGCCCTGGCCCGGGTAGTTTGCAATACTTGTGCGCTTCAGGCGGCACCGGCCCTAACCCCCAGGCGTTTCCATGGTGACAGGGACGCTTGCCTGGGGGTTAGAATATACCATCGGATCTGAGTTTTACGAGCTCAGTGAGATCTTAAAAACTCAAATCCGATGGTATATTCTAACCCCCAGGCGTTCCCATGGTGACAGGGACACTTGTCTGGGGGTTAGAATATACAGGGCCACGCCGCTCCCAGCAGTATATTTATAAACTAATCAGTAACTACTTTAACTTTAATCATTGCTCATTGCTGAGCTCTTTACTTGGATTATTTGGATATCTTACTTTGTCTTAGCTCCGGTAATAGCAGGCAGTGCGGGGGGCAGCGCTCACTCACTGACGTCACGCGCCTGCGCCGCCAAGTGGGAGGAGCAGGCGCAGGGCTGGGACAAGGCCATTTGGTGCCCAGGGCGAAGATGGCAAACTGGGCCCCATAGCAGGAATCTAAATTGGGTCCCCATTCCCCTTTTATAGCCCCTCCCTTTGTTCCATGAACTATTCTTGCTGCTGCGTTTTATAATTTATGCCATCAGGGCCGGAATGGGATTACAAAACAGCCCTGGCACACAAAAGAGGTATAATAGATGCAGATGTATATTATATACAGCAGTGTACAGTTATGTGAGGTACGCGGTATAATAGATGCAGTGTGTACAGGTATATAGTATATTCCCTAGTGTTCTGATATGTGAGGTACAGGGTATAATAGATGCAGTGTGTACAGGTATATAGTATATACAGCAGTGTACTGATATGTGAGGTACGGGGTATAATATATGCAGTGTATACAGTATATACAGTAGTGTAATATGTGAGGTACGAGGTATAATAGATGCAGTGTGTACAGGTATATAGTAAATACAGCAGTGTATTGACACCTCGTACCTCACATATCAGTACACTGCTGTATATACTATATATCTGTACACACTGCATCTATTATACCTCGTACCTCACATATATAGTATATACAGAAGTGTACTGATATCTGTACACACAGCATCTATTATACCTCATACCTCACATATCAGTGCACTGCGGTATATACTATATATCTGTACATATTGCATGTATAATACTGTGTAATATATGCAGTGTGTGTGCATGTATGTGTGTGTGTATATATATATATATATATATATACAGAGCAGTGTATTGATGTGACACATAGAAGGTATAATACTGTAGATGCAGTGTTTATAGAAATATGTGGTCAGTTATGCATTATAGTCACTGTGAGGTACATGAGGTAGTGGTAACTGTCTGAAGTAGTATACATGAGTGAGCAATGAGTAAAAACAGGGCATGGAGGGGGGGGGGGTAAATGATGAAAAGTGGAGGACCTCCTCTTACCTCTCCATTCCAGTCTGTATGGATCAATACAGAGCTGCTTGTGAACTTTTAATACTTGCTGTTAGGGGTTGAAGGACCTGTGATGATGTCATCACAGGTCCTGGCAGATGTACCTTTGAAACCTAGGAACTACACCATTTTTGGTGCAGTTCCTTTGCTAGATTCTGCAGGACCTGTGATGTTGAAGATGATGTCATCACAGGTCCTGGCAGATGCACTGTTCTAACCTGGGAACTACACTTTACACTGTGCAGTTCCCTTACAGGACCTGTGATGACATCATCAAAGGTCCTTTAGCTTTAGAAAGGTAAACAGGAGTAATTAGGGGGCGGGGCCTCTCCTCCACTTCGGTGCCTGCCTGCAGCCTATCAGAGGAAAGGGAAGGGACACGCCTCTCCCTCCCCTGCACCTCCGCTGGCACAGACAGTTTACAATGGAGATGAGCGCAATGGAAGCGCTCATCTCCCTGTGCCCGGCGGCGGCTGCTCACTTGGGGGGGGTCATTTTAGTTGGGGGGGCACATGGGGGGGCACAGCATGATGTAGGGGGGGCCGCCGCCGTGGCCCCCTCTGGCCCCCCCCTGGCGACGCCACTGCTGCTGGCACTTCACCTGCGCCCCCCTCCTGTCCGCAAATGGTAGCGCCCAGGGCACCCGCTCCTTCGGCCCCTGCCTTGTACCGGCCCTGAGCAGGCGCGTGACGTCAGTGAGTGAGCGCCGCCCCCGGGACTGCATGCTATTAAAGGAGCTAAGACAAAGTAAGATATCCAAATAATCCAAGTAAAGAGCTCAGCAATGAGCAACGATTAAAGTTAAAGTAGTTACTGATTAGTTTATAAATATACTGCTGTGAGCGTCGGGGAGGGGGATCTGTGGATGGCACTGTAGGGGGATCTGTGGATGGCAGTGCCATCCACAGATCCCCCTACAGTGCCATCCACAGATCCCCCCTCCCCTAAACAGTGCCATCCACAGATCTCCCCCCTAAACAGTACCATCCACAGATCCCCCCTAAACAGTGCCATCCACAGATCCCCCCCTCCCCTAAACCGAGGGGGGATCTGTGGATGGCACTGTTTAGGGGGGATCTGTGGATGGCACTGTTTAGGGGGGATCTGTGGATGGCACTGTTTAGGGGGGATCTGTGGATGGCACTGTTTAGGGGGGAGATCTGTGGATGGCACTGTTTAGGGGGGAGATCTGTGGATGGCACTGTTTAGGGGGAGATCTGTGGATGGCACTGTTTAGGGGGATCTGTGGATGGCACTGTTTAGGGAGGATCTGTGGATGGCACTGTTTAGGGGGGATCTGTGGATGGCACTGTTTAGGGGGGGATCTGTGGATGGCACTGTTTAGGGGGATCTGTGGATGGCACTGTTTAGGGGGATCTGTGGATGGCACTGTTTAGGGGGGGATCTGTGGATGGCACTGTTTAGGGGGGAGATCTGTGGATGGCACTGTTTAGGGGAGGGGGATCTGTGGATGGCACGGGGAGGGGGCCCATAATTTTTTTTGCTATGGGGCCCATGCATTTCTAGCTACGCCCCTGCCCACTAGGGTCAATGCTCTGTTGGATCTGGTAATTTCTAATGATGCAGAGCATGTTGGAAATGTTACTGTTCGAGAAACACTAGGTAATAGTGACCAAAATATAATTATATTCCCCCTAAACTATAAGAAGCAAACTCTGTCAGGCAGAGCAAAGACACTGAATTTTAAAAAGGCAAATTTCCTTGGGTTGAGGGCAACATTTCAGGGCATAGACTGGGAGCAGCTACTGTCACATAATAATATTGAGGATAAATGGGAGAGCTTTAAATCCACATTGAGAAATTGCACAAATTTTTTTATTCCTTTAGATAACAAGTATGCATGGCTAAAATTAAACCCCCCATGGCTTACAGCTACCGTAAAAAGGGCAGTAAATGACAAAAAATGAGCATTTAAAAAATACAAATCTGAGGGGTCAGATGTAGCGTTAGAAGTTTACAGGGCTTAATAAAATCTGTAAAAAGGAGATTAAATTAGCAAAAATACAAAACGAACAGCAGGTGGCAAAAGAGAGCAAAACAAATCCCCAAAAATTATTTCAATATCTAAATGCTAAAAAACCAAGGTCTCAGCAGGTAGGTCTCCTAAATAATGGTAAAGGGGGGTTAGTCACTGAAGATAAGGAAAAGGCAGAGTTACTAAATGTTTTTTTTAGCTCTGTTTACACAAAAGAAGAGAAAGAAGCTGATATCTGTGGTGCTGGGGCTAATAGTATATCCAGTAATATTCTCAATTGGCTAACTATAGATATGGTCCAAGATAAGTTAAATAAGGTATATGTGAACAAGGCTCCGGGTCCAGATGGATTACACCCAAGAGAACTTAAAGAGCTCTGTTCAGTCATTGCTGTGCCCCTGTTTATAATTTTTAAAGATTCTCTAGGTACTGGTACAGTGCCAAGTGATTGGTGCAAGGCAAATGTGGTGCCAATATTCAAAAAAGTATCTAGGTCCTCCACAGGTACTGTAATTATAGACCAGTTAGGCTTGAAAAGTATTGTTTGCAATTGGATTGAAAAATGGCTGAAGGACCGTGTCCAGAGAGTTGTGGTCAATGATTCCAATTCTGAATGGTCTGGGGTTCATTGCTGGGTCCTCTATTATTTTATTTATTTATTAATGATATCGAGGACAGGATTAATAGCACGATTTGTATTTTTTGAAGATGACACTAAGCTATGTAGTACTGTACGGTCTATGGAAGATGTCCAAAAACTACAAGCTGACTTGAACACTCTGAGTGATTGGGCATCAACTTGGCAAATGAGGTTCAATATGGATAAATGTAAAGTTATGCATCTTGGTAGTAATAATATCTGTGCTTCATATGTCCTAGGGGATGTAACACTAGGGGAGTCATATATAGAGAAGGATCTGGGTGTCCCTGTAGATCATAGATTGAATAACAGTGTCACGAGGGTGTCAAGAACCATGCCTGACTCCGTTATACCCAGGGTCAGGAAGTCGCAGCGGTTGGCTGCACGCTCTATGTAAGATAGGGCTGTTTCCTTATGGTAGCTTTCTGGGTTTGCTTTGCAAACCCTTTTGGCTCACTCAGGGATCCGTAGCTCCTTCTCCTCAGCTGTTCCTTGTCCAGCACTCCCAAACCTCCTTATATTCCCCTCTCACACTTCTCTGGTTGCCAGATATAGAGCTTCCTGCCTGGACATCTATTCTGACCCTCTGGAGCTGTGTTGCTGCGTTCTCTGGTAGTTGGTCCAGAACGCTACCCTCTGGATCCCTGTTGGACCTTTGTGGTCTATTGTGGTCGCCCACCTGGGTGTATGTGTTTGTCTGTTTTGTCTGTCCTCTCCCTGGTGTTTCCCTCTTAGTGACAGTGGTGCGGACTAGCGATCCCACCGGCCCGTTCACTATCTAGGGCTCATTTTAGGGAAAGCCAGGGTTTAGGCACGTGATCGCCGCACGGGTGAGGAACCCGTCTAGGGACGTCAGGGCAGTCAGGTGCCAGCCGCAAGGTGAGTGAGGGGTCACCACCTTTCTCTCTCCCTTGGGCAGGGCTTTCCCTTTTTCCTCCCTGTGCGTGACGCCGGTCATTACAAACAGCATACAATGTCAATCAGCTGCTTCTAAGGCCACCAGGATATTGTCATGCATTAAACGAGGCATGGACTCGTGGGGCAGGGATGTAATATTACCACTTTACAAAGCGTTGATGCAGTTCAGTTCTGGGCACCAGTCCATAAAAAGGATGCTCTGCAGCTGGAAAAAGTACAGAGTAGTGCGACTAAACTGATAAGGGGCATGGAGGGTCTTAGTTATTAAAAAAGATTAAAAGAATTGAATTTATTTAGTCTAGAGAAGAGGCGACTAAGGGGGGACTTGATTAACCTATACAAATATATAAATGGGCCATACAAAAAATATGGAGAAAAACAGTTCCATGTAAAATGCCCTCAAAAGACAAGGGGGCACTGCCTCAGAATGGAGAAGAAAAAGTTGAGTCTCCAGAAGCATCAAAGCTTCTTTACTGTAAGAACTGTGAATCTGCGGAATAGACTTCCTCAGGACGTGGTCACAGCAGGAACAGTGGACAGTTTTAAAAAGGGTTTAGCCGAATTCTTAAAAGTAAACAACATTAATGCTTATGAAAATGTGTAGAAATCTTAGTTTCATTTCTTTCTGGGATTCGCGTCCCCACCTCTCCCTTCGTTGAACCTGATGGACTTATGTCTTTTTTCAGCCGTAGTAACTATGTAACTATATGGAGTCTGTAAGCTTCTTGCTAAACAGTTTATCTCCACGGGGCTTCTACTCGCACCTCTGATTGACACTGGAATGCTTTTCCAAAAATGTTCTCTTTTCTCTATATTTTTGGCTTTTCTCTGGCTGGTTTTCTCTAAGGATGGTTCCCTGCATCTGCACTCATCAATGTCTAGGCACCAAATGTCTCTACACTGATTCATGTGTCTACAAAACCTAACCCACTACTCCTTATGGGGAGCGGTTCACAGCTCCACTTAGTGGTTGGTTGTTAAGGCCTGTTAACTGCTCTTTACATGAAAATGCATAGTTACATAATAAATCACATTTTTGATCTTGCTACAGCACACATATATTAATTACACAAAAAAAACATTTGCAGAGGACCACTGCCATAGCAGTAGGACACTGCAGAAAGGCTGGCAAGTTGCAACTTCTACAACAGTAGAAATCATAGCTCTGGTCACTATTGAATTAGGGGACCATGAATCACTGACAATTCACAATGAGAACTTGTCAGCACTGGAAATAATGAACCATGGCTTGAATAGTGAGGGAATTGCCCTACTAAATGTGTAATTCCCCATGGGACTGCTTGTCACAATGTCCAATTTTTACCAAGCTCAAGCACACATTGTGCAGTGTCAAAAACAACTGTGAAGCAATTGCTGAGGTGAAATGCAGGACATTTCAGGTAGGAATCCAAAGGGCTAAACACTGATAACTGTCCCGGACACCATTTTAACAGCACTGATAATGTATATGTTGTCATTCTCTTTCCCTGACACAGAAATAAAATTCTTTCCGCACCTTGACGTAGCCATATGTCAAAGTGAGGATGAACTTCTCGCACCACAACTTGCAGTTATTTCGGGGGAATAGAGCAGGCCCAGTAGTTATGCCATTGTCACTGTAATACACAACTGCAATGTCCGGGATAAAAGCTAGAATTAAAGCATCTCCACAGCATCAAAGTGGTTAGACAGAGGTAGTTGCTTCCTTTATCGCTCAGTCTACCCCCCAAGATGCAAATGCGGGGTGCTGATGGTTGTTATGGCAGCTTGGCCTCCAGATCTGCCAAGTATGGAAATTTATTATGCCCCGCAGGAGGAAGTATCTAATAGGCTACTTGTCAGTAGTATACTGATGGACTGACATAACACACTGTTCTACATAAGTATAGTAAAAAATAAAAATGTTTGAAAACCATCACATTATAAATGAGTCTTTACTATAGAAAACAGCAAATCTATATATATTTGGTATTGCTATGTCCAAAAACACTCATTCTATAATAGTATAATGTAATTTTACCAGTGAATACATTAAAATACATGATTAAATAAATTTTAACAATGATTCCTATGTACCCTGAAATGGTACCATTAAAAACTACAAGTTGTCCTACAAAAAAACAAGAAAACATATAGTTCTGTTGGTTGAAAAAAATAAAATAAAAATTATGGCTCCTAGCAACAACGGACTGAAGTCCCTTGGTAAACATATAAGTAACAATAAAATCACAAGCCTCATGGAAGAGAGTGCTGATCTTTTTGTGCCTTTGGATTTGGGATTCCTTCCTTAGACGTGAGCATAGCACAAGGATATATGTATTGCCAACTGAAGTGGATCACACTTATACCACACAGAGAACTCTGTAGATAGTAAGAAAATGAAAATGCTGCTTAGGGTTATTCATAGAGTTGAGCGGACACCTGGATGTTCCCGGCTGAACTTCGCAAAAAAGTTCCAGTTCGGGACCCGAACTTGACCCCAAACCCCATTGAAGTCAATGGGGACCCGAACTTTGGAGCACTAAAATGGCTCTAAAAAAGTCATGGGAAGGGCTAGAGGGCTGCAAAAGGCAGCAAAATGCATTTAACAGCATGGCAAGTGCTCTGCAAACAAATGTGGATAGGGAAATGAATTCAAATAACATAAAATACGTAAAAATAAAAAATAATAATCTTGATCTAGGAGGAGGAGGTCCATATGGAGTAGGAGGTTGAGGAGGCGTTGGATGTGGTGGTGTAGGCGGAAGCAGCGGTGGTGGAGGAGGAGGAGGTAGCTAACACTGGTTTTGGTTTTTATTTTTATTTTTTTATTTTGATCAAATTTGGGTAGACCCCAAAACATTGAAAATATAAAAAATAAAACAAAGAGAAAGTGCGCTGGAGTACAACAATGGCTGGGTGAGTCCGGTATACATGTCTATTCTGCACAAGGTACGGACAAGTCCTGTGGGATCCCTGCCTGGTTCATTTTAATGAACGTGAGCTTGTCCACATTGGCTGTGGACAGGCGGCTGCGCTTGTCTGTGATAACCCCCTCCTGCCGTTCTAAACAAACGTTCAGACAATACACTGGCTGCAGGGCAGGCCCGCATCTCCAAGGCATCTGTAACGATCACGTCCACACACACACAGGGGGAAGGATAGTGACCACTGCGCTCTACCCTCACCCCTGGCCCTGCCTACTTGCCTCACGAGTCCTGATGACAGGGGACAACTGGACGACAGTCCCTAACTTAGGATACGTGCAGGGAAGATAGACAAGACAAAATACGGAACATGAACGGACCGGGTCAGAACCAAGAGAGCTACGCAGTACAAAGGGTTAAGCAAAGAATGGTCAGGAGAAGCCGGGGTCAAATACCAGGAGAGTAGAGAAGTACAAGAGGAGTCCTAAGAGAGTGGTCAGGTGGGAGCCGAGGTCACAATACCAGGACGGATGCGCAGTACAGGAGCAGGCAAAGGATTGTCAGGGAACGGAATCAGGTGAGTATTCAGTAGTCCAACAAATAGCCAGGAACCTAGAAATTAACAGGCAACCTGTGGCTAGCAGGCTGCCTGTATTTATAGTGGATAATGGCCAATAGGATAGAGAAGGCGCTCATAGGGTAAGTAAATTCAGCAAATCAGATTTCTAATGAAAGAAATGGTTTGCTCACCTATTGTGGTTGCATCAGTTGGATGCAACTGCAATGGAGATCGAGTGTAGATAAATGACGGTTGGTGCAGCCTAGATTCGTCCGATCGCCTTGGGCAGGAGCCACCCTGCCACTTGGGTAACGGTATGAAGAAGAGTACGCTAGACCTTAGGTAGAGCGTGTGGACCACAGAGGGCGCACGAAACAACCGGTCAAAGACAATATTTTGGTTTCAGCAGTATTCCATTTATTCGTAAGACAACGTGTTTCGGGGTGCTAGAGTCCCCTTTATCAAGTCTAAAATAAAGATTAAGTAAAAAACGGAGAAAACATGTGTTGGGAAAACACCAAATTTGTGCTCCCCTATATAACAAACAGTGTATTGTAAATATGCAGCCAGTGTATTGTAAATGGAATACTGCTGAAACCAAAATATTGTCTTTGACCGGTTGTTTCGTGCGCCCTCTGTGGTCCACACGCTCTACCTAAGGTCTAGCGTACTCTTCTTCTTTATTTATAGTGGGGAGTGAGGGTCATGTGACGTGGCCAGCGTCACATGACCGACAGACCAACCAGTTGAGCACGGAGCGATCAGCTCGGCGCTCAAGGCAGACTTAGGAGCAGGGAGCCACCCAGCAGTAAAGCTGCCCTGGTAATGAGGTCAAACACAGATCCTCATTCCCAAAGCTAAGCAACAGTTCTGCGGGCAATGGGGGACCGAGTGCACCTTCGGAACCCTGTTACAGCATCAAGGGCAAGCTCAGGCCATGTGTCCAATTTGGAGACCCAGAAATTGAAGGGGGCAGACCCATCAGTCAGTACGTGTAGGCGTGTGCACACATACTGCTCCACCATATCACACGTCCCCGTGACATCCACGATCCAATTGGATATATTCCCTATCAACTTTCGATGTTCTTTTATGTGCCTATCATGGTGATCACGAGTAACGGGGAATCAGGGTTCCATGCCGGAGAGGGAGCGTGAGAAAGGGATACCAAATCCAAGGGAGGTCAATGGCTGAAATGTGATCAAGCGGAAATGTGGGACAAGTTATTGAAGCAGAAGCATCCAAGTAAAGGAGGGGGTGCGAGGCAATTACCCACTCCCGACTCGGGGACGTAGTGACGATAAATAACAATACAGGACTCTTAAGATGCCCTGTTATTGGAATGATTAATAAAAATGACAGGGAATGTCACTGCAGTATTTTGGATTAGGAAACGTTATACAGGAGAGGCCCTGCTGCCGCTTTGTTGACTCTAGATAACTTCTGCCTGATCGCACATCCCCATGATGGCCTTGATCCAATTGGATATCTTCCCTATCAACTTTCGATGTTCTTTTATGTGCCTACCATGGTGATCACGGGTAACAGGGAATCAGGGTTCCATGCCGAAGAGGGAGCCTGAGAAAGGGATACCACATCCAAAGGAGGTCAATGACTGAAATGTGATCGAGCAGAAATGTGGGACAAGTTATTGAAGCAGAAGCATCCAAGTAAAGGAGGGGGGCGCGGCAATTACCCACTCCTGACTTGCGGAGGTAGTGACGATAAATAACAATACAGGACTCTTAAGATGCCCTGTTATTGGAATGATTATTAAAAAATGACAGGGAATGTCACTGCGGTATTTTGGATTAGGAAATGTTATACAGGAGAGGCCCTTCTGCCGCTTTGTTGACTCTAGATATCTTCTGCCTGATCGCACGTTCCCGTGACGGCCTTGATCCAATTGGATATCTTCCCTATCAACTTTTGATGTTCTTTTATGCACCTACCATGGTGATCATGGGTAACGGGGAATCAGGGTTCCATGCCGGAGAGGGAGCCTGAGAAAGGGATACCACATCCAAGGGAGGTCAATGGCTGAAATGTGATCAGGCGGAAATGCGGGACAAGTTATTAAATTAAATTTAGCACATGCACCAGGCAAGGGATGTGTGTAAAACCGGCTAGGCCCAGAGCTGCTACGAGATTTCACCCATTATTGCACACCACCAGGCCGGGCTTGAGCTCACTGGCACCAACCACTCATCGGTCTGTTGTTCCATGCCCGTCCACAGCTCCTGCGCGGTGTGGGGTTTGTCCCCCAAACATAAGATAAGTCTCAAAACTGCCTGCTGTCGTTTACCCCTGGCTGTGCTGAAGTTGGTGGTGAATGTGTTACGCTGACCGGATGAGGAGGCAGTAGAGGATGAGGAAGCGGAGTAGGAGGAGGAAGCAACAGGAGGCAAAGAGAAATGCCCTGCAATCCTCAGTGGTGGAAGGACATGCGCTAAACTGTTATCCGCCTCAGGCCCAGCCGCCACTGAATTTACCCAGTGTGCTGTTAGGGAGATATAACGTCCCTGACCGTGCTTACTGGTCCACGTATCCGTAGTTAGGTGGACCTTGTCACAGATGGTGTTTGCGCAGTGCACACCTGATTTTGTCCCCCACTTGGTTGTGCAGGAAAAGGATGGCTCGCCTGGAAAAGTAGGGGTGGCTGGGCACAACATACTGTGGGACAGCTACCACCATCAGATTCTTAAAACTGTCCGTGTCCACCAGACTGCTGGCATTCAGGGCCAGGGATCGTGGGTGGGTAGGGGGTACTTTCTCTTTCGCTCCAGTGTTTGGGAGATAGACAGCTGTACACTTCCATGGGACATTATGGAGATGCTTGGTGACCGAGGTGGTGGCGTTGCTGCCACATCCTCTGTTTGCGGGGTGGCAGGTGCCACTGTCACTCCAGAGGCTGAGACTGCAGAAGAGAAATAAGGAGGAGCCAGAGACCTTTCTTGGTTTTTGAGGTGTCTACTCTGTGACGAGGGTACCCCAGTAGAGTCCCCTTTTTAAATACACACACACTCACAGGCCTAGAGGCCCCCTTTATTCTGCTTTAAGGTCTCTTTCACAGGGGCGTTGGATAGGATGCGGGTGCGTTGCGGGAAAATGCGCTATTTTTTAGCACGAGTGCAAAACGTTTTAATGTGTTTTGCGCGCATGTGAGAAAAATAGGCATGTTAGGTACCCAGACCCGAACTCGGACTTCTTCACAGAAGTTTGGGTTTGAGTTAGGTGTTCTGTAGATTTTATTATTTTCCCTTATACCATGGTTATAATGGAAAATAATAGCATTCTTAATACAGAATGCTTAGTAAAATGTCCATTGAGGGGTTAAAAATAATAAAAAAATTTAACTCACCCCATCCACTTGGTCGCTTAGCGGATCTCCTCTTCTTTCTTCAGTACCTAGGTAAAGGACCTTTGATGATGTCACTACGCTCATCACATGGTCCATCACCATGGTGATGGACCATGTGATGAATCATATGATGGACCATGTGATAAGCGCAGTGATGTCATCAAAGGTCCTTTACCCAGGTCCTGAAGAAAGAAGAGGAGATCTGCTATGCGACCAAGTGGATGGGGTGAGTTAAATTTGTTTATTATTTTTTAACCCCTCCATCCCTAATTTACTTAGCATTCTGTATTAAGAATGCTATTATTTTCCCTTATAACCATGTTAAAAGGGAAAATAATAAAGATCGGGTCCCCATCCCGATCATGTCCTTAGAAACCATGAGTGAAATTCGCACCGCATCCGCACCTGCTTGCGGATGTTTGCGATTTTCATGCAGCCCCATTCACTTCTATGGGGCCTGCATTGCGTGAAAAACGCACAATATAGAGCATGCTGTGATTTTCACACAACGCACAGGTGATGCGTGAAAATCACCACTCATGTGCACAGCCCCATAGAAATGAATGGGTCCGGATTCAGTGTGGGTGCAATGTGTTCTCTTCACGCATTGCACTCGTGCGGAAAACTCGCCCGTGTGAAAGAGACCTAAAAGAGAAATATTCCCTTGCTTGGAGCTGTGTTCTAGTAATTGAAAATTACACTTCCCCGTCATAAAGATAAGGATGGGAGCTTCAAAAGCACCCCTGCTGAGGCTCATCGTAAAATACTGGATCCTGGGATAACATTAGCCAGACATTCTGACTACAGTCCCAGCAGGGGACCAGAGAGAGATAGGAAAGCGACCTATTGAACCTTTGAGGGACTCAAACATAGTCATTTTTCATATCTCTGGTCGGAGGCATATTCTGCACTGGCTAAGGCCGGATTCAACCTCCGTGGACCAGTGCGATCACGGAGATGTCAATCAGTATGTTCTTGTGCCCTTGGAAGGCTGAAAAGTCAGGTTTAAGTTGTCCTGGAGAACCACAGGCCCCAGCAGAGTCAAGTTTGGTCTTGTCAGACTCGTAAAATCATAAGGGTCATTAATACATGAATGTCATAGCAGTATTTAGTGGTTCTACAGAACTGTGGGCTCAGCCAGAATAAGGACATCCTGGGCTGACCTTAGCTGGGTCATAAACCTTGCTGACACCTCCTCGACCCTGCCCACATGTTCATACCATTGGTGGGCAGAACTGCTGGCACCTCCTGTTTTAGAACTGTTATAAGATGCTGTCAGGGCATTGTATGGCAACCCTGCCTTGCCTTAACACCTGGATTTGTATCGCATTCTGAATGTCAGTGCTCAGGGTCCACTGATATTATACCAATCGGATTGCACAACGGCTTCAAGGACTGAAACAGAGGAACTTAAGTATACTTTTCATCCATTTTCCCTTTTATTTTAACTGTCGTGAATTACTATTACCTTGAATTATTATTATCTAGAATAGTCATTATTCTGTAAATGTATATATGCACTGTTTTTCCTTTCACCTTTTATTAAAAGATTGAAAAATCTTATTTGCTAAGTCTTCTGTGTTCTAAGCAAAGGAATTAACAAATCCTGTCTCTGAAGATAGTAACGTTACCATTTTGTGTGAGAAAGGTCATTTTGATTGTTGCTTGGCTGAACGATTGCGATCGGTCAGCAAGCGGGAGCTGGTTCCTTCCCTGCTATGAGTGAGGGTGAGTAACCGGTACTCGGTTCGTGTGCCGTTAAAACATGTGGTGGCAGTATACCGAATTGTATCTATAAAGGGTTAACCGGAAGTTAACCACCCCTTGTCACTTGCGGTATCCGTCTGTGCACAGGTACGTTCGTGACATACTCCACTGCAGCTCGTGCTTTGCACTTAAATGCCTGGTCATGCAGGTTGTGCTCAGGTTTAGAACGTTTATGCCTCACTTCAGGCTCTGAATGCACAGCGTGCAAACCACTCGTGTCTTGTTGTCAGCACATTGTCTGAAGAACTGCCACGCCAGGGAAGTCCTTGGAGCTGGCTTTGGTGTGCTCGGTCCCTTGGTGCAAGTGGCTGAGGTGAAAGACTGATGGCCATCGGCTGCAGGTGCCAACTCTGATCTTTCAGCAGGGGACTGGGTAGGAGACAATGTGAAGGAACTAGAGGCACTGTCAGCCACCCAATCTACTAGCGCCTGTACTTGTTCTGGCCTCACCATTCGTAGAGCGGCATTCGGGCCTACTAAATAACACTGAAGGCTCTGTTGCCTACTCGCACCTGAAGAAGGTGTTTCATTTGGGCTTGTAGCTGGCACAGATCGACCACGTCCTCTCCCTGCAACAGGAGCTCCACCAACACCAGCAGCACTACGACCAGGGCCACGTCCCTTATTTGACGCTTTCCTAATTTTTTGCGGTCACCCACCAAAGTAACAGACGTTTTTACTAAATTTAGTTCCCTGTCAGCAATGCAGTGCAGGGGGTTTTCAACCGCAAAAATGGGTTAATGTCACCCACCAATGGAACAGACGATTTTTTTAAATTTCGGTCCCTGTCACCTATGCAGAGCAGGTTTTTTTTAAGGGCAAAAATTGGTTAATGTCACCCACCAATGGAACAGATGAATTTTAGAAATGTAAGTCCCTGTTACCTATGCAGAGCAGGGGTTTTTAAATGGCAAAAATGGGTTAATGTCACCAACCAATGTAACAGACAAATTTTTAAAAATGATTTCCCTGTCTGCTATGTAGAGCAGGGGTATAAAACAGCCAAAAAAGGGTTAATGTCACCCACCCAACAATGTAACAGACAAATTTTTTACAATTATTTCCCTGTCTGCTATGTAGAGCAGGGGTATAAAACAGCCAAAAAAGGGTTAATGTCGCCCAACAATGTAACAGACAATTTTTTTTACATTATTTCCCTGTCAGCTATGTAGAGCAGGGGTATAAAACAGCCAACAATGCAAATATGTCAACCCCTGAACCCACAGACGATTTAACTATATTATTGTCCCTGGCACATATGCAGGTGCAGGTGTATTTCACACAAAAATTGGTTTGTCGCCCACCTAGCTAACAGACGGATTAAGTATTAAATTATTAATATTTATTTTAGATGTTGCATTGCGCCCACCAAAATATTGCTGTAGGAAGGTCAACCACATAATGAACAGACAGATAAATTATCTTTCTGTGTCTGGGGTGTAAAAATGATGTATTGCACATGTGCCGTGGCTGGACAATTGTGTACCTGGCCTATGTTGGTGCAGGAACCCACTCTCCGAGCCACTTGTGAATGACTGGCCTGATAACCGTGGAAATGTCACCCCACAATCCTACAGATGGATTTACTGTATTTATTTGCCTGGCTGTCAGATATTCAGCGCAGGCCGCAAAGGTACTTTATGGCCAAAGAAAAGTTGTTTTTTCACCCACAATGTCCAACTTGTATTCACTGATTATATTTCACTATCAGATTGGCAATGCAGGCCGCATAAGTACTTTATGGAAAAAAAATATATATGATTTTTTCACCCACAGTGAAACAGATGGATTTACTGATTTTATTTCACTATCAGATTTGCAGTGCAGGCTGCAAAGGTACTTTATTTTTTCAAACGACAATGTAACAGCAGTATTTACCGTATTTTTCGCCCCTAAAATGGGAGGAAAATGTTAATGCGTCTTATGGGGTGAATACAGGGGGGAAAAAAGCAGCTGGACATCTTATACTACCTGGCCGCCGCTGGGGGTGCTGGGAGGAAGTGGCCAGACACCGCTGCACATGGTAGGGAAAGCAGGGGCCGGCCGCCGCTGCAGCTGGTGGGAAGCAGGGTCTAGCTGTCTCTGCGGGTGCTCCGTGTTATGGAACGGCCGGCCATGGCAGCTGCTGGGTGATCTGAACCGGCTGGCTGGAAAATGCACTGTGAAAGGTTGTCTCCTCCCAGTTTCACCCCGATCGCCCAGCTCCTTGCCCTCCAGCGCTCACCCTGTCTCTCCCTCTTGGGCTGGGACACTGAGCATTTCCAGCAGTGGAGCCGGGAGGGTTTGGGTCCAGAGTCCTGCAGGGCGCCCCCTGCCACACTGTGTCACCGCCAGTTCTGTGAGGAGGTCTGTTAGACGTTCTTCTCTACCTCTTGCATGAGGTTCTTTGTTTTGGTTTCACTTTGTCATCTCCTTTCCTTCTCCTAGCTGTCACCTATTTACACTAATTGTCTCCCTTTATATTCCCTCCCATACTGCCTCACTTTGCGGTTTATACTTCTTCCTGGATGAGTTGTTCACTGCTAGAGGCTGCTACTGCTGATTCCTCAGATAAGTCCTTTTCTTTTATTTGTGTTTCCTTGCTGGCTTGATTCTAGGTGACCCTGACTCCGTCCGTATTAAGTGCAGGGAGCCGGTGGTCGTGTCCCCTCACTGTTATAGGGTTTTCAGGTGTCACACAGTATAAGGTAAGTGGGCATGCAATCATCTACCATAAAGATCTTTCTCATTAGTGTTAGCATGGGCATGGGCAGTCTGGGAGAGCTCTAGGGTTTTATAGGGCTCACCCATATGCTCCTTAGTTTGTGATCAAGCCAGTCGGATGTCTATTTATAAGTTCCCGCTTTCTGCAACACCATCCGTGACACACTGCCACAATCGCGCCTCCTCCTGGTGGGGTACATTACAGACCGGCCTACTGATGGCAGCAGAGAGCATGATGGGAACCTGTATGTGGGAGACACCAGCGGCTGTGTACCGTGTGAGCAGGGCCGGCTCTATCATAAGGCAGCCCAAGCGGCTGCTTGAGGGCGCAGAGAAGGGGGCGGCAAACAATTAACTTGCACTTGCCCTGTTTTTTTCAAACGACAATGTAACAGCAGTATTTAACTGTTTTATTAGACTGTTAGAAATGCAGCGCAGGCCGCAAATGTACTATCTAGCACATAATGGGTGTTTTTTTTCAAACCACAATATAACAGCAGTATTTAACGGTTGTATTGGACTGTCATAAATGCAGCGCAGGCCACAAATGTACAATCTAGCACAAAAAGGGTGTTTTTTTCTAAGAAAAATATAGCAGCAGTATTTAACGGTTGTATTGGACTGTCAGAAATGCAGCGCAGGCCGCAAATGTACTATCTAGCACAAAAAGGGAGTTTTTTTCAAATAGAAATATAACAGCAGTATTTAACGGTTGTATTGGACTGTCAGAAATGCAGCACAGGCCGCAAATATATTTCACTATCAGATTTGCAGTGCAGGCCGCAAAGGTACTTTATGGAAAAAAAGATATGATTTTTTCACCCACAAATGAAAGAGATGGATTTAACTGATTTTCTTTCACTATCACAAATGCAGTGCAGGGCGAAAATGTACCGTATTTTTCGCCCTATAAGACGCACCGGCCCATAAGACGCACCTAGGTTTTTGGGGAGGAAAATAAGAAAAAATATATTTTTAACCAAAAGGTGTGCTTTTGGTGGGTTTGGAACTAATGGTGGTCTGTGGATGGCACTATTACTGGGGATCTGTGAAGGACACTGTTATGGGGGGATCTGTGGATGACGAACACTGTTATGGGGGATCTGTGGATGACGGACACTGTTATGGGGGGATCTGTGGATGACAGACACTGTTATGGGGGATCTGTGGATGACGGACACTGTTATGGGGGATCTTTGGATGACGGACACTGTTATGGGGGGATCTGTGGATGACGGACACTGTTATGGGGGGATCTGTGGATGACGGACACTGTTACAGGGGGGATCTGTGGATGACGGACACTGTTACAGGGGGGATCTGTGGATGACAGACACTGTTACAGGGGGGGATCTGTGGATGGCACTGTTACAAGGGAGATCTGTGGATGGCACTGTTACAGGGGAGATCTGTGGATGGCACTGTTACAGGGGGGATCTGTGGATGGCACTGTTACAGGGGGGATCTGTGGATGGCACTGTTACAGGGGGGATCTGTGGGTGGCACTGTTAAATATGTGTCATCCACAGACCCCCCCACCCCATAACAGTGCCATCCACAGACCCCCCAGCCCATAACAGTGCCATCCACAGACCCCCCAGCCCATAACAGTGCCATCCACAGACCTCCCACCCCCACCCCTTAACTGTGCCATCCACGTATCAGCCCCATCCGCCCCCCTCCCCCCCCCCTGCCTCCGCCGCCGCCCCCCCCCCCACCCCAGTATACAAATATAAGATGTCTTATTCAATTAAAATGTATTACATATGCCCCCTCACTCCTAAATTCCTAATAGTACCTTACATCCTATTCCTAATAGGTTCTGTACAATGCCGGCAGGCAGGCCGGGTGGGCGGCGTGTCACTCACTGACGTCACTTGCCTGCGCCGCCTGCTTCATTCATAAAGTAGGCGGAGCAGGCACGTGACATCAGGGAGTTACGCTGCCGCCCGCCCGGCCTGCCTGCCGGCTGCCGGCATTATACAGAACCTATTAGGAATAGGATGTAAGGTACTATTAGGAATTTAGGAGTGAGGGGGCATATGTAATACATTTTAATTTAATAAGACATTTAATATTACTATACCGGAGCGGCGGGGCTATAGTACACTGACTGCACCGCCCTGCCGCTATTCCGGCCCCCAGCTCCTCCTCCCAGTCCCTCCCCCGACCCCCGCTTGCTCGTACATCGCATCCAGAGATGTTAAAGTGTCAGCATTCGCCCCATAAGACGCAGGGGCATTTCCCCCCCATTTTTGGGGGGGGAAAAGTGCGTCCTATGGGGCGAAAAATAGGGTACTTTTTAGCAAAAAAAAAATTTCATTTGTCCCCCCAGAATCTAACAGATGGATTTACTGAATTGATTACACTGACATATGCAGCACAGGGGTGCTTTACAGAAAAAAATTTTAATATGTCACCCCCCGGGTCCCTGAACTCACAGATAGATTACCTATATTATTTTCCCTTCCCCTGGCACAAATGCAGTGCAGATGCACTTAAAAAATGGGTATATGTTGCTCACTGAACTAAAAGAACAGGATTAAATTATTGTCCCTGGCACATATGCAGTGCTGGTGCACTGAACTTGCACAAAATGGCCTCCGACGCCCACCTAACTAACAGACGGATAAAACTTATTTTTCTGTGTCACTGGGCTCAGGGCAGGGTACAAAAATGTTGCATTGCACCCACCAAAAAAAATCGCTGTAGATCGCAGAGTTAACAGCAAGTTCTGATATCTGATAGATTCTTTCCTATTCTCTCCCTCACAGCAGCAGCATCCTATCCCTACACTAGCAAGAGCTGAGTGACGTGCGGCGCTACGTGACACCAGCTTATATAGAGGCTGGGTCACATGCTGCACTGGCCAATCACAGCCATGCCATTAGTAGGCATGGCTAGGATGGCTTCTAATGGCACACTAGATAAACGCTTGTTGATTGACTGCCCTGCATCAGAGGGATCTCATTGTTAAAAGGTATCAGTCAGGAGAAGGGTGCAAAGGAATTTCCAAGGCATTAGATATACCATGGAACACAGTGAAGACAGCCACATAATCGCTTGTTCTTTTCTGTCAGGTGAATGCCTAACTTTTGGGGCCTGTACTGGCCTACAGCAAAATTGTTATCCAGTGACCATCTAATATTCCTCCAGCCACATAATTACTTGGTATTTTCTGGGGCCTGTACTCCCATGGCCTAAAATAAAAAATTTCTAGGCTCTAGCAGCGCACATTTTTAAGAGTTTCCCTTTAAGACACATAAAAATTATTAAAATACATATTTTTTGTGGGAATTTTTGCCATTGATCCCCCTTTGGTATGTCACTGTCCATGTTGTGGGACTATTTGTGCACTTCTAGTAAGTATTTGGTGGCCACAAATATGACCTGAAGGTTTTTCTGCTTTGCCTGCCATTAAAGTCAATGGGGTCCACTGGGATTCAGCATATCTTGGATTCTAGGGATAGGATGACTGTCAGGAACTGACTTCTGGTTTAGTTCTCTATAGTCACAGCTGAGTCTCAGGCTACTATCTCGTTTTCTTACACATACTAGAGGAGCAAAATAGGGTGATTTTGATTTCCTAATCCATCCTCTATTTATCAGGTCTTGTAGGTACTCCTTTACCTCTTTATGAAGTGGCTTAGGCACAGCAGTATATGTCTTTGTAACAGGGGTGGTCCTGGACACTTTAGTGAAGGTAGAAATCCCAGCTGCAAACACAATCTAAAGCATATTTTCGTTTTTATCTGTTTAGAATGTTATTTTAAATTTTAAGACCATTGTGAGATATTTGTGTTTTTATATATATTAAAAATTATTTGGCAATGTGATTTTATATGATATAGCGAGGATTTTAATGGGAATAGACTCAATGAAACATTGGATCAAAAATCGATCCACTCCAGGTTTTTGGAACATCTTATCCAGACTTTTGGAAGAACTTCTCCACTATATAAGAAAGGGATTGTTTGGGGGACTGATAGCTACTGAGGAAGGGGTACTTCTAAACCCCGAAACGCGTCTAGCCTAGACAGGACCACTTGGGAAGCTGGAGATTTGACTGGAAACTCGCAAAGAAAGAACCATCTGTCACACGAAAGGTACACTTGGAAAAGAATGTGTAAGGCCTGATTCCATGGTGAAGGCCTGACTACATGTGCCAAACAATTGCGGGTGTGCGAGTTTACTACGAGATATGGTCTGCAAACTCAGAGGTCCATAACTGCATCTTTGTCGACTTATCAAAGGAGACGGTAAGACCGTACGATTTTATCCAGCAATTACTATCCAGCGATTTAAAAACTGCATTGTTATTCCAGTGGGACGCTGCTGGTGGATGCTATTAGCGGGACGCCGCTTGAGTTTGCTCTTTGATTGCTCATTGGGGCTTTGCTTATTTTCGGATATCCCTGTTATATATTGAAAGGGACGTACATAAAGGACATTGGATTATCGCCAAAAATTTTAAATATTAGACTTTCCCATAAGAATATTTGCCGAATATTCATACGAGTTATTACTGAATATTCTATTTTATTCCTCAAATTTTAGTATTTTATATCTTAGTATTTGTCATATTGGATCACTGCATATTGTGTTTTATGGTGTAGTGGACAGGTATTTTAAATTACAGTTTTATATTATCATTGTCAGTAAGTACATTTATTCATGCTATTATATGTTAATAAATTTCAAATGGTCCAGATATCCTGAGCGTGCCCAGTTACTTTTGTTCTATTATATTTCTCTTTTTGAGTGGACTGGGTGAGTCCACTCAACTGAGTGCACCTCTTGGGTCAATAGTTAGTCCAGTGCGTCACATCTATTCTCTTTTTTCAGTAAAATATCATGTTTAGTGGGGTTCATTACTGGAATGGTTACTCGAGCATAGTTGTCATAAGGTACAATAACAATAGTCTCATCTGTATATATTCCCTCTGGTAACTGTGCAGTATTACTTTGCAGGAAGAGATTTTTCTGGTTCTTCTGATGAGGTCCTATGTGAACACCACACTTGACACCCATTATAATACCTGCTGGAATAATGGTATGACGTACTGTACTCCAGTTCTTACCTCCTTAGCAAATGCTTCTGCTTGGCTCACTTGGACAGCTTTTACCGCCATCTCTGCTTTTCTTGTAGGCAGTGAAAATGATGCAGCCAGTGTATTCACCAAAGACAATGAAGAGGTTTTTCTTAAGATGACTTCCTCAATCACATTATATCTAATGATTGGCTCTTCAGCTACGTTGTCACTGGATACTAGGAAATAGAGATGGCCTTGCGGTTCGCCCGGCGGTCGTTTTGCGGTGAACTTTGCGTGTTCGCGATTAGCCGAACATGCGAACATATGGAGAAATTCGCGCCTGCCATATTCATTTACATTATGAAGAACTTTGACCCATGACACATCCATCAGGTGGTACAGGACAGCCAATTGAGACATTTCAGCACATGGACATACCCCCTACCTTATAAATAAACCTGATCTGGCCGCCATTTTACATTCAGTGTTTTGCCAGTGTAGGGAGAGGTTGCTGTGTGGAGCAGGGACAGGCTGTTAGGGACACCAAACGCTAGCTAATAGGGCCACAAAAGGCATTTTAAGGACTGGTATAGGTGTGCTATCGATATGTGTGATACACAGAGGGGTGCTATATACTTATAATATACTTTTAGAATGAGTCAAAAACACATAGATCTATATAGTGATCACCTGGAAGTCAGGGGCCTAGGGGCTTACTAGGGCCATTTTTATATAGGGTAAGGTTCCAGACGGGGTCGCTCTTATCAGGGTGGGTGGTCTGTGGTTAGGCTATCAGGGCCAGAATAGCACCCCCCTGTCGGGCAACACTTCTTTGCCCACCCTGTCCTTCAATACCACATCATCATCTAGCCCAGGGATAAATGGTTTTTGCTTTCCCTCTGGGATTCATGGATGTGCACTGGAACCCCCCGGATTGTGGTAGGACATATGGTTTCTGATTTGGTGCCGCCGAGCACCTGATTTAGTGCCGCCGAGCACTTGTTATTGCCTACCACATCTATGCTTTTTGCTTAAAGGGGTTCTGCACTTTGTTTTAACTGATGATCTATCCTCTGTTCGCTTGAATGGAGCTTAGCCCCGCCCACGCTAGTTGATACTAGTCATGATGTCACTGGGCCAGCGGTAAACAGTGAGAAGGCCACGCCGCTGCTGTAGCGACGCTGCCTTCTCAAACAGCTGATCGGACCCCTGTAGCGACGCTGCCTTTTCAAACAGCTGGGTGTCGGACCCCCGCCGATCAGATGCTGATGATCTATCCAAAGGATAGATCATCAGGTTAAACAAAGTGCAGAACCCCTTTAACTTTAATAATTAAATTTATTTTCATTTTGAGGGATATCTTTTCCATTCACACGTCCGCAAAATGGGTCCGCATCCGTTCCGCTATTTTGCGGAACGGGTGCAGACCCATTCATGTTCAATGGGGCCGGAATGTGCTGTCCGCATCCGCATTTGCGGATCCGCACTTCCGCATCTGTGCTTCCGTTTCCGCAAAAAAATAGAACATGTCCTATTCTTGTCCGCAATTGCAGACAAGATTAGGCATTTTCTATTATAGTGCCGGCGATGTGCGGTCCACAAATTGCGGAATGCTAAGTGCCGGTGTCTGTGTTTTGCGGATCTGCAAAACACTTACGGACGTGTGAATGGACCCTCATAGTAAAATTATTAAAGGTTACATTTTATCTTTATGTATATTCTAATGGATTGCCTTCCTTGTACAATGTTATAATATACACTGCTCAAAAAAAATAAAGGGAACACTTAAACAACACAATGTAACTCCAAGTCAATCACACTTCTGTGAAATCAAACTGTCCACTTAGGAAGCAACACTGAGTGACAATTAATTTCACATGCTGTTGTGCAAATGGGATAGACAACAGGTGGAAATTATAGGCAATTAGCAAGACACCCCCAATAAAGGAGTGGTTCTGCAGGTGGTGACCACAGACCATTTCTCAGTTCCTATGCTTCCTGGCTGATGTTTTGGTCACTTTTGAATGCTGGCGGTGCTTTCACTCTAGTGGTAGCATAAGACGGAGTCTACAACCCACACAAGTGGCTCAGGTAGTGCAGCTTATCCAGGATGGCACATCAATGCGAGCTGTGGCAAGAAGGTTTGCTGTGTCTGTCAACGTAGTGTCCAGAGCATGGAGGCGCTACCAGGAGACAGGCCAGTACATCAGGAGACGTGGAGGAGGCCGTAGGAGGGCAACAACCCAGCAGCAGGACCGCTACCTCCGCCTTTGTGCAAGGAGGAACAGGAGGAGCACTGCCAGAGCCCTGCAAAATGACCTCCAACAGGCCACAAATGTGCTAGTGTCTGCTCAAACGGTCAGAAACAGACTCAATGAGGGTGATATGAGGGCCCGACATCCACAGGTGGGGATTGTGCTTACAGCCCAACACCGTGCAGGACGTTTGGCATTTGCCAGAGAACACCAAGATTGGCAAATTCGCCACTGGCGCCCTGTGCTCTTTACAGATGAAAGCAGGTTCACACTGAGCACATGTGACAGACGTGACAGAGTCTTGAGACGCCGTGGAGAACGTTCTGCTGCTTGCAACATCCTCCAGCATGACCGGTTTGGCATTGGGTCAGTAATGGTGTGGGGTGGCATTTCTTTGGAGGGCCGCACAGCCCTCCATGTGCTCGCCAGAGGTAGCCTGACTGCCATTAGGTACCGAGATTAGATCCTCAGACCCCTTGTGAGACCATATGCTGGTGCGGTTGGCCCTGGGTTCCTCCTAATGCAAGACAATGCTAGACCTCATGTAGCTGGAGTGTGTCAGCAGTTCCTGCAAGTTGAAGGCATTGATGCTATGGACTGGCCCGCCCGTTCCCCAGACCTGAATCCAATTGAGCACATCTGGGACATCATGTCTTGCTCTATCCACCAACGTCACGTTGCACCACAGACTGTCCAGGAGTTGGCAGATGCTTTAGTCCAGGTCTGGGAGGAGATCCCTCAGGAGACCGTCCGCCACCTCATCAGGAGCATGCACAGGCATTGTAGGGAGGTCATACAGGCACGTGGAGGCCATACACACTACTGAGCCTCATTTTGACTTGTTTTAAGGACATTACATCAAAGTTGGATCAGCCTGTAGTGTGTTTTTCCACTTTAATTTTGAGTGTGACTTCAAATCCAGACCTCCATGGGTTGAAAAATTTGATTTCCATTTTTTTTATTTTTGTGTGATTTTGTTGTCAGCACATTCAAATATGTAAAGAACAAAGTATTTCAGATGAATATTTAATTAATTCAGATCTAGGATGTGTTATTTTTGTGTTCCCTTTATTTTTTTGAGCAGTGTACTTTCTATGTTAGAAAGTATATTATAGTGCATTTGTATTGTGCAGCAGTTGTGTGCGGTTCTGCTGCGATACTGCAGGTATATAGAGGGACAAGCGTTATTGGAACAAATAATTTCTACTGGTGTGATATACCAGTCGCCCCCCAAAAAAACTGATTGAAGCGGGGTGTTATATACCAATATACTTTCTTTATAGTGCATTTGGGAACTGTATAGTGCATTTGCACATGCGCGTACGCGAAAAATATATTGCCGATATTTTGCATGGAAAAAAATTATAAATGGAGATCGCAAATTTGAATAATACATCTGGTATGTCACTGTCCATGTTGTGGGACTATTTGTGTACTTCTAGTAATTATTTCTCGGCTGCAAATATGAGCTGAAGGTTTTTCAGGTTCGCCTGCCATTAAAATAAATTGGGACCCGCCGCGTTTGCGCGATCGCGTTCGCAAACCATCCCGGAAGATGTTCGTCCATCACTACTAGGAAAGGCACCAGGAGTTCTATGTTGTCATTATCAGAGTACAGTTGAAAAGTTCCTTCAATCCATCAAGTGAAAGGAATTTCAGTCTTATTTACTGCTTTCCTACATAACGGTTCAGAGCCTAGTAATTCTTCCACTGCCCTTACTTCTGTTTGAGGAAGGTACTTCTGTCACCAACTTTCATTCATGATACTTGCTTGGGCTCCAGTATCCCATAACACCTAAACAGGAACACTGTTCAGTTTACATAGGACCATACACCTTTTTCCTATTAAATTGATGAGTTTTCTTTGGCCTCTTGATACACGTTCACTAATTTGTAAATCCATTGTTGTGCACTTGCTAGAAGTGACTTGCTGTGTATTGCTTTGTTGAAGCTTCAGTTGTTGGATGCGATCACATACATTTTGGAAATAAGTGTGTAACAGATTTTCTTTGGCTTCCATACCTGAAGATTTTGGTTGGGACTGAGGCTTGGCACAGGTTACTGGTTGTCCCACACCAGCAACCTCCTGTCTTTTAACTTTGCAGATCTGGGTGCACAACATTCCCTAGCGTAATGTCCTTCTTTGCCACATTTGTAGGAATGGCGACATGTATGGCCTTGCAGGCCTCACAAATTGGATTCTGCTTACTTTTGGAAGATACTTGGGATATAACCAACCTTGGTTCTTGAGATCTGGGTGCACAACATTCCCTAGCGTAATGTCCTTCTTTGCCACATTTGTAGGAATGGCGACATGTATGGCCTTGTAGGCCTCACAAATTGGATTCTGCTTACTTTTGGAAGATACTTGGGATATAACCAACCTTGGTTCTTGAGAAGTATTAAGTAGCTTTTTCAAAACATCTCATTCCTCAGTTCTTTCACGGCCTCCTCCTAGTTTGTCACCTCTGTATCTTCTGAAGGTGGAACTTTCTTTGTTTTCTTTAGTTAAGGTGGAGCAGCTTCAGTTGTAGATGACTCTACTTTTTAAGCAATCCTTGTTGTGTGGCACCAGCCTGCATTTCGCCAAGTTTGCTGATTTTGCTGGAAGAGCACTTCTTTAATTTCTGTTCCCTCTCTTGTTCTAAACTGGAAACTTCATTCATTTTCTCTATTAATACGTCATCAGTGACAGTGTGATCATCCAAATAGGATTTCAGTTGGAATTTATTGTGTTCAGTGAGAAGTCCTGTTCCTACTGATCTCAGGAATTTCCTTTGAATCAAATCTGTTTCAAATTTCTCCTCTGCTCCCACTTCTCTAGAGGCAAAGAGAAGTCTGTTTAGTTCTAATATCCTCTGAGGAGGAAATTTTGAGGAGATTCTTTGCTATCTTGAGAGATATTTATTAACCGGTGGTATAAGTCAGAGTTGCTCTCCTCCTTGTAGTGTCCTTTTAAAATAGTCTTTAGCTGTGGCAGTGTTAAGTCACTTTTCATCTTTAACATATTTCTTATAGTCAGGCTGGGGCTTATTGCTTTAACTACTGCCTCAATCACCTCTAATTCACTGTAGCCTTTTTGCAGTCCCATGTCGATCTGGTGCATGAGATTTGTGTAGGACAAATTATCTTTTTGACCTCCTTTACCAATTTGGCCACTAATTTTAAAGTCTTTCTGTATTGTCATTTCTGGCAACATTTTCTGTGGTGAAGTCCTGCAGTTAGTCTCTTTTTCTGACATCTCTTGCTTTGCTTGACTTTATGTCTCAGAACGTAGAGCTTTTTCTAACAGCTTACAAGATTCTTGGAATGCTTTTTGGCAAAGCAAAGTACTGACCCTTTAAATCTTCCAATCGAGTCTGCTCTGTCAGGGTCTCCTTCTCTTTTGTCTGTGCCCCCCACCTTTGTCTCTGAATGCAGATCTGTAATGAACTGCTTGCACTTTTGGAGGAACAGACAGGTAACATCTTCATCCTCTGTTTCTCCCACTTCATCAAGCAGCCTGTTAATAGTGTTCAGGAGATGCCTGCGGGTTCTGGCTTTGGAGATTTGCTCCCCTGGCACTATAATATATTTGCTAACAGCACCCAGTTCATCAAATGTTAAATGCAGCAAGGACTCACTAATGTCATTAATGCAGCTCCCCACCTCCATTGTCAGTCTGCCGTGCAGGATCTCACTGAGGGGACACTCATGGGATATCACTGAGATGGCTCACTTCACAGTCGGTTCTTTTCTATCTCTTATTGAGTGAATTTTGCTCTGTATCTTCTATAAATTGTCACTCTGGCCCATCCTCCTCGTTTTTGTTGCACACCTAATGAGCTGACACCGGTGTGGTTGGGGGCTTTATATTCTTTATTTAACATTTATCTGCAATAGTAAGGGACATGCGTCAGACATGGAGATTAGGACCTCCCTTCTTCTTGTTATCTGAGGTGCACTACAATAGATAGAGATAGATGGTCCCACTCTAGTGTCATATTACAGTATTACAGTATATTGCTATTTTGGCACTTGTTAACATATCTCACATATGTCCCATTCACTTTCATGGGATGGCTTTGTCTGTTAAAATGAATACTACAGGGCCATCCCATAGAAGTTAAGAAGGACACTATACTTGTAATTACACCTGCTAACCACTGCAATTTCTGCGGCGAGCTGGTAAACTGAGCATAGAAGACAGCGCTCGTACGATCACTGCCTTCTCTTCAAACAGCTGATCAGCGGGGGTGCTAGGAGTCGGACCCCCGCCGGTCTGATATTGATGACCTATCCTGATGTACTGGTAATAAGAATAATGACAATAAATAATTACATCCAGTGACAAATGATTCACTTTTACCATCTTCTCCATCTGGCCAAGACCAACTTGGATTTGGACACTTCCTGAAGCAAGAATGCTTCTTTTTGGGGGAAGGAAGACGATTTTGTCTTTTTTATATGTGAGTAGGGCATAAGTTGACAGGCAGCTAAACTCCTTCCTAGGAATACATGCACAGAGGATTAAACCCAGCTTAAACCTTTATTCCAAGGATAAGGGGAAACTAATGGCCAGAAAGAAGATGAATGTACTATAGTAAATGAGCATGTGACATATGCAATAACATATTACATACAAAGCTATGCAAACACAAAGATGTGCATAAAGTACAGGATACACTCAATACAGTATAACAATCTACAATCTACTAGAATATTTGCTAAGCTAACAATATGAGACTGACCAGGGAGGCCACGTTAGGTCTGGTGAGGAGGATGAAGATGGATGCTACTTGTCTTTGCTAATCTTGAGAAAAGATGGATGCTATGAGCTGAGTTGATGATGTCAGCAGGGCCAGAGGCAACAGTTGCAGCTCACATCATTTTAATATTAAATGCTAACTGGCTAGAAACTATTTGTATAAATGCCCCCTAGATGGGGCCAAAGCAACAAAGTTCATTTATTCATAACAGATGACTTTGATGGCATGACATTGGTGGCGATGGAATCCCAGGATACCACACTAAGGCATCTCTGGAGAGAGTAACAAAATCAGATCAGTGACATATCTGAGGAAAAGTTTAGGGGCATTTTGCCTACAAAGTTTGACTTCCACTTTTTCTTTTTTTACTTTTCCATCTTCTCTCGGAAACACTGATTATCAGTCCTAAAGGCCAAAAAAGAGGGAGTCTTTTACTTTGTTGTTAGGGTATTTTGTTTAAGGAGTCTAAGCGTCGTGGTTGCGCTACCTAGTCACTGGCCTGATGATGCGCAAGTTAGCGCAAAACGGCCATCACCGCTGACTTCAGCTGTGTTCTACCGCACCATATGCACGAGCCCGAAGTGTCTTTCTTTTTAACTTTTATACGAATAAAGAATCATCTATCAACGCTGGTGAGTGCCGCCTGTTCTATTATCTTCATAAGTTGCTTGCTTACACTATTGAGACTGTGCACCACCGACAGTTTTAAAGGGACAGGTCCTGGGGACCGGGTAATTACTACTATATTTGTGACGTCTGGCAGTGCCGCCTATCTCTCTGTTTCTCATATCCCTGCAAACCCATCAGAGAGATAGCAAAAACATTATGCGTGGCCAAAACAACTGTTTGGAACATTCTTAAAAAGAAAGAATGCCCCGGTGAGCTCAGCAACACCAAAAGACTGGGAAGACCAAGGAAAACAACTGTGGTGAATGACCGAAGAATTCTTTCCCTGGTGAATAAAACACCCTTTACAACAGTTTGCCAGATCAAGAACACTCTCCAGGAGGTAGGTGTATGTGTGTCAAAGTCAACAATCAAGAGAAGATTTCACCAGAGTGAATACAGAGGGTTCACCACAAAATGTAAACCATTGGTGAGCCTCAAAAACAGGAAGGCCAGATTACAGTTTGCCAAACGACATCTAACAAAGCCTTCACAGTTCTAGAACAACATCCTGTGGACAGATGAGACCGAGATCCACTTGTACCAGAGTGATGAGAAGAGAAGAGTATGGAGAAGGAAAGGAACTGCTCATGATCCTAAGCATACCACCTCATCAGTGAAGCATGGTGGTGGTAGTGTCATGGCGTGGGCATGTATGGCTGCCAATGGAACTGGTTTTCTTGTATTTATTGATGATGTGACTGCTGACAAAAGCAGCAGGATGAAATCTAAAGTGTTTCGGGCAATATTATCAGCATATATTCAGCCAAATGCTTCAGAATTCATTGGACGGCACTTCACAGTGCAGATGGACAATGACTCAAAGCATACTGCAAAAGCAACCAAGGAGTTTTTTAAGGGAAAGAAGTGGAATGTTATGCAATGGCCAAGTCAATCACCTGACCTGAATCCAATTGAGCATGCATTTGACTTGCTGAAGACAAAACTGAAGGGAAAATGCCCCAAGAACAAGCAGGAACTGAAGACAGTTGCAGTAGAGGCCTGGCAGAGCATCACCAGGGATGAAACCCAGCGTCTGGTAATGTCTATGCTTTCCAGACTTCAGTCTGTAATTGACTACAAAGGATTTGCAACCAAGTATTAAAAAGTGAAAGTTATTATTATGTCCCATTACTTTTGGTCCCTTAACAAGTGGGAGGCACATATGCAAACTGTTGTAATTCCTACACCGTTCACCTGATTTGGATGTAAATACCCTCAAATTAAAGCTGACAGTCTGCCGTTAATGCACATCTTGTTCGTTTCATTTCAAATCCATTGTGGTGGTGTATAGAGCAAAAAATGTTAGAATTGTGTTGATGTCCCAATATTTATGGACCTGACTGTATGTATCTCTAGCAAATTCTCTGAGCTGAGTCTTACCTTGGATAGTAACAAGTGCTGCAAACTAAGTGGATCATATACAGTTGCAAGAAAAAGTATGTGAACCCTTTGGAATGATATGGATTTCTGCACAAATTGGTCATAAAATTTGATCTGATCTTCATCTAAGTCACAACAATAGACAATCACAGTCTGCTTAAACTAATAACACACAAATAATTAAATGTTACCATGTTTTTATTGAACACACCATGTAAACATTCACAGTGCATGTGGAAAAAGTATGTGAACCCTTGGATTTAATAACCGGTTGAACCTCCTTTGGCAGCAATAACTTCATCCAAACGTTTCCTGTAGTTGCAGGTCAGACGTGCACAACTGTCAGGAGTAATTCTTGACCATTCCTCTTTACAGAACTGTTTCAGTTCAGCAATATTGTTGGGATGTCTGGTGTGAATCGCTTTCTTCAGGTCTTGCCACAGCATCTCAATCAGGTTGAGGTCAGGACTCTGACTGGGCCACTCCAGAAGGCGTATTTTCTTCTGTTTAAGCCATTCTGTTGTTGATTTACTTCTATGCTTTGGGTCGTTGTCCTGTTGTAACACCAGCTGGTGGACAGATGGCCTTAAATTCTCCTGCAAAATGTCTTGATAAACTTGGGAATTCATTTTTCCTTCGATGATAGCAATCCGTCCAGGCCCTGATGCAGCAAAGCAGCCCCAAACCATGATGCCCCCACCACCATACTTCACAGTTGGGATGAGGTTTTGATGTTGGTGTGCTGTGCCTCTTTTTCTCCACACATAGTGTTGTGTGTTTCTTCTGAACAACTCAACTTTGGTTTCATCTGTCCACAGAATATTTTGCCAGTACTGCTGTGGAACATCCAGGTGCTCTTGAGCAAACTGTAAACGTGCAGCAATGTTTTTTTTGGACAGCAGTGGCTTCCTCTGTGGTATCCTCTCATGAAATCCATTCTTGTTTAGTGTTTTACGTATCGTAGATTCGCTAACAGGAATGTTAGCATATGCCAGAGACTTTTGTAAGTCTTTAGCTGACACTCTAGGATTCTTCTTCACCTCATTGAGCAGGGAGAGTAGCAGCAGTGCTGAACTTTCTCCATTTATAGACAATTTGTCTTACCGTGGACTGATGAACAGCAAGACTTTTTGTGATACTTTTATAACCCTTTCCAGCTTTATGCAAGTCAAAAATTCTTAATCGTAGGTCTTCTGAGAGCTCTTTTGTGCGAGGCATCATTTACATCAGGCAATGCTTCTTGTGAAAAGCAAACCCAGAACTGGTGTGTATTTTTTATAGGGCAGGGCAGCTGTAACCAACACCTCCAATCTCATCTCAGTGATTGGACTCCAGTTGGCTGACACCTCACTCCAATTAGCTTTTGGAAATGTCATTAGTCTAGGGGTTCACATACTTTTTTCCACCTGCACTGTGAATGTTTACATGGTGTGTTCAATAAAAACATGGTAACATTTAATTCTTTGTGTGTTATTAGTTTAAGCAGACTGTGATTGTCTATTGTTGTGACTTAGATAAAGATCAGATCACATTTTATGACCAATTTGTGCAGAAATCCATATCATTCCAAAGGGTTCACATACTTTTTCTTGCAACTGTAGATACAGATGTAGCAGGGGTAACACACACTCTTAACTCAAATTTCTTAACTTATCGCGTTATCTTGAAACAAAAGCCGTTGAAAATCAATTGCTTAACGCATTTAGTTGCATTTAGTTTAGATAACATGTCTCATAAAGCATGACTGTTAACCCTGCTACATCCGTAATACGCCTAGTTGTGTGAAAGGCCATTGTTCTTGAATAACTTGAAAGGTCTCTGTCTTGAGGTCCCAGTGGAGCCCTATAGATTGCAATTGATGGAAATGGGTTGTTGCCATAAACATATACCTTCATGCGATACTCTATGATGTCCTTGTCAGGGTCATTGTCTTTGAACCAGAAAAACCTTAGAAAGTTCCTATGTTCTTCTTTTACTAGAAAACAATGGAACATTTAACATATATCAGCAACAATGGCAATGGATTCTTTGCAAAATCTGTTGAGAGCACTAAGAAATGTGTTACTGAGGTCTGACTATGTCAAAACAACATCATTACAGGAGACTCCTTCATATTATGAATTGGAGTTGAACACTACCTGGATTTTTCCTGGCTTCTTAGGGTGGTAGAAACCGAAAATCAGAAGGTACCAGTGTTATATCACTGCAAGCATTATATCAAATCACAGAGTAATAATCAGCTATCATGTGACAAAACTTTTACGGTCACTGCAGTATCCCTACCTAAACACAGAGAACCCGCCCCTTTAGGGGCGATCCCACTTATAAGTGGCTAAACCCTGGGTTATCACCTAGATGGGCCTAACAGTTTATTTTTAGTCCTTTTACTATTGGTCTTGACAACTTCCTCCAAACACTCTGTACTTGTCCCAGCATGCTTTCCCTTCTTAGATATTGTTCCTCAGGGGACCAGAAATCGGGGCTGATGGTAAACAACGAGATGGTAGTAGTGGCATAGATGTGGTAGTGCACAATAACCGCATTATTTTAAGAAAGCCTCATCTTCGATAGAAGATGTGGTCTTTCTTTGTCCTCTGGAAGAACGTGCACCCCAAGTGATCTTTGAATTCATCACAGGAACAGTTTGTGGTTTCTGTAAGGTCAGGATATACAACGTTAGCAAGCTTCCCTCTTATGAAGAATCTGTTAGGGGAAGGCTGAAAAAGGGATGGACGTCCATTCTCCAATGTATTTGTGTAAAAGTATTTGTGTAAAGGTTTGTGGACATTTCTTAGGCAGACATCACCTATAATAACCATCCAAAGTCAAGCTTCTATGCATATGGAGAATTGTGAGGGCAGTGTATCTATTTTCTAACCTTGTGGACTCTTATGATGTCTATTCCAAGCAGAATCCCAATATCAGCCTTTAGATCACATGGGCTGTGGTTTTTAGATGTCCATGATGCACTGCTGCCTCAGGTGTAGGGATCTCTTCTCTGTTGTTTGGCATCTGATCACAGTCGATTAAGGTAAGCAGAGGCAGAGACTAATCACCATTTATGGGTTTGATTTGATAACCAGTAGGTCTCATCCTGTTTCTTCACTCATATCTGTATAAGTCTTAAAGGAAATGTGTCACTAAAAATTTTATCTGCCAGTTAAAACCAGATGGTAACATATTTCCTTTTGTTGTGGAAATTTTATTAGGATGTGTATTTAATATATTGTGTATTGTCATCATGTCTCTCAGTGTCAGGGTAAACCATTGGAGTGGATATCTTCCCGTGTATGTCCTGTTACAGCTGCTGGGCGCAGAGGTCTCCGTCGGCGAATGGTCCATGTGCTAAGCACTGGGCTGTGGGCCGGGGGAGACTGATGTGTTCAGCAGAGCAGTGTTTTGTTGGCGTGGATGCATTAAAGGAACGTGCGTTTGTTGTCTCTAGTGCGCCTGATCAGCCGCTGGAGATAATGACGTTGTCCTGTAAATAAACATGCATGAGGATCATAGTAACTTTATCTGGCATTGATCACTGAGCAAGGCTGGATAAAATTAGCTCCAGTGGTAATGGTAGGTTATAGTATACATGTGTTTGTTAGCTAGCTAGGTTATTCTAAATGATGGTGTCTTATCTTCCTATGTCATCACTTCCTGTATCCTTGTCTTGGGCCAGCCCCTTTTTACACCTTTTGTTAGTAAATAAAGGTGAGCAGACTGAGAAGGGCGGAAGGAGTCTCTCAGAATTTTCTACCAAGATGGTAACACCTGTGTCTGTCTCTGACTGGGGCTGAGAAGAGGGACTTGCTTTTTCCTTACACAAACTTTGATGCGAGCTGATTGCAACTATTAATATTTACCACAACAGTTGGCGACCACGAATTAGAAAGCTAATTTTTTTCCCCGTTATTAGCAGAACTTAAAGAAGACACAGCTTAATTTTCAAAAAGCAAAAAAGGCCGGCATAAGGTAATATCCTTTTTCCTTACTCTCATTGTTGAGAAAGTTTTGCTCTTTGGGAATTTAAATCTGTGTACTCCAATCTGCTGAAATCTGGAAAGAAATCTACTTAAAAAGAACCTTATTGGTGTATGTGGTTGTTGTCTGCTGCATCAAGGGGTGTGAGGATAAGGTGAGCGTTTTTCCCTTGTGAGTTGATTGTACAGAGGTTGTATGATGAGATTGTATGATGAGAAGTAGACAGGGTATTGTGTTTTTTTGTAACTTCTTAACTTTTGTTACTTTGATTTTGTAAGAGGCGATTTTATAGAGGTTTATAGAGGCAGCAATTGGTTTTAGTGTTTGTACATTAGAGACACCATCTTGATTTCCTTTGTGTGATGACCATGTGCTTGTCGGCCATCTTTCGGCCATCTTTACCATGTGCTTGTCGGCCCATCTTAGTCAGTTTACTATGGAAAGCGATCTGATTGTTTTTGCCTGAAATGTTAGTTTTGTCAAATAATTATCTTGTCTTTTTGTAACCTTTTCTATGTACAGTTTTATTTTGTTTTGATAAGTTTTATGCTGAATATCGGTTGAGTGTTCGGTTATGGTATAGCTCAGTGACCAGTCTGATACAGGAATCATTGTGTGAACATTAGTGGCAGTTTAGTGGTGAAATCATCCTATAGTTGATGATTCTGCTTAATGTTTGTATATCTGTGGCTGTTACACTGAATTGTAGACTTAATACGGGTATTACAGTGTAGAAAGGTTCTGTGCCAAAAGTATTGGGACAACTCCTAGAAATTGGTACTAGTGTTTTGTTTTTTGTAGCAACCATTGTGGGGTTTGTTTTTGTGCAATGGAAAGTATTTTTAAAGAAGTAGCAAAGTTGAAGGACACGGCGGCCATTCTTCAGGCTATGCAGGGATCTACTGATCCATGGCTGCAGGCCCAGAATTGTGTAGCAAACCTGATCGGTACCAAAAAATGGCGCAAAAGGAAAGGCAAGTATGCTCTGATTTTTGCTGCTGGGTGGATAGCGGATAAATATCAAGAGTCTTGTAGGCTGAAGCTGAGTTTGGAAGGAGAAGTGGAAGATTTAAAAGTGGAAATTGTTAAATTGAGAACTCTTGTCCAGCAGGCAGCTGAAGCTAGCGCTAATTATGAATGCACTGTGAGGTATAATACTGAGCTGCGCAAGGAGAATGAATGTTTATCTGAAAGCCTGACGCACGCACAGGATGCTGTAAGGGAATTGCCAGAGTCATTGAAGCAACCGTTGGAGAGTAATGTGTCTGGGATTGGAGGCAATGTATGCACTGTAAGCAGGGAGAAGTCTGAGGATTGTGGTTCAGATAGTGGAACCGACTCAGGGATGGAGATGGACAATGTGTCTGACCCTGGAGTTGGGCGTATTAACACAAGGCCAGAAGATTCCTCAGATGAGTCCGTGGTAAGTGGACTCAATATGGTTAATGTTGTGCGCCAAATCAAATCGCCATGTGCCCAGACAAGGTATTATGCAGGGAGGCGAGGTATTCTTTGTTTTGCATGCAGAGAATACGGGCACATTGCACGATATTGTAACTTTGCTAATGGCAACAGACACAGGTTTGTTAAGTACCCCAGAACCACACCTAGAAGTAAAGTGGTTTATTCAGCACGATGGGCTAATGGTCCCAGACATGGTTCTTTGAAAAGGCAGAGACCCCAGGAACAGCCGAGGTCATCTATCAGTTGAGGCGGATTTTAAATCACAATATGAACGGTTAAAATGTGAAAGAAACCGGTTTTGGGACCTTGTGATGTTAAATCCTGCTTCTCTGGTAAAATGAATCTGAAGCTGTTTGGGGCTAGGCAAATTAACATTTTAATTACTGGGTGGGTAGGAATTTCTCCTGTACGGTTTCAGGGGAACCCTCTAAGACATTGATTTGTTAATTCAGTCCTATACAATTGTATGTGTTCCTAAGGTTTTAGTTTTTGTATGCGTTTTGGGTTAAGGTAAAATTAACTTTTTACTGAATCTCAATGTATGTAGCAGGACTGTCTGTAACTGAAGTTTGTTATGTTTGTTTTTCTCTCCTGTTTACAGGTCTTCTTATTTTACTAATCCATTTATTATTATTTTTTTTATTTTATTTTTTTCTCTTTCTTTCCCTCTTTTCTCTGCAGATTTGGTTAGGAGTACTGGGGGTCTCATGATATTGTGTGGGAACTACTGTCTGAATTCAAGGGTTGCTGCTGAGTGAGAGGTTTCTGATCAGTCACTGCAAAAAGGGCTTCGTGTGCTGTTCAGCTTGACTATATAGAATCATATCGGCAAAGGAAAGTGAGTTGATGAGCATTTTTTTTAAGGAGACAAGGTGATATATATCACCTGGGCATACCAATAGCTGTGTGAGTAACCCCATCCCCACAGGAGTACTGTGTGTTTGTTTCCTGTGCACCCCCCGTCCCCACAGAAGGTACTGTGTGTTCTCTGTGCACCCCTCGTCCCCACAGAAGGTACTGTGTTTTCTCTGTGCACCCCTTTTCCCACTCCAGGTCAATTGGAAGCCCTATCCTGTGGTCAGGTCACTATTCAGAGCCAAAACCGAGGCTGGTATATCTCATTAGGAGACTCAGAGGGCCGCCGTGTGTCGGCGAGAGCCCTTTTCCTCACGCTGTTACTCCTTTTCCTGAGGTCTAACTAGGGTGAACGGAGTCCGTGTGTCGGTGCCAGAAACCCTGGGGCACCTCAGAGGCAAACTAAGGGGAGTAACAGCCGCCCAGCGTGTGTCGCAGGGCAGTCCTTGCGTAAGTCGCGGGACAATTCCTTGCATAGGTCGCGGGAAAATTCCTTGCGTAGGTCGCGGGAAACTGGAGATGGACGCATCTACTTTTAGAAGGCTCGAGCATGAGTTTAGGGTAATTTAGGGAACAGAAGGGTACCACTTCTGACTATAGGATAGCCAAGCAGTACATGAAATCCATCTATGAAGGAGGAGTTGTTAAGCCCCTCAAAGATTGGCACCAATGGACTGTAGGTTCAGAGTGGACCATCCCCAAAGAAGGGACCTTTGAGGTCTGGATTTGGGAAAAGTTTGTCCGTGAATTTACCACTAGACTCCAAAGCCATGGTTCCCTCCAGAAGGCAGAACTGTGGCTGCACAAATCCATCGAGCTCCAGCAGCAGGGCATTCAAAAGTCCCAGACAGTGCGAACTAACACTGTCATGTAATCCCGTCCCGCTAAGACTGCAGAGTCCAAGATAAGCGCTTTTCTCCTTTTCTCTTTCTCTATCTCTCTCTCTCTCATCCCTTCGTCATCTCTCCATCTAACCTTGAGAAGATGCACCATGTTTAATCCAGCTTCTCTTCGTCCTGGTTTTAAGGACGATGAGAAGGGGGGAAAGTGGTGCAGAAAACAACGATCTTCAAACTTTCTAACCTCTCAAATGTCAATCCTTTTCTTTGCCGGTACTTGGGTCTGATTTTTGCAAAGAAGGTAAAAATCACGGCCGATCCATGGCCTGAATGTTCCACTGTAACCCTTTTATTCCATCAGGTATGCCCCCAGGTAGCCCCACGGGTTATCACCCGATGTCCACCACCGGGTTCGGGAGTTCTCTTCCGGACCCAGACTCAATAACCAGTGTACATTCTAGTCAACCAGGTGATTGGGTCGTGCTAAAGAAACATCCGAGGACGGGACTAGAGCCAAGATATCTTGGGCCATTCCAGGTGCTGCTGATGACGCCAACCTCTCTGAAGTTCGAAGGACGAGACAACTGGATCCACACCGGTCACTGCAAGAAGCTGCTCAACTAAGTCAAAGAATGCAGAGTATCACTTTTGTTTATTTGTTACAAGGAGGCATTTGTTGATAGACGATACATTATTATTAGCTCTGGCTCCTGCTCCTTGCTTATTAATCCTGTATGTGTGTCCGGGCAGCTAGGCGACCAGTAGATGTGGGATCCTCCGGTTGTGAGGAAGGTTATGCCTGGCTAGCAGACACCATTGACAAGGGTCAGGCCCATACTGACAGGAGCAGGACAGAGGCGGAGCTATGACTAGTGACGGTTAGAATCCTTTTTAAAGCTTTGGGAGGTCTTGGGGCTCACTGGTTTTCCATTGGATCCGGGTGAAAGGAAATGGGACATGTACTTATGTTTTTTGTCTCCTTTCCTTCTATACGCCGGAGTGAGATGTTCCTGATGTCTAATCGACTGAGTTACCGAAGACCGAACAGACAAGAAGCCCTGAAGACCAAACCATGGACCAGATGCAGAGGATCCCAAACCAGCCGGCGACCAACGCGAAACGCCACCTCCTAAGTCACCTCCCGAAGAAAAGAAGACGTGTCAAGATTGACTTTACAAAGACTGTTTTTTTCAAAGAAGAAGATCGAGATCCGTCGAGGGACATTGGCGAGCATATGACAAAGAGGAGGGACTGTTGTGGAAATTTTATTAGGATGTGTATTTAATATATTGTGTATTGTCATCATGTCTCTCAGTGTCAGGGTAAACCATTGGAGTGGATATCTTCCCGTGTATGTCCTGTTACAGCTGCTGGGCGCAGAGGTCTCCGTCGGCGAATGGTCCATGTGCTAAGCACTGGGCTGTGGGCCGGGGGAGACTGATGTGTTCAGCAGAGCAGTGTTTTGTTGGCGTGGATGCATTAAAGGAACGTGTGTTTGTTGTCTCTAGTGCGCCTGATCAGCCGCTGGAGATAATGACGTTGTCCTGTAAATAAACATGCATGAGGATCATAGTAATTTTATCTGGCATTGATCACTGAGCAAGGCTGGATAAAATTAGCTCCAGTGGTAATGGTAGGTTATAGTATACATGTGTTTGTTAGCTAGCTAGGTTATTCTAAATGATGGTGTCTTATCTTCCTATGTCATCACTTCCTGTATCCTTGTCTTGGGCCAGCCCCTTTTTACACCTTTTGTTAGTAAATAAAGGTGAGCAGACTGAGAAGGGCGAGGGAGTCTCTCAGAATTTTCTACCAAGATGGTAACACCTGTGTCTGTCTCTGACTGGGGCTGAGAAGAGGGACTTGCTTTTTCCTTACACAAACTTTGATGCGAGCTGATTGCAACTATTAATATTTACCACAACACTTTTTTTCTAATCAGTTTTTATTTTCTGATTGTAGATTTGTTTATTCTTTTTCCTGAACATGATTATAAGGGCTGACATCTTGCCAGAGCTGTTCTTAGAATTTAGAAAACATTTTAAAAAAATTGCTATATGGTAGCCACATGGGCCATAGACACAAGGGACAGGAGGAGACCCTATTGACTTACATGGGAAAGTTTTCTAGGCATGCTCTGTGACCTGTGCAGAAGTCATTATACAAAGAAAGAATAGAAGTGGCGCCAATTATTAGACATAGTGGCCAGTGCACAAACTGCAGGATTTCTGGTTTTAGTTAAAATATAAAAATTGACCTAGAAAATTAAAAATATCATTAAAAATATTAAAAAAATATGTTAAACATAAAAAAGTGATTTAAACAGCAGGTCATTTTCTGATGACATATTCCCTTTAAGTGAGTATGAAGACCTGTGTCCTTTAATCTCAAAGATATCAAAGAAAGCTGAGATAGGGAGGGATTTGTTGCTTTGATCATCAAATATGGTGTACAGTCTCACTGCCTTTTTTTAGTGACCAATGGGGTAAACTGTAACAAGGCAAATCTTGGAGCTAAGACCCTCTCCACAGACTTGGGTTCACTTGGGTGCCACTTCAGAAGGTACTGTGTCTTTCTCCACCCCGCTGTGCTTTGAGGCCTGATCTGGGGGTGAGAGTCCATGGAACTCGCCGTTGGTGTAATACTGTATTCTGCTCTTTGCTTTCACATTCTGAGCATTTGATGTTTACCTTACAGTCCTTAGCAAATTGAGAGGTTGGTGAACAACACCTGTAGAAAATATTTTTTACATTGAGGAAGGTTTTTAAGGGGGTTTTCTCTGAACTTGCAGAACTGCAAGTTTTGTTGGAGGAGTCTGCAGGGGAGACACTGGTTTTGTGTACTGCAACACGTGATTTTTTTCTGGTTGCAAAGTAAGGCAGGTTTACCTGATTTAGGTTAAGCAGTGTCAAACTAGAATCACTTTTGGTCTTGGCTTGTTGGTACTCAAAATTCAAGAAAAAAAGAGAATAGAGGAAATGGGATATTGTGTTTTCATTTGTACTTGGAGCTTTCAGTGATCCACTTCTTGTGCAGATTGTAACGTAGCTTCTGTACTATGGGATTGATGCCACATGCTGTATCTAGGAATGCAAGAACTGGCAAGTCTCCTTCCTCTTTGGCAACCTGAAGCTCCATGAGCAGGTCACTTAATTCTCTAAGCTTCTGGCAACCTTCGTTGGGAGTTTTAGAAAAGTCCTCATTTCTTTTAAAGAGTACATTTTCTATTGCGTCAAGTTACTGTAGCTGTAACGCTCATCAAGTCTCTCCCATATCATGTTTAGCCCTTTGCTTGGGTAGTTAATGTTAATGTCTCTGATCCGCTTTGCATGCCCTGCTGACTCGTTCCCTTGCTATTTGACTAGAAGATCAACTTCTCGAATCCTGAAGTAAGATTGCCATCCTCTGTAGCTTTCAGGTTGGTCATCAAACTTTACAAGCCCCTTGGTTATTAGCTCACTTAGTGCAAAGAATTTGAGGAAATTAAGCATTCCTTGATATATGTATGATGGATCTGGAGTTAAGTTGCAGTGTGGAGGACCTGGTGGGTTGTTGCAGTTTTTAAATGTCTCGTTTCTGTAATAGCCACCATCTACACATTCCATCTTAAAGAGAGTGACTATACTGCAGGCGTCTGTTGGTTTAGAAGCAGGTTGTACTGAGGGCTGATGACATATATACCTGCTGCTGTCTTGTTTGATGTAAGCTACTTGGTCAGCTGATTTTGCACAAAAGCTGAAACCGCCAAGACCCGTGCAGTTGAAAAAGGAGAGCACACCTAGAATGCCTAGAAAGGGCATCCTCTTATCCAGCCTGTTAAATACTGTTGTTTCACTGAGATTCAGAATCCCACCATCCAGCCTGTTAGAGGCCACAGTTTCACTGAGATTCAGAATCCCACCATCCAGCCTGTTAGAGGCCACAGTTTCACTGAGATTCAGAATCCAGCCATCCAGTCTGTTAGAGGCCACAGTTTCACTGAGATTCAGAATCCCACCATCCAGTCTGTTAGAGACTGCTGTTTCACTGTTCTGTCTTCCTTATGCAGGGCCGGTGCAAGGATTTTTGCCGCCCTAGGCAAGATAAAAATTGCCGCCGCCCCCCCCCCTATCAGATGATCTGCCCATATCATGTTCCACCCCTTTCTCAGCCTTTAAATTAAAAGAACTGCTATGTTTCCCTTAGGGTTAATCCAGCTTCTTGTAGCTGTCTCTTTTTGCGGAACGGAATTGCGGACCCATACATTTCTATGGGATCTGCAATTCTGATCCTGAAAAAAATTTAACATGTCCTACTCTTGTCCGCAATAGCGGACAAGAATAGGCATATTCTCTTAGTGCCCGCAAAATGCGGAACGCACAGTGCCGCTGTCCGTGTTTTGTGGATCCGCAAAACACACACGGATGTGTGAATGGACCCTAAATGTGAGGTAAATTAGTTTCCAATGTAGTATTAATAACTAAACAATTACATAATAAACATATTGCATTGTCTACTCACCACCAGGACAATAAGATGATCTGGTCTCTGGCTGCAGTCTGGCTCTTGGTCTGGCTCTGGGGACTCCCTTGTCACTCTCATTCCAGCCCCCCCCCTCCCTTGTCACTCTCATTCCAGCCCCCCCCCCCCCCTCCCTTGTCACTCTCATTCCAGCCCCCCCCTCCCTTGTCACTCTCATTCCAGCCCCCCCCTTCCTTGTCACTCTCATTGCAGCCCCCCCTTCCTTGTCACTCTCATTGCAGCCCCCCCTTCCTTGTCACTCTCATTATTGCAGCCCCCCCCTTCCTTGTCACTCTCATTGCACCCCCCCCCCTTCCTTGTCACTCTCATTGCAGCCACCCCCTTCCTTGTCACTCTCATTATTGCAGCCCACCCCTTCCTTGTCACTCTCATTATTGCAGCCCCCCTTCCTTGTCACTCTCATTATTGCAGCCCCCCCTTCCTTGTCACTCTCATTATTGCAGCCCCCCCCCTTCCTTGTCACTCTCATTATTGCAGCCCCCCCCTTCCTTGTCACTCTCATTATTGCAGCCCCCCTCCCTTGTCACTCTCATTATTGCCGCCCCCCCCCCCTCCCTTGTCACTCTCATTATTGCAGCCCCCCCTCCCTTGTCACTCTCATTATTGCAGCCCCCCCCCTCCCTTGTCACTCTCATTATTGCAGCCCTCCCTCCCTTGTCACTCTCATTATTGCAGCCCCCCCTTCCTTGTCACTCTCATTATTGCAGCCCCCCCCCTTTCTTGTCACTCTCATTATTGCAGCCCCCCCTTCCTTGTCACTCTCATTATTGCAGCCCCCCCCTTCCTTGTCACTCTCATTATTGCAGCCCCCCCTCCCTTGTCACTCTCATTATTGCAGACCCCCCTTCCTTGTCACTCAT